>NC_090938.1:126990602-127297525 GCF_040938575.1 Ambystoma mexicanum
GATCAAGGTGATAGTGGCTCACCCCTGGTTCCCCCTCTTCTGGGCGCTGACCCCTGTTTTACTTTCAATGTTCTCCTCTTTACACAGTTCATTGCTTTCGGGATTCACTTTCAAAGTGCTTGTAGATCAAAGTCTTACAATTGTACATGGATTTTGCTCGACCCTCTGTATGACCACTTTGATCTATTTCGCTGGCCCTCTTACGGCCTTCTGGTACTTCTAGTTTCTCTCATATGGGGCTCAATCAGAGTCTCTTGAAATAGCATCTACATTCGACCGGTTTCCCTTTGTAGCTGGTCTCCCTTTCAACCCTTTCATAGTTCATTCAAAGTTCGTTAAACTTGGTTCAAACTTGCCACTTTGCGCTTCTCATTCAACACAGCCTGGTCCATATCGATTCTCCCCTAGACTCACCGGCTGTGATGAACCACTTGGCTGTTGCCTCTCTGAAGTCAAGGCCGATACCACGGGTGTGGGAGCTTCCCTCGCTCCTGCTTATCGGCATAGGTTTGCCCCATGTAACGCTGACATCTGCTGCAGGACTCTTGTGCTATTGTTCGCAGTCTTAGGCTCTCTTGCACAAAGGTTCTGCGGGTCGGGGACAAAAAGGGCAAGGTCACTTCTCTCCTCGCCACCCTCTTGATTCCTGCTGCCTTTCTCCTTCTCTTGAACTGCTACGTGTTAGCCATCTCGTCATGCTGTCTGCCGTGCTCCCCTTGCTCGTACTGTCCTCTCTGGCTCCACCTTTTATCCCTGTGGGGAAAAGAAGGGCCTTCAGGTGTGTGTGATTTAAGTCAATTGCCTGTCTGTGCCAGATGGTTTGTCGGGACATGTCAGATAAACAGGTTTTACATGTCTATTGTCTTAGGTGTGAAAAAGTATTTGTGTCAGAAAAGGGGGCTGGGGGGTTGGAGTGTCAGAGTATCCTATGGGATGGGATAAGGAAGGTTTGTGTAATAGACGAGAATGACCGGGATGAAGAACAGAACATAGGGGATGGTGGGAACAGTAGTGTTCTGTCCTAGTAAGTTGGTTTTTTGGAAGATGACAATCAGAGGGAAGGGATTGCTAGGGTTTGCAGGGTAATCAGGAATAGCTGGGGTTGTTACATTAGTCTGATCAGGTTGGGAATACGGAAAATGACAATTAAAGGGACGGGAAGAAGAAGGATGGGGAATATTCGAATGGAGACCAGTGAACCCAAGATTCTGGGAGTTATGCTTTGTGGGTGTAACAGGGTTTGGGACCTTAGAGAATTGATTACGTATGGAGGGGTTGTTGGATCTGGCATGCAGAGATCTAATGGGAAGAAGGGCGGCAGATATGGCACAGCCCATAAAGGTCTCAGGGATCTCACTCTCCTCATCTTCTCCCCTAGTAACATACTGCATCTCACCTGCGACATTCGCCTGAGCATAACCCCGGGTTCCCCCATCCAGGTGATTCCCTTTCACGCTTTCGCCCCCACAGTGCTGGGATCTGAGCATTTCAAGCTTCCTTTGGCCACCTGAATAGGGGCTCTTTGAGGCTTGCTTGGAAGCATACCCTCAGGTTTCTCACAGAGTCGGGGATGCTGGAAGGTGTCGGAGAGAATGAGAAAGCCCTAGTCAGCTGCAGAAGCCCTGGAAGACCTGGAGGAGGAGAAAACCACCCAAACACTGGTCCTGCTATCTGAGAGGAGACTGCAGTGTGGAGAAGGGAGCTGTACTTTGCGAAGGCATGATCAGGTGCAGCTGGGGGTTGCCTGGCGGTACTTACAGTAGAACCCCTCCCCTGGCACCAGGTAGGCTAACCCAAGTACATGAGGGGCAGGAGGTAAGACCCTAACCTGATTGAAACATCCCTCTTGTGGCTCCTACAGCTCCCAAAACATGGAATGCCGTATTGGGGAGCTGTGAAGTCAGAGTGAAATTATCACAAGTGCATTCTGGGACTGGGAGTCCAAAAACATACTTTTAAAAAGATTCTGAACTTTGTGAGAAAGGTCCGACCCCGGCAGAGGGAGACCCCTGCAAACCTTTGGGAGAGAAACTGGCACCAGAGATAGAGTGGTGTGGCGCCACGTGGGCGCTCAATCGAAGGTCTCTGGCTGGTGACCCCTCTCCCGAACCAGGAGAAACAAGTACCAAGAGGCCTCAGTGGAGGCCGGCGTGAGGTGTCAAGGTGGTCATACAAGGGTCAAACCAAACCCCTTGTACAGTCGAAAGTCTTTGACACATTGTGGAGGCAGACGTGAACCCGACTGAGGGATGTGTTACGCTCAACTGGTCTCTGAGGAGGCTTTGGGGCACGGTTGCAGCCCTCCCTGAACTTCAATCACCCCCCTTAAGGCCTCTCCCTCAGTAGAAAAGCTGTGAGCGGTGGTACGTAGTGATACTGCTCCTGCGTGGAGATAAGAGTGTGGGAGTGTGCCAATCTGTGATTGTTGTACCTCTCGAACCCTTCACCCCAAAGTACGGTTTCTGTGAGCATACACTGGCCCATAAAGCTCACCTGTGAATTATGGAAGATAAGCTCTCCGTCCTGCTACTGCTGGCAGGGGCGCTTTGAATGGGATCTAGTTCCTTCACTGATCCCTGATAAGGATTAGGCCAGTCCAGCTGCGACTATGCTTCTCCTTATGATTGGTAAGTCTTTCTTGGCTCTTGTGATGCTGTTCGTTCTGTTTAATGTCTTTATATGTTGCTCCTATTTATGCCCGCGATAATGTCTCTCTTCTGTTTTCTTCCCTTAGATGGAAATGCGGCCTCAATGCAGCTGTGAGACGTGAGACGTGGCCTGATGGAAGATGGATGCTACTGCAATGTTCGACAGCAGGTAAGTGATGGTTTAAGGAAAAGCGCAAAGTATGGCGAAGCACAACCTTAAACTGACAGTGTTTACAATGTCTAACCTTGTCTTCTGTTTTTCCTTGCAGGCGCTGCTGTCGACGATGAAGCGTGTCGTGCTTGTGGTGCCAAGATGAAGATTTCGGCGTTCCGGAAAGTGTAAAGATGAATACTTGGTTTGTCGAAGAGATGTACAGGTAACAACAGCTTCCCCCAGTTGGTAAGTATGCTGGCAGGAAGCAGGATGTCCAGGAAGCAGGATCTTCAAAGGTAAGTCTGACCTCAGGCGACAGTGAGCGTTACGCTGCTTGCAAGTGTAGAATACCGCAAAGTGTCTGTCTTGAGGATCGGGGCAACTTATATAGCTGAGATAGTGGGCACGCCCATTAGGGCTGGCTTACCAGCCACACCCTGCCACTCCTAGAGAGTGAGCATGTGCGAAGGCTATCCATTAGCAGCCACACCCAAGAATACACTTGGGGCTGCCTAATGGATGGAATGTTCAAGGTTAATGCATCCTGCTTAATGGATGGAATGTTCAAGGTTAATGCATCTGAAGTGCTATGTCGATAATAAAAACTTTTTGGTGTTAAATGGATGTTCTTGTTGACTTTTGTTCATGAGCCTGCCGCCAAAGGCGCCAAGACAGTGTCCACCCAGGTCTCCTGTGCATGCGACCCCTGCATGCCTGTGCCCCTGACTTCATGGCCATGACAGTATGCCTGCGAATTGGGGTGAACCCTAACACACCCTACAACATTGTAATGAATTAACTGTGCGAAGCCTGACTAGGGTCTTTAGAGAAAGCCTGACTGGGGGCTGAGACCCAGACTTAGGAAAAGGGAAGAATCTAAGGGATCTAGAATATTATTATTTTTTTAATGAAATGTGAACTGTGGCAAATGTGAACCCAACGGAGGGATGCCAAGAGAAAGCTCGGTGAAGGGAACCCCTGCTTTCCCTGCGATTTAGAAATTGCGAACTGCGGAAAGTGTGAACCCGACTGAGGGAATTCTGAACCTGGCGTTTGCGCCTGGTTGAGGGGAACGCTGTGCGAACTGCGATATTGTGAAGCACGCACTTGCCATAGAATGAAAAAGTGACCCAGCAAGACATGATCGTCATTTCGGAAGCCTCTGTTTAAATTGGCAAGTACTAAGAGAGGCTAACGCTGAAAGAAGGATCGGAGCCCGGCTGAGGGGGATCCTAGGTTGAAGAGCAATTACCCGATGTGAAGGTTACCAGAAGGAACTGTTTGTTTTGTTGGTTTTGGCATATCTAGCCCTCTGAAGCAAGACACTTTGCATGGGGAAGAGACTTGGGCACAGAAGGCCCCGATATAGAGAAAAGAAACTGTAAGCTCATGCCGGAGAAGCCCCGGCGTGTGCTGTGCTTGAGAGTCCTGCCTTGTCCCGTGCTAAAAACATGGGGAAGGGAGACCCCGGCCATAACATGCTGACTTATCATTTTGTGAACACTTCTTTCTTTTCTTATGAACATTATCCCACACTCTTTTGTAGCATAGTGCTAATGATTGGCAATAGGTTTTCTTAGTATATGCCCTTTCATTTGAGTAGACTCCACTAGGACTGTATTATTATGATTTGATGGTTGTAGCATGCTCCCATCTTAGATTTAGGTTTAGATTAGGCATTTATCCCATCCACTTTACAGTTCAATAAACACCCCTGAACTGTGATCACTTGTGTCTGTCCTACTTTGATACCATGCCTACCTTACATATGGTGTCAGGGGTGGGATGTGATTCAACTGATAAAAATTGAAATCCATGCTGATAATTGTTGTTTCACCAGAAAGGGAAAATAGAATTGTTGAACTCCTTGACTCTGCGTATCCACTATAAAAGTTGTGAGAAACCTGAAGGTATCTCCCTAGCTAGTCCCCGGGGGGTCTGTCATCCAGGTGGCCAGAACACAGCCATCGCTATTGGATCCAGTTCCTGGGGGTGGACCAGTGAGGGAGGATCACCTGGATGGGGGATCCTCGGGAAGGGGAAATGGGACACCAACGGGTGATACACGGTATCCCCCTCTTTCAATACCTTTTCCCCATCCTACCACGTAGGACATTCAAAACCATTGCCCCCTCCCCCTTCCAGCACTAACACTTTTGCAGGACACACCAGAGAACGGACAAACACCAAAGCCATTTACCTGACATATCCCAATACAAGGGTCAGGTAAAGTCAGGCAATCGATCAGAATCACACACACCTGCCGGCCCTTTCCCTTCCCCACAGGGATAAAAGGAGGAGCAAGAGAGCACAGTACGAGCAAGGCAGACGGAACGACGAGACAGCTATCCAGGTCGTGCAGTTCAAGAGGAGGAAAAAGGCAGTGAATATCGGGAGGCTGACAAGGAGAGACACAACATTGCCCTTTCTGACGCAGACCCACAAAACCTCTGTATAGGGAATCGTAAGACCGAGGACAATAGCCCAATTGTGCTGCTACAGATGGCAATGGTACACGGAGCGTGTCAACGCTGATAAGTGGGAGCAAGGGAAACTCCTGCTACCATGGTACCAGCCTTGACTCCAGTTACGAGGAAAGCCAAGCAGTTCATCACAGGCGGTGAGTCGAGGGGAGCCTGGCTGTGGTGAATGTAAGACACAAAATGGCAAGTTGAACCAAGTTCAAAGAATTGTAAAAGTGTTAAGGGAAGACCAGCTGCAGAGGGAACCAGCACCATGTGGGTGCCAACTCGAGAGACTCTGGTCGATCCCTGTCTGAGTGTCAAAGTGGTCATACAGGAGGTCACGCAAAATCCCCGTACAGTCAAAAGCCGTTGACCTAAGGACTATAAAGAAAGCAATGGACATGAATCCCGCCACATGAGAATTCCATTGAAGTGAATACTGCACACATTTGTGAATATGAAGTTGGCAAGAGTGAACTTGGAAGGGGGATGCTAACGAGAAGGCGGCAAGTCTAAAATCCCAAGAAACAGTGTATTGACAGGAGTGAACCCGACCGAGAGATGTCCACTGGAAACAACATTAAGATTTGTGAAGGAAGGAAAAGCCATAGTGAACCCGGTTGAGGGAGGCTGAGAATAAAGAGGGGTCAGCGCCTGGAAGTTGGGGACAGAGGGGTGAAGAATCCTCACCCTAAGTGAAAGCAGGAAATTAACTTTCATTTGTTGAAGAAACTTCTGTTTTTGTTGTTGTTTCAATACGTCAGGCCCTCGAAGGAAAGAGACTTTCAAGAGAAACAAGACGTGGCCATCGAGGCTCCTGATAAACTGGAACAGAACTGTCGACTCGTGCTGGGGAAGCTTGAGTGTATGCTGTGCTCCAAGATTCCACCTTACCCTCTGCTTAAAACCTGGGGAAGGGAGAACCTGTCATGACCCATAGAACTTGCCCCTTCTGGACCTCCTGGTCCTTATCGCGCCGGGGCTTGTATTCCTTGTTACTCCCAACATGGCCGCAACAAGCGACTTGCCTCACACCAGCTTTCACGTCGCAAACGGCACATCCTACAAATTGGCCACGCCCCTGCGGCCACACGCATCTCAACGCTATCATTAGGTAGTGACTTGACGTGTGTGTGCTGTTCGGCGAATCTTCTATCCAAGATCCTGGTTTCCTTCCTACTTCCTTCTCCCTTTCCCTCTATTCGACTCCTGGAATCCCCATTCTTAGCGACCACTACCTACTTTCCTGGACATCCTGGAACAACGGCCTTCCCGGAACTCTGAACGCGCTCTGCAACCGGACGAGACTCGAGCGAGTCTATACAAGACCTGATCCGTCCACAAGAGGAATCCTCCCGCGGAACAGAGCAAGAAGCGATCCGAGGTGAGACGGGGGGAGATTTATGACAGTTTGAGACGCCAAACGACTGACACTGATACTGCTATGGAGAAAGCAGTCCAGGACCTTATGCGTGGCATGCAAGAGCTCACAACTGAAGTACAGAACTTAAAGGCTGAGAATGCTGCGCTAAAGCAGCTAGTTTTGTCTCGGGACCCCGCTAACAAGGACAGTGTGTTACTTGGTGGAGTGGTGGATAAATATGATGGATCGGCAAAATCCTTACGTGGATTCCTGGATTCCTGCTTGGTGCATTTTACCTTTAAGCCCTATTATTTTTCAACTTCTAGGGCGAAGGTGGGCTTCATTATCTCGCACCTCACAGGAAACGCGTTAACCTGGGCTACGCCCTTAGTCAACTCAGGGGATGCCCTCCTGGATGATTATGATGGATTCATTCAGATACTCAAAACTATGTTCGACCGCCAAGAACAGGTTTTTAGTGCTCAAGAAAGCTTACTTGATTTCCGACAGGGTACCCAGGATATGCTAACATACGTTACTAGATTCAAACAACTGGTCAAGGAAGCGGATTGGTCCTCTGAAGCAAGTTTCACTCTATTTCGCAGGGGTCTAAACAAGGACATTAAGGATGAATTAGCCCGGGTGGCTCGTCCTAGTTCCTTCCAGGCTCTTATGGATCTAGCCCTGCAGATAGACTTTCGAATCCAGGAAAGAAAGGCTGAAAGGAGAAAGACCAAGACACCTTTTCAAAAGAATTCCCTTGAGACCTCTGTTAAAACCAATTCTGACCCAACACCTGACACAGATCTGGAACCCATGCAAATCGGAGCCTTCCGTGGGCCTATTTCCCCTCAAGAAAGGATGAGAAGGATCCACACAGGCCTGTGCATGTATTGTGCCTCGGATAAACATCTTGTTAGAGAATACCCTCTAGCCCCTTCACGGCGTTCGGGAAACGCCAACTCCCGATCCTAGATGGAGCGAGGTGTCGGGAGAGAGATGTTTGCTCCACATCAATTCCATCCTTGAACTCTCCTGGACAAAATAGTTTGGTGATACTACAGGCCTTCCTCTCGCCCTCCAAAGACAAGACTTATCCCATTCTGGCCTTGGTGGACTGCAGAGCTATGGGAATTTTCATTGATCAAGACTGGGTTGTTAGTCATCATATTCCGTACGAGACACGAAACACCATGCAGCCGGTGGAAGCAATTGACGGAAGACCCCTCTCTTCAGGACCCTTAAGCCTGCAGACTAAAGAGATCCAACTTTCCATAAATAATCATCAAGAGCGGATTACATTCAACATCATTAAGTCAGCCCATTACCCCATGGTTTTGGGTATGCCCTGGTTACAAAAGCACAATCCGTATATCAATTGGACAGCAGGATCATTATTCCTGGGCTCAGAGTTCTGTATGTCCCACTATCTATCTTTGGACCCTTCCTCGATAACTCCTGAAGAACCTCCAAGAGACCAAGAAACACTGCTCATGGTTTCCAATATCATACAAGTTCCAGAGTCCTATCAGGAGTTTACTGATGTATTTTCCTCCGCCATAGTCCAAGCATTACCCCCTCACAGGCCTGAAGACTGTGGCATAGATACAGATCCCTCAGCTGTAATTCCCTTCGGCCGAATGTTCATCCTTTCCGGACCTGAGAAAAAGGCCCTTCGGGAATACCTCGACACCAATCTTGAAAACCGCACCATAAGACCCTCGAAATCTCCAGCAGGTGCTTCGTTGTTCTTCGTTCCCAAGAAAGACACCAAGGAACTCAGACCTTGCCTCGACTATCGAGACTTAAACCAATGCACCCTCAAAGATCGATACCGACTGCCCCTGATTTTGGATATCCTGGAGGCTGTGAGAGGAGGCGTAATTTTGACGAAGCTGGATCTCCGGGGTGCCTACCATTTAATTCGAATCCGGGAAGGGGACGAATGGAAGACAGCCTTTAGAACACCCTTTGGTCACTTTGAATACCTAGTCATGCCTTTTGGACTAGCCAATGCTCCCGCAGTCTTTCAGCGTTTTATGGACAGAGTGTTCTCTGATATGTTGTTCCTCTTCGTCATTGTCTATCTGGATGACATATTGATTTTTTCCAAAGATCCTCTAAAACATGAAGAACATGTAAAGGTAGTACTACAACGACTTTGTGAAAACAAACTGTTAACCAAACCCGAAAAATGCTTGTTCCACGTTACTTCTGTTCACTACCTAGGATTCATCCTTAGCCCAGAAGGAATTGGCATGGACCCTTTGAAGGTAAAGGCCATACTGGCTTGGCCCGCTTCCACTTCTGTGAAACAGGTGCAATCCTTCCTGGGGCTCGCCAACTTCTACCGAAAGTTTATTTCTACCTTTTCCGAGATTGTTCAGCCGATCGTAGCTCTATTGAAGAAGGACACCCCCTTTATCTGGTCTACATCGCAAGATAAAGCACTTCAACGATTGAAGACTGAGTTCACACAAGCCCCCATCGTGACCCAGCCCGACACAAATCGCCCATTTCTAGTGGAAACGGATGCCTCTAACTACACCATAGGGGCGGTCTTGAAACAGGAACTTGAGGATGGACTGGAACATCCCATTGCTTACCTTTCACAAACCCTGACCCCCAGTGAGACTCACTATTCCGTCCTGGAAAAGGAACTCTTAGCCATCCGCCAAGCCTTCACTGAATGGCGACACCTACTTCTGGGTGCTAGATATCCAGTCCAGGTCCGCACAGATCATCGGAATCTCCAAATCCTACAGTCTTTGGAGTGCAGGAACAGTCGTCAGGCCCGTTGGGCCTACTTCTTTCCCCAATACCAGTTCCAAATCACTCACGTTCCCGGATCACAAAACATGATTGCTGATGCCTTATCTTGACGTCCCAACTACGCAGCCACTGAGGACAAGGCATATCCTAAGATGTTTCCCCAAACTATCTTTGTAGCTCAAACAATCAACCTCCTGGAAGAAATCCGAGCGCAAACCCAGTCCTCTGACCTTTGGAAGGAACTTTGAAGGAAGAATCCATGGAATCTAAGAGTCAAGGAAGAATATCTATTCAAGGACAATGCACTGGTCATTCCTATGCAGAAATTACAACATAAGGTAATAAACCTCTGCCATGATACCCCTCACTCCGGTCATCGTGGTATAACTAACACCCTCCGTTTTATACAAAGACAGTTTTGGTGGCCTCAAATGAAGACCGACGTACAACAGTCAAGGCTTGTACTATTTGCAGTCAAAACAAACATGATAACAAGAGACCGGCGGGTCTTCTACTGCAACCTTCGCTGCCAACAAGACCATGGGAGTTTATTGCTACAGACTTCATTGGGAAGTTGCCACCTTCCCGAGGGTACACGACCATCATGGTAACCATGGACTTGTTCACCCATATGGCTCATTTCACACCTTTGTATAAACTACCATCCTCATCAGAACTTGCTGGAATCTTCCTGGAACATATTTTCCGTCTCCATGGACTTCCTTCCAAGATCATATCGGACCGAGGACCTCAATATGTCTCACAATTCTGGAAACATTTCTGTCGTATTCTAGGGATCCAACGCGCTCTATCATCAGGTTATCACCCACAAACCAACGGAGCCACGGAACGTGTAAATCAAACTCTGGAGCAATACCTTCGTTGTTTTGCCACCAAGGTTCAGGATGACTGGTCTCTCCTCATACCCCTGGCCGACTTTGCCTACAACAATTCCGACCATTCAGCACTCAAGGTCAGCCCTTTCTATTGCAGTCAAGGTTTTCACACGTCCGTTTTACCTTCTGTTCTTCTACATCACACTCCAGTACCTACTCTTGACTCTTGGATACAGACTCTCATCAACATTCACAAGGAAGCCAAGGAACAATTGAAAGAGGCCCAAACACGCACTAAGCTCTATGCAGATTCCAAGAGAAGACCAGCGCCATCTTATTCGGTTGGTGATCAAGTCTGGTTGTCCTCGAAACTATTACCCCGACATCTACGGCCAAACAAATTGGCTCCTCGGTACTATGGACCATTTTCCAATCCTGTCTCATTCTGACTCAAGCTACCCGATTCCTGGAAGAAAATACACCCAGTCTTTCACACCTCCCTATTGAAACCTTACTTCCAATCCTCCCGAAAATCCTGCAGACCCAGTCCTGTTGTTGTGAATGATCAGCAAGAATATGAAGTGTCCCGAATATGCGATTCCAGGTATAAACAGGGTCGACTTCAATACCTGGTTGAATGGAAAGGATACCCTCCTAGCGAGAGAACCTGGGAACCAGTTTCTAACTTAAATACCCCAAGACTGCTTAGAAGATTCCATCTCATACACCCGGGCAAACCTGGTGGAACAGGTCTTCGGAGGAGGCATACTGTCATGACCCAAAGAACTTGCCCCTTCTGGACCTCCTGGTCCTTGTCGCGCCGGGGCTTGTATTCCTTGTTACTCCCAACATGGCCGCAACAAGCGACTTGCCTCACACCAGCTTTCACGTCGCACACGGCAAGTCCTATAAATTGGCGATGCCCCCGCTGCCCCGCGCGCCTCAACGCTATCATTAGGTAGTGACTTGACGTGTGTGTGTGTGTTGTTCGGCGAATCTTCTATCCAAGATCCTGGTTTCCTTCCTACTTCCTTCTCCCTTTCCCTCTATTCGACTCCTGGAATCCCCATTCTTAGCGACCGCTACCTACTTTCCTGGACATCCTAGAACAGCAGCCTTCCCGGAACTCTGAACGAGCTCTGCAGCCGGACGAGACTCGAGCGAGTCTATACAAGACCCGATCCGTCCACAAGAGGAATCCTCCCGCGGAACAGAGCAAGAAGCGATCCCAGGTGAGACGGGGGAGATTTACGACAGAACCAAGCTACAGCATCCTGACATATTATTTGTGAACACTTCTTTATTTTCTTGAAATCCATCCTACACCCTTTTGTAGTAGTTGTAAGGTTTGGCAATAGGTTTATTAGTATAGGCCCTTTTCTTTTGACACAATTCCACCGGGAATGCCTTATTTTCATTTGATTAGGAGTTTATCTCACCCACTTTACAGTGTAATAAACAACCTTGAACTGTGATCACTTGTGTCCTTCTTACTTTGATACCATGCCTTCCTTACACAATGAAGCGAAAAGCGGGAGGATAAGCAGGTCTCACCGCGGCAGGAGCAGGTGTTAGGTCCTCGTCGCCATTGTTATGTAGGAAACATGCCAAGTAAATGAGGCTATGCAATGAAGCAGGGAGACAAAAGGATAGCAGTGTGGTTATTGCTTTATTCCAATCTAGACTGACAAATCCTGGTGGTAAACCCGCCCACAAACGTGAACAACTGCCGTTGGCTTACAACATGAAAAGGGGACAAGGCGATGCCTTGTCCTCCGTAAACATAAACATGGGATGTTACATGGGGCAGAATGTTTTGTGATAATGTAGGCAGAGGTTAGTCTTGTTAGGTAGGCCATGGTCCTGCAAAAGTGAGGAAGCAGATATTGTGATTAATGTGTTCTATTTCTAAGAAAGGATTTGGTGAATAGTAAGATAGTACACAGTGCAATGTTGGGCTGCATATGGGGTTTGTGCTGGGACAACCCAGGACGTTCAGTAGTTTATTTGCCTGGGCAGCTCTTTACGTTTTTTTGCAGGTCAAAGAACTTCTCTAACTGCCAAGCTTGAGCAAAGTGTAGCATAGTCTAAAATGGACTGTGTTTAAAAGTGAATATTGTTGGTACAGAAGATCTAGGGTTAAGAGTGGTCACCTTGGTACAGCAAAATTGAAAATAGGCCAGGCACCTTGATGTCAAAAGGTTTATCATTAAGAGTTTGTTCCATGCTATGCTAGAATTTAGTTTATATCATGGCGAGGCAGGGTGGTGGTAACGGAGTTTGAGGTAAGCTATCAAAGTATAAATAATATATTGCCCTCTATAGTGAGAAAAAAAAGCCTGAGATCCCTAAGCAGGAGGAGGTGGATGCCTAGCCCTCATGTTCATGAAGCCATTCCAGTCCTGATTTTTTTTCCTTTGGTGTGAAACGCCTGGAATGAGATGCAGACAAATAGGACTCTGTGAGAAACCTGATGGTATTCTCCCACCTACTCCCTCGGAATCTTCCATTCAGGTAGAAAGGGAAGGGCCATCGCTTTTGGATCACGACCCTAGGGATGGACAAGCGAGGATCGATCACCTGAGTGGAGGGTCACAGGGGATTGGGAGGAGGATACCCGAGGGCGAGACATGGTATGTCCCCAGTCCTGAAAATACTTTAACCTACTCTCCCTCAGCTTTTGTGGGGTGTTTACAATCTCACCTCATCTCCCCATCCCCATTCATCTTAATAATATATATTTAAATAGTGCACCAAATGTCCTGGAGGGGTATGGGCACAGACAGCAGGTAACAGGTAATACAAAAAGGTAACAGGTAACATGTAGTTTCAACAAATACTGAGATGAGGAGGAGGCAACTAAGATCAGTTAAGATTACCCATAGGAATAACATGGGGGAAATAAGGGAAACCTACCCTAGAAAGAACTCAGGTTGTCCCACTAATAGAGTCAGGCAGGGTCATGCACACTATAGTAACTACTCACACCTGACTTCACTTGACATTTTAGTTCACTTTAAAAGGTGTGGTCATGCACACAAGAATAGGCGAACTGGGGATGCAGTCCAGACCGGTGGAGCCCAGGAGCGGAGAGAAGCTGGAGCTGCAGGCTGGTGGAGGATGGCGTTCGGAGACGCTAGCCCGGTGTTTGTGGGCTACAGCATGGCAAGGGGGCCGTGCCTCCAGGGAGCCAGAGAAGAGCTGCCTGTATTAAGGGGGTTATGTCTGGAAGAAGTGCTTGTTTCCTTGGGGTCAGTGCGGACCCCAAGGATGCGTGAGGGGCAGGTGGTCCTTGACCTGTTAGGCAGAATCCTGTGCAGTGCCCTTAGGGACCACTACACACAATTAAGGTGGCAATACAAGTTTACCTTTGGTACAAGCCTGTTCTACTAAGTTAAAGTGGTAGCAGTAGCTGAGCAGCCATGCTTAGCTCAAGAGTATATGAGCAGTAGCAGAGATTACACAAAGGGACCACAATTACTGTGACTCAAGCAAACACTGACTCAAGGTTTCAGGTAAAAAATATAAGTACATTTATTTTTAAACCATCAGTTATAAAAACAACACCTCTATTAAACTTTAAACAAAACCACACGTTAAATATACTACAACTAACCAATCCACTTTGTACAGTATGTCTCAAGGTAAGTACCCTGTGTTTGAATGAACCGGTGTTATGAACAAAACACGATACCGCGGATACGGATGCGATCACTTTTTGACAGTTCGGTCTACTCAATAAACGCGTATCCGTGACATGAAATGCTACCGGGGCAAAAGCACACTTAGCACCTGAGATACCCAGAGGGAGTTGGGGGCAAAAATCACAGGCAATATTTAGGTTAGGCAGGCAGTATCGAGAAACACTCAGAAACAGGCGTTTAAAAGTCAAAGGGTCGGAGCCAGGTTTAAGTGACACCGGAGACCTGTGCCGAAGATCACACCGTTAGACAGTTCACAATTCAGCATAGCCCAAAAGTACTTGGATATTGTCAATGTTCGGAACCAAAAGTTATAAGAGGGAGGGAAAACAAGGACGAGCCTTGAGGATGAAGAAAAGGGATTCACCCAGTTTCCTCGAGTAGAGCACAGTACCTTATTCCAACGATGCAGCTGGTGCCCTGGCAGTTGTTCCTGTTGGTTTCCCGCAGACCCATGATTCCTGGAGCTTCGTTGTGAAGGAGGACGTCTGAAGGGGGCCTGCACCACACAGGGATGAAGCCGGCAACGAAAAAGGTGTGCTCCTTAAAAACAGGAGAGGCTCAGCAGGTGGCTATCCAGAACAACTACAGCAGTGTGCAGCGATTTTGACCAGGGCGGAGATCTCTGGCTGAAGAAGATGAGCTGGTTATCCCCACCAGGCTCAAGGGAAGAAGACTCCGGACTGGATCTCCTCTTACTCGTTGAAGGGAAGATAGCTCAGGACTGCAGCAGGGCTTCACCGGGACGGGGTAGTTGCAGCAGCCGTTGTTCTCTCTGCTTTTCTTCGGTTCCTTGTAGTTCCAGAGCCGACTCTGACTTTTAGCCCAAGAGACCTGCCTTTTATGCGCAAAACCCCCATTCACACAGCCTGGCTGTCAATCACGCAGCAGGGGGGTTGTCCAGCCGGGACAACCACCTCAGGCAATCATGGCAAAGTGCGACTTGGGTTTCCTAGGATACCCTGTGCAGGGGGTGACTACACCCCTTCCCCACATTCAGTCTACCTAGACACCCAGGCGCGAAGAGGAGGGCTTCTCTGCAGAAGCCCGACAAATGACGGTGAACAAAGAAGGCGAACCTAGTTTGCCGCGTAAAACACAAGAAGGACTTTAACAAAAAGAAATGGCGAATAAACCCAACCGGAGCCAAAAGAAAGACGATTTGGTCAAGGGGTTTATGTTCGAGGCTAATATAATAGCCAAGAACAGTACCACGTTTATCTAATATAATCGCGGTAGAAAAGTTAGGGTAGATACCACTGCCACCAGCCAAGTCTAAATGTTAAAAGAGCGAAACAATGCTCAGGGAGGTACAGACAGAAAAGGGGTACAGATTAGCCCTTTCCAGTGCCCAAGATCACACAATGAGTAAAGACACATAGGCCAAAACACATGTAAGAGTGGAAAAAGGATGTACACTCTTATCAGGTGGAATAAATAAACTCCAGAAATCCAGCAAAGCTGCTGGGGGACTCACAAGGTGAGGGAAATTAGCCCTAGAAGGAGAATTCTCCCTAACATGACCTCATCCCCGCACTTCCAGGAGGAACCGCCTCTCAATGTGATGCTGCCCAGTGAGTTTCTTGGGAAATGTGAGAGAAACACGGGAGCGTGCGTTTGGATGAGAGCGGAGCAGGAGACAGGCACAGACAGTAAAATCAATATGGAATTGTAAAGATCGGAAAGCATTAAAGTGGAAAGTGCAGCTGAAGGCCAGAGCGAAGCAAAAAGCGGAAAGGCTGAGAGCAAAGCAGAAAGCCAGAGCAAAGCAGAAAGTATAGCTGAAAGCAAAAGCATAAATGCAGAAAGCATGAAGGCTAAAGGCAAGCACAAATAAAGCAGAATGCAAAATAAATAGATTGGAGCGGAAAGCGAGCAAAAGACCGATCAAAATAGAAAGTGAGAGAAAGTGGAAAGAAGCACAAGGGTGCTATTGGCTCGTAACAGAAAGAGAGAGGGGCATGAGAAGAGGCAAGGAAAGGTGTCAGGAGCACGATAAAAAGGAAACTGAAAAGCAGTTGCTAGTGTGCACGGAAATGAAAGAGAAGTGCAAGTGTGCACGGAAAGGAAAGAAGAAGTAAAGGGCTGCAGGAAGCATCTGAAGAGAAACGAAAGGTATCAGGAAACAAAACAACAAGAAAGCAAAGAGAGGGGCAGAAGGGTCAGAGTGGTCGCGCCTAGGAAAAGCAAAGAGCCTGGTGTTCTCAAAAGCATCTGATTCTACCCCATGAAAGGATGGTATAGGGGAAAGTTTGGCAAACAAGAAAAGGCACATCCTATACCGGTTAACTTGTGTTTTGAATGAAAGGGGCGTAAATCTGGGGAAGGGCCTCCTGTGAAATTAAGAAAGAACTGTGATATGTTAAGTTGTGTGTTTGAAAGCTTGGAGAGGCCTAAAGCTTGTGGAAAGGAACCCTTAGAGGCCTATTAAGTAAAACATCATGATAACAGTGACTTTGTGTTTAAAGGTTGAAAGGGCCCTGAGCTTGGGGAAAGGAACCCTAAGAGGCTCAACCAATTTGTAGACGTATTAGTTTTGTTGTACCGTTGAAAGGATTGAAGCATGGGGAAGGGAACTCGAGAAGCTTACAAAAGAAACTGTGTTACAATTATTCTATGGTGTTTTGAAACTTAAATAAGCTGAAGCTTGGGGAAGGGAACCCCACGGAATTTAAAGACACTGAAGGTAGTTGGAATAACTACCAGGGAACTGTGGAGAAGGTCTTATGAACAGCCCTGTTGATTGAACTCATTTGTGTGACATTGATCAAGCAGCAACTGGTTAGAAGACCACCTGAAACTAACCTTGGTTTCCACTTTTTGTTGAACCACTATTTTGTTTGTTTTGAAAAGACTCCCATCACATGTTTGTACAGAGTGAGGGCAAGCATAGGTTTATACACAGACGGACATTTATTTTGGACTATTAGACAACGACGGCCAATAGAAACATCAGTTAAGGGAATTACCCCTTTAAAGTTAGGCCCAGTCAGGCATTACACCAACCCAGAAACCTTATTAAATAAAGGTTTTCAAACAAACCCTTTTGAGTCTGTGTCTCTCTTGATACCGTGCCTGTCTCACAACTCATAGTTTTGGTTATAAACTTTTATTAAAAATAAAAAGGGTTGGGGAAATACCTTAATATCCCTATCCTACTAGGTATTTCCCTACCTCAACCAAAAACAAAGGGGTCTGTACATTGTCAGGTTTTCCAAAGTAAAAATACGTCCTGTGCCCAAAATCCTATTCTGGCCCTCACACTCTCAAAATTTACTCTCTGGATTTCAAGATGCACAAATGTTCCAATTCAACGAAAAGATATAACTCCAACCAAAAGTTCCAAGTGGACAATGTTCACAGTGCCAGGGAATGTCTCCATTTTCCCCAGGTTTCTGTTACTTATATGCAAAGTTCTTGTAACCCAAGAGGATGGGTTCTCCCTTTTGGTGCATACACAGTTTCCAGGGAAATAGTTCCCTTACCCAGGTTCCTTTTTGCAGGTACTGTTCAAAACAAAGAATCACGTTTCAAATGGTTCAAGATCCTAGGGTATGTGACTTCCTAAGGAATCTCCTGTAATTTAATACACACTTGATTTGGCCTGGTATATTCTTGTGTCAGGACTTCTTTATGGTCTTTTACACATTTATCTTCACCTGGTGTACTCTCCTGCCAGCACTTTTATATCATACCTTTATTACAATTCTCTTTTACTCATGAAACAAAACTAGCCCAATGTTGGCGTATCATTTCTTTAATGGTTCTCTCCTTCATATATAGGGCTTTTGCCCCTCTCTCAAGTTTGCTCACCTTTACTTGGTTTCCTCTTTCTGTCCCTTTAAGATGCAGGTTCAGTGACCCGTTAGTGGAATAACTTATGGGTCTTTTAGCTTCTTCACATACTTCAGTTCGCTTACTCGTGGTTTAGCGTTTATATTGATTAACTTCTTCACATATTTTGCTTTGTTTACTGATAGCTATTTTGAATCAGCTGTAAGAAACCTAGGGATATTCTCCCATGTAGACCCCGAGAATCCTCTATTCAGGTGGCCAGGGGGAAGGTCGTCGGTTTCGGATCCCAACCCTGGGGGTGGACGAACGAGGGAGGATCACCTGGGTAGAGGTGTCCGGGGTTGTGATCATGGAAACACTGGGGAAAGACAGATTTCAGTATGCGTTATGCCAACCGGATAATAGGTAAGGAGGAAGAAGTCCGTGAAGCCTTTATAGGATATGCAGGCCCCATTCTCTCTTATCCAAGAGACAGTCCGGAATACCGCGTTAGAACAAAAGCAGGCAGGGACGTGGGCAAGCGGAAATAACAATATGACTTTAATCCGAACACTTATTTATCACCCCATCTTTCAGACCCAAGGGCAGACCGTCAAGATCAGTACCTTAATGGCAGGGGACCAGGAGTAGGAAACAACTTAACAAAAAGGCAATCACCCCAGTGGTATAAAAACAGGGCCAAGGGACTTGTCTCTATCCTCTGTCAGTCATCCTATAATTATTCCCCCCATAAAGATCATTTTTAATCTCACCCCATCTCCCCCCTCCCCATTTCCAATAACTACTGAGTCAAGGAGGAAGCAACTAAGATCAGTAAAGATTTCCCATAGGAATAACATGGGGAAAGTAAGGGGTACCTACTTTTGAGAAAACCACTGTCCCACTAATAGGGTTAGGCAGACTCAGGCATTTGTAGGTAACCATTCACACCTGACTCCACTTGACTGTGTGTTCAGCTATAAAAGGTTGTGACTTCCCACGGTTGAAAAAGCGAATTGGGGATGCTGGTTGGAAGCTGGAAGCTGCAGCACGGGAAGCCTGGAAGGACCGGAGGAGAGATGGATGCCAAGGTGCTGACCCAGTGTGGCTGGAGGGTGCAGCGTGGCGAGGGAGCCATGTCTCCATGGAGCCAGAGTAAGGCAAGCTACTTATTGTTGGCTGTGTCTAGGTCAGTGCTCGTTCCTCTGGGTAGTTTACCGGTCCCAGAGATGTCTGAGGGGCAGGTGCTGAGACCCTGATCTCAGCCCACGGATCCCGAGGAGCTGCCGCCAGCGCTGTGCTACCTGGGTGAGTTAGAAAAAGAGAAACAGAGTGGCGTGCGTGTGGCTGAAGCGGGGCAGAGATCTGAAAGTGAAAAGTGAGCAAAAACAATTCTCTGTGTAACTCTGTAAGCAGAAGAAATGCTGAAAGGCAACTGAGGTTAATTTGGAAGTTGAAAGGCAAGGGTAGAAAGGCATTGTGGGATTTGTAGTAAATTAAACTGTGAAACCTCATTGTCAAAAGAAGAAAGGCATTTTGGGATTCGTAGTGAAGAAACCTAACATTTGCAAAACTAAGGAGATTGGGATTATCAAAGCCAAAAGACTAAAAGTCAAGTATTAAACAAAAGGAAAGTATGCACAAACAAAGTGAACAGTGAAAGAAGGTGCCAGGGTGCACAGGAAAAGCATAAACAGTGTAAAAGGGTGCATAGATGCACAAGTAAAAATAAATAAATGTGCAAGAAGAATAAGAACAGAGTGAAAGAGGTACAGAACGTGTGCAGGAAAGGAATATACGAATGTGGTGCAGGAAGCACCTGAAGATAAAAAGTACCAGGAAAGCAAGAGTAAGAAATAAACAGAGGGCGAACTTCCTCAACCCAGGGGTCCCACCTCCCGACAAGCAGGCGAGAGAATCAATAAGGGCATTGCATAAGATGACAAGACCAACGCCCAAACACCATAACTCATTAGACCCTACACAGGTGACTACTACAGCTTGGCCCAAAATTGCGGATATATTTGGCTAAGATAGGTTATATCACCCGAGCATGCCGCTATGGGGTGATCCGCAGAGACCATTTGCCTTGGATGGGGAGGCGGCCATGCATTGGAATTCCAGAGATATTGCGCAGTGGGGACAATTATTTCGGGATGGGCTCTTTGTGACATGGGAGGACCTCAGGGATATAGTGGGGGATACAAATACACATAAGCTGCAATACATCCGCATAAAAGCCACCATACGCAATGCTTGTCCCTCCTTCCCAGAAGAACCAGCGATACACACGGGGCTGGGATATATATTCACAGGAGGAACTCAGAAAATCACACCCTCTGCTTTTTATAAAATGATGGTCCAGACACGCCCGGTTGGGGACCATACTGCTAAAAGCAAATGGGAAAAGGACATGGGCAACGAATAGAGGCACACGAATGGACGCAAATATGCACACTAACCAAACAAATATCGTGTAATGCCAGGTACAAGCTAATACCTTTTAAAATAGTGCACAGGACACATTACACATTTCCGTAAGGCTTAAACAAATCTACCCCTCCACACCTGGAACCTGCCCGAGATGTCACACTGACGACGCAAATATATATCATATGCTTTAGTCATGCGTAAAACAGAGAGTTCTGGGGGGAGGTCTGCACAGCACTAGAGGACATGGCAGATCATCCTGTCATGTGGACACCTCGGCTATATTTGTTGGGAGCGGTTGAGAGAAAATGAACCCGACTTGGCGGAAATTATGTTGATAGCCAAAAGAGCAATATTAATGAAGTGGAAATGTGCGACACCGCCAACCAAGGCAGATTGGGATAAAGACATGCTATGGACAAACGACACTGAAGAACTGTATATAGACTCAGTGTTGCCCACCTCCAGACCCAGAAATATATGGGCCAGGTACAAACAGTATCTATTAGACAAAGCCGAAACTGAAAGACCTGAATCGGAATATGAATAACTGTGCACGACATAATGTATGTAACTATTGAACATGTATAAGTATGTGTCTTGCTTGTGTGTGCCAATAAACAAAGTTTAAAAAAAAAGAAATAAACAGAGGGGCAAAGGATCAGAGTGGTCACGGTTACGAAAAGCAAAGAGCCTGGCATTTTCAAAAGCCTCTGATTTTACCGCATGAGAGGATTGTATGTAGGAAAAGCTGTATATAAGGAAAAGGCACATCATGGCCAGCTGAACTTGTGTTTGGAACTAGAGGGGCCTATGCTTAGTGAAGGGCACTCTGAGACCCCTAAAAGGAACTGTGATATATTTTGTTTTGTGTTGAAAGCTGGGAGAGGCCTGAGCTTGGGGAAGGGAACCCTGAGATGCCTACCTAAGAAATCAAAGTGCATCCTGGTACAATTGGCATTGTGTTTGAAAGCTGTAAGGGGCCTGAGCTTGGGGAAGGGAGAGAGGCACATTAAAGTGAAAGGAAGATGCGAATGTGCACAACGAAAAGGAAGAAGTGAAAGAGGCACAAGGTGTCAGAAGAAAGGTGTCGAGAATAAGGAGAGGGGATAGAAGTCAGAGTGGTCGCGCCTGGGAGGAGCAAAGAGCCTGGTGTTCTGGAAAGTCTGACACTACCCCCATGAAAGACATTTGTTAAAGGCATATCCTGACAAAGTAAAATATGTTTTGCAATACCTGAGAGGAGTGAGAATTGGGGAAGGGAACTCTGAGATGCCTACCAAAGAGGAACTGTTGTGTAGAAATATTTGAGAGAATGAAACTTGGGGAAGGGAACCCTGAGTGATAAAGTAAGAGGAACTGTTGGGCAGAACCATTTGAGAGCACGAAACCTGGGGAAAGGAACACTAAGTGATAAAGAGAACTGTGTTAAATTGTGTGAGAAACCAGAAGGAGTCTCACTTACCAGTCCTCAGGGATCTGTCATCCAGGTGGCCGGGGTACGGCCACCGCTATTAGATCCAAAACCTGGGGGTGGACCAGTGCGGGAGGATCACCTGGATGGGGGATACTTCTGGAGTGGGTGTGGGACACCTAATGGTGAGACACAGTATCCCCCTCTTTAAAATGTTTACTCCCTCTTTCCTGATTAAGTACAAGAGTTGTGTAACCCCCCCAACCCCGTTCCCCGCACAAACACATATACATTCCCTTTACACACTGGGGAAAGACAGATTTGAACATGTCCTGGTGCCATGGTCAGGCAGAGTCAGTCAATTGCCTGGAACAACTCACACCTGAATCCCCTTTGTCTTCCCCACCTGGATAAAATGCAGTGCTCAGGAACACACTTCAAGCAAGGCAAGGAACGGGACAGCGCACATGAAGGAACAGCCTATTCCAGACCGCAGCTGAATCGAGGAAGCCAGACGGAAAGTCACAGAACAAACCAAGGAGGGTGATGCCCTTCGGCCGTTTGGCAAGTAATCGCTGGGCTGTTGAAAACTCAGAAGCAGCACGTGTGAGGCGGAGAAGTGAGGCTGGTGAATCCTGTAATGTGTGTCCAAGATACCAGGGGGCCTCCTGCCTGACTAGTCGAGTCAGGGGAGAAGTGCAGCCGCCGTGATATCGCCCTTGACTCCATGATCAAAAGCTGCGAGTCGAACCTTGCATACAGCCGGTGAGTTGAAGGCAACTGTGTGAAACCGGGCTGCGCATGCATGAACATTACGGGCGACA
Source organism: Ambystoma mexicanum (assembly GCF_040938575.1). Classification (NCBI taxonomy): domain Eukaryota; kingdom Metazoa; phylum Chordata; class Amphibia; order Caudata; family Ambystomatidae; genus Ambystoma; species Ambystoma mexicanum. Next base: position 127,012,984 of record NC_090938.1, read on the forward strand.
ACAAAGTGTCCTGTGAAGTCGAATGGAAAAGGCGTTTTATGAAAGACGTGAATAAAAAGGAAAGCCGAGAATAGTTTTCTGAACTTTGAGAAGTGAAGACATGATACTAATTATCAGAGTGGTCGGACATCGCGTGTGTGCCCAATCAAAAGGTCTCTGCCTGAATGTATCCCGCTAAAGGAATGTATGAAATGTGAATATGCTTTATGAGGAAGAGAATCAAAGTGGTCCTGCAAGGGTTTAAGTCAAATCCTTTGCACAATCGAAAGTCTTCGGTTTGAGGTGAACTGTGAAAGTGAAATAGAAGTCTGAGCCTGACAGAGGGGGACTCAAAGTGAAAGCTGAAAGTGGTGTGCCATACAAAAGCCCAAGTCAGACGGAGAAAGGCCTATGGTAAATTGTAAATTGAAAAGGGAGTCTGAGCCCGGTCGAGGGGGACTCAAAGTGGAAGTACAGACTTTAAAATACTTTTGTTGTTTAAAATGTAAACTCCTGAGAAAAGGATCTTTGAATAATCTTTGTTGAACTTGTGTCTTGCAAGGGAGAAGTCTTCCTTGATTGAGCAAGAGACTTTTGGTTTCAGAGAGCTAATATATGAAATGGAACGGTGCCCTTGTGCTTAGCCGAGCTGAAGCGTGTTCCAAGCCCAAGTGTGCCGCCTTGTCCCGTGGTAAGAAAGTGGGGAAGGGGAACCTACTATCCAGTCATCCTAACGTATTGTTTCATGACACACTTTTTGTTATCTACATTATTTCCTATACTGTTTATTGTTCAGAAGTAGGGAATGGCAATAGTTTTTTTGAGTATAGGCCATTTTATTTTGACGAAGACACTACTAGGACTGCGTTATCTTTATTTTGATGGTCCTAGCTTGCTCTCATGCTTAGATTTAGGTTTAGATAGGCATTATTCCAACCCCCTGAAGTTCAATATACGCCCTTGCACTGTGATCACTTGTGTCTGTCTTACTGGTTGATACCATGCCTTCCTTACAATTGCTTTATGTTACATTTGAAGAAGTGAAGCTTGGGGAAGGAAACTCCAAACCAGTGAGATGAGAGACTGCTGAGAAGACCCTGTGGCAAAGGTCCTACAAGCAACCGTTAGCTAAACACATTTTTTGAGCCTGAAATCACACTAGGCCGGAAGCCCATCGAAAACCTACCCTGGTTTTCCTATTTTTAGTTGAACCACACCTTTTTGATTTTGAACAAAGAAACCCTTACACATTTTTGCATAGAATGAGGGCAAGCATAGGTTTAGACACAGACAGACATTTTATTTGGACTTTCCGACATCGACGGCCCTTAGAAGCATAATTTCAGGGAAACATCCATTCAGAGTTAGGGCCAGTTAGGTATTACACCAACCATGAAACTTTAAATAAAGATTTTGAAATCTTACTTTCTGAATCTGTGTCTCTCTTGTCACCATGCCTGTCGCACAGACCACACACTTTCAGGCAACCCGGTAACACTTCCACTTCCCTGGGCTTACTGGGTGCCTCAATTGTCTCTCGCGCATCTCTGCTTCTGTGTTCGTCAGATTGTGTATGCATGATTGGACTCCTTTGTGAGAGTACTCTGCTAAGCGACGCTTTAGGTGATTCAAATTTTTATTTTTAGTCTTACATTTTTATAGGGGTTTCTGGTTTCACTGCTTAGTCGCATCTAATCTGAGTTAAGTGGAAGGGAGTCTCAAAACCACCTGGAAATTCAGAAAGTATTAGAACAAACTCAGAAATCAATAAATGCGCCTTATTTTAGTGCCATATAGTTATTTTAATTTCATGCCTCTGGTGATGACACGTGTTTCGGCCACTGAAGGCCTTTTTCAAATCAGAGCTATTTGTGCTGTTAATGATTCAGTGAAATATACATTGCATAGTTTGCACACAAAACATTAGATCTTATAGCATTAAAATTCATGCCCATAAAAGAAAAAAAACACCGAGATTGAGGGTAGGAAAAGGAGAGGATCATTAGGTGATTTGAGAAAAAATAATAAAATAACAAAACAATGGAAAGATGAATAAAACACAAAGTTAGACTTTCCGACATGTAACTACAAAAATATAGAATGGAACAAGGAGCTAAAACTGGCCAGTCTAGATTTCAAATCCCTCTATACATCAATACAACACCACTGGGCTATCAAAACCATAAACCACACATTTAAGGAAGAATCGGCCTCTCTGTACAAACAGATTGAGATGAACAAAGATATGTTGAAGCTCACACTTGAATACAATATTCTTAATTTCGACAACTGTTTCTACAAGCAATTGAAAGGAGTGGCGATGGGCACGAAATATGCCCCTGTACTAGCGAATCTATTTATGGGCCTATTCGAGGACAAAGTTGTGTGTAAAGATGAAGCATATCCAAATCAACTAATATTGATCACCTATAATAGCCAAAGTCGAAATGCACAACGATACATTCGAGTGTTGCTATGTTTCAGAAGATAGCCCAATGTGTTAAGCACTCATTGGAAGGATCTGTGTTCATAAGCAAGATTACAAATCCAAATTCCAGAAAGGCAGACTAGCGAGTCCTATGTCCGAAGTTGATAAACTTGCATGTATATGAACTTTGTTTTGTAGCACAACAGGTACTATTTCCTCAATGTACCTGCACCAGATAGCGGTTGTATGTACATGAACCAGATAGCGGTTGTTATAAAAAAGAAACAGCATCAGTATGGTGAAGATCTAGAAATCCGTTTCTTCAGTCGGTTGGTTGTAAAACCTAGGCAGCCACCCCTAATGATATGATACCCAGAGGTTTCTAAGCGCGGACCCTGGGATCGAACCTGTGTTGCTCCGTGTCGTCTTGCTTCCAAGGCGAGCACGTTGCCGCTGAGCTATCCTCCCGAGACCATAAAATGTTTGTCTGTAGGTGTCATTAGGTAACCAAATTCAGGGCTGTGGAACCAAGGTGGTCCTTCTCGTACCCTGGCTTTGACAGCAGAAGATACAGTGATCCTGGACAAAACACCTTATATCAATGACAGTACTGTGCTGTTTTGTGTGAAAAGGTTTGCCTTCTCACATGCTGGTGGCATTGTTTAGTCCATTACCCGATCTTTCTTCTTCTATAGGCCATTTGAGGGGAAGTTGTACTAGACTGAAGAAAGCGGATCCGGCATCACAGGCCTCTGGCAAGCATATTTTAAGGTTTGCTCATTTGCCACAGAAAGCAGTTTGCTTTTGTGTACAATTCAAAGGTTTATCTGCACGTTCATAAATAACAATTTAACAATCCTGTGTTTTGTGCATATCTAAAGCTTTCAAATGCAAAAGAGAAATACAGAAATAATCTTTTAAGATCACATCAATTAGAATACTGGTACTTTTATACTTCCCTTGATGATGGAGACAGTGAACATAGAATCATTCCCATTTTGCATATAACATTTTGATTAAAAAAATTGTAACTTTTTATTATGTGATTTGTGTACTTTCCAAATCAGTAAAAAACAAATGTATTATTTTAGTTCATGGTAAGAACTGGAAAAGAAACTAGTAAAGTGCAGAAATTGCAGAGTGGGTGCAAATCCCAGGATCGTCTCTTAACCAATGTGTGATCCTCATCTCATTTAATTTTGTATTGCCTAACCAGGCAAAATTACCCATCCCTAAACCTTTCAAAATATTAGGCAAACAGGAGGAAAGAAGAAAAAGTGCATAACAAGAATGACACATAAGGTGATTTTCACTATGTTAACTGCATGGGGGGATAAAAGGAAGAGAAATGAAAAGCGGGATCTGGGGCGGGTAAGACAACAAAGGGTTTATGCACGGAGAAAACTTAGGCTTCCCAGGGTGCTTGCTTGCTTTATGATCAGAGTAAAAGAGCCGGCCGGGAATAACCAGTTCTCACTGCCTGCTCACGTAGGAGGACATCCTACACCGGTAGTTCCGTGCAAGTCAGCTGACAGCAAGCCAGAGGCGCGCACTGCAGAGAAGAAGGGCCATTATCTGGATGGCAGGGCGTGGTGCGTAGCAGCCAGGGCGGGGCAGCGATGTAATAACACCTGCCTCGGGATTTCCAGGGCACGTGCGCCTGCTCATTAAACGGTCACTGAGTACTGGCAAAAAAACCCAGGAGCTTGGCACCATTTTGTGGTTTACTAAATAAAGGGACTGTGTAACCACACAGGGCTCTGTATGTGCGTTGGGTTTTTAAGATCTGCACGTGAATAGTATAGTTATCAAGCTACACTCCGTACATGTACATGTTCAGTAATAACATAGGCAGTCGGTTGCTGTTCGCCACCACCAAGGGCTTTAAGTGGACCGGGGGCCGGCCGTCTCCTGAAAAGGCTCCCTAGCCTGGGCCCACCCCCAACTAGCCCCAGCCACCCGACACCTCAGACAGCCCGTGTAGGGGCTGCACGGTTACACGAGCTGCCTGCAGGTGTCAGCACTTCGGTTTGGAAAAAAGAAGGCATCGCCCTTTTCTTTTTTCTAAAGAAGGCATCGCCTTTTTCTTTTTTCTAAACCGAAGTACTGACAGCTGCAAGCAGCAGGCGTAACCATGCAATGCGGGCTGCCTGATGTCTATGTACTCGAAACTGGAGGAGGGCTGGACTGGCCAGCTCTCCTTTTGTTTTGAGTAACTAACTAGTCATCACCCAGCGTGATGCTTAGCGATGACCACTCGAAAACAAAAAGGAGAGACTGGGCCTTCCAGCCCTCCTCCAGTTTCAAGTGCAGACCTTTCATTCAAGGAACCCTTGGTTAAAGCAGTCTCCTTGAATGAAAGTGCTGCCTGCTGCGTGCGAGCCAGGGCACACTGGTGTCACACCTTTTGGAGCACCACCCCTTCTTTTGTTTAAAAGGAGGGGCTGGCGCATTAAAGGTGATAATGCCATTGTGCCCCAGCTCAAACTTTTAGCAGCCACCCCACCCCCCCGCCCTTAACCGAAGGGGCTCTATTTAGGGGGCGTGTCCTTAGGCCACTCTTTGATTTCCAATCCCACTTAAAGCAATGCCACCACCCCTCCAACCTACCCCACAATTACTCTGTAGCTTACTTTGTACTTATAACTGGGTCCAGACGAAGCTCTCCTTATTGTGGCAAAACAAGGCTGCAGTTTATTATTGCATATTTACAACCATAAACTTCTGCAGATCTGGAAACAGAAATGTCAAACCATATTAACGAACTGCAACATCAAAATAGAGACACTTAAAAGTAATCCTGATAAGGCCAAGAGAACCCTTCGAGAGAAAGACTGGGCCGAAACGGATTCTTTGAAGGGACAGAATATCATCTGGGAACGGAAAACACTGAACTGTCCTCCTCCATACCTGACAAGATTCCCTTCAACTCGTTATAGGGATTTACTGATGCGCTGTCGGCTCAACCTCCTGCCAACCAGGGAAGTCCAGCTCCTAAGAAAACAGACTACAGCCCAAAATGCTAGTTGTCGCTTCTGCAGAAACTCTGAAATCCTTGAGACAACTAGACTTTTGACTTTGTCCTGCCCAAAACTGTCACCTCTAAGGAGAAAGTATTTGGGGGTTTCTATGGCTCAACCGGATCCATCTGTAGAGGAGGAGTGGTGGGAAAGACTAATAACAGCAGATAGAATTGGCCAGACACTAGATGCCCACAAATTGGTAGAACTGATTTTTTCATTGACAATTAAGGGTGATGAACTGTGCTATTGAGAGGATCCATAACGCTGCCCTAGACAGACAATGGATTAAATGAATGAATGTTAAAGGTTGAAATTTTCTTTAACCAATAAAACACTTAAAAAATTAAAATAAACTTCAAAACACACATTATTTTTTAATAACATAGACGATCGGCAGCACCTTTTGTTTAGTCTTCCTCTTAATCAGCACCCCCCATTACCTTTGAGCTCTCTTTTATTAATCTCCAATGAGCTCTTTTTTTCTCCTTACTCCCCCAACCTCCATGAGCCTCCCGATCAGGGTGAATTGACAGACGCGGTTGTTGGGCAGCGGGGAGCACCGTTATGATTTTCTTTCCACCAGCCAAGGCTGGAAGCTGATGACCAATGGGGGTGCGCCCCTTTATCTGACCTTGCCACCCCCTGCCGTGTTAGGGTAACCGGGGGCTACTTACTCCTGGTCATTCTTGTCATCCGTCACGAGGTTAGTTTTTGCAAACCAATTTCCGACAGGTGAACATCGTCCTTCTCGTAACCAGGCACTCCTAGGTTTATTAGCCCGTGCCTACATGTTGAAAAGCCAGCCATCCTGCAAAAATTTGCCAATGCCATGTTCAATTTCTTTTCTGACTTTTCCACTGCTGTATGCGATTTTGCCCCTCTCCAAGTGAACCTAGATATTATATTGGACCAAATCAATTTGCAAGCCCCCAGGGTCCTTACTCAAGGACCAAAGCTCGAGGCACATTTGCTTTAGCAGTTGCCCCCTGCCCATCTGAGCCAGGGCGTTCCCATCTAGATGAATAACCACCATGTCAGGAGGGGCTTCCTTCTCAGTCAACTTCTTCTTCATGCTCTTCAGTTCGTGCCACCTCATCGCTCGCTTACCATACCATCTAATGTCAGTCTTCTCAAAGGCCCTCTTTCTATTATTCTTCCTGAAGTTTGCCCATTCTGCTGGTCTCACTACGATTGAGTGATCATTCACCCATGCTATTTTCCTGCTACTCATGGCATCCTCTATCACCGAGGGAGACACATATATAACCATAATTGGCGTGCCCTATACCCTTTCAATACTAATATACTTCTTGTAGGGGACCCAAACTCCACTGCCCAATATCCTTAATTCCTTGAATGCTCGCCTCTGCTGCCATGATGGCTACCCCTATTCTGAACGAGTGGGTGCTGTAATGTTTTGGGTGCCTACCTAACCTTCTCAACAGTCTGCCTGAAACTGGAAAACCGTTAATGGTAGCCCGTTTGGTGGACCAACAGGTTTTTTGCACACTTGGGTCTGGAGGCCATAAAAATCCTTATCAAACAAACTGGCCAGCAGCTGCCATCTCGTATGCACTGCAGCCAGACCCATTGACCTTTACCATCTTTGACCTTCTCAGTAATCACCTAACCTCCTGTTCTTGTATTGCCACGTCGGCCTCCCTCAAGCCCCCTTAACCATCACCTTCCTTGCTGGCCATAGTGATTTCACTTACTCTGAGGGCTCCAAACAATGTTAACACAAAAGCTGCTCTAAAGAATTTAATCTCATACTCGCCTGCGTATACCTGTGCAACCCAAGGAATGTCAATTTCGTTGTTGGCCTAACAGTTTTTTCCTGAGCTACTGGGACACCCATCTGATTTGCCAATTTTGCAAATGCACTTAATGCTGCCTCTTCTTCCTTTCCTTTTCGATCCAGTTCCCTGGGGGTGGAGTAGTGCGGGAGGATCATCTGGGTGAGGGGTCTTCAGGAGTGGGACGCCAGGTGATGAGACGCTGTATCCCCTTCCCTATAAAACCTTTATTGCATCCTACCAGGAAGGATATTTAGGAATTATACCCCCCTTTTACAAAATAAACACGTTCACATTGACAGCCCGCTATGAGAGAAAACAGACTAACACCTGAGCAGTATACCTGATGCGTCCCAATACAATGGTCAGGCGAGGTTAGGCAATTACTGACCATCACACACACACACACATACCTGACTTCCATTAAGCTTCCCTACACAGATAAAAGGCAGAGCACACTCTGAGCGATGAAAGGTAGCCCAATTTACAGCGGTACCCCTTAAGTATACAGATACCCCTTATCACGCTCACACCAGATTAAAGTTTCCCCCTCTAGGAAATTAAGGCCAAGAGTCTTCATCTTGCAAGGATAACAAATTTAATCTGTATAGAAATGAGGATGGGGGCAAAGAACTCTGCCCCCAACCAGCATTCTGCCCCTCTTCCGTGGCTGCCTCCTCCAGACTGGTGCCAAGCAGGAGCCTTATATACTGTTTGACTTGGTCACTGGATCCTGGCATGGCTCATCCAAAACAGTCCTTACTCCCTTACAAGGGATGCTGCAGTCTTCCTTCCTGCATGGCTGGGTTTCAGTTTGGGACATACTACTTAGCAGGGACGTCATGTAGGGGTCGCCACAGGTCACAACTGCGACCTCTGAGGTCTCCCTTGTGACCTCTGTGGTCACCCTTGCAACCTCTAGAACATTTCTTTTGTTGTTGTAATGCAAGCTCATGGGCTGTGGCCAGCACCATGTGGCTCTTTAGTTCTGGAGTGGCTGGCTTTCTTGTTAAAGCCCCTTAAAAAAAAGAAGAAAAAGAGTGACACAAGTCTAACACTTTCAGCACTGACCCTAAATAAGAAAGATTAGGAATACCAAATAATGTGTCTTTCTGGAATTCTATACAATAATTGCTAGACTCATTAAAGGTTTATTTCAGGCACAGTTCAGGGGGTGAGTCACTGATTTAGTCTGTTCTTAAACGCCTCAACTCAGCCTTTCATCCTTCTGAGGTCGATAAATGAGTACCAACACAGATTGGGTGATATTGGGTATATATTTTTTCTATATAAAGCGCTTAAGCATAAGTGCTATATAATAACACATTATTACCATTTGGTCATGGAGGTCTACTTGCATTGAAGCCGCAAGGAGAAGGCCAGAGGACAAGGCCTGCACTCCTCTTTGCAGCTCCGCTGCGAGTGCCTCCATCAGCTGTGATCGATCAGCTGTCTGCCGACTACAATCTCCATTTCGGAGCCCCAGCTGATCCAGCGTGTCTCGCGCATATTGCAAAGCCCTCCACCATGGAAGGCATGATCACCGCCCACAATGCCTTCAGGAAAGCATCTTTTGAATCTCCCGCCGAATCTATGCCGCTTCCCGCCCGCAGCCCGCAGCCTGATACGGCTTCCCGCCCTGCCGGCTCCACCCCCCCACCATAAAAGGAGACGGGGCTCACCGCCAGGCGAAGCCGCGAGGAGAAGGCCAGAGGACAAGGCCTGCACTCCTCTTTGCAGCTCCACTGCGAGTGCCTCCATCAGCTGTGATCGATCAGCTGTCTGCCGACTACAATCTCCATTTCGGAGCCCCAGCTGATCCAGCACGTCTCGCGCATATTGCAAAGCCCTCCACCATGGAAGGCATGATCACCGCCCACAATGCCTTCAGGAAAGCATCTTTTGAATCTCCCGCCGAATCTGGGCCGCTTCCTGCCCGCAGCCCGCAGCCTGATACGGCTTCCCGCCCTGCCGGCTCCACCCCCCCACCATAAAAGGAGACGGGGCTCACCGCCAGGTGAAGCCGCGAGGAGAAGGCCAGAGGACAAGGCCTGCACTCCTCTTTGCAGCTCCGCTGCGAGTGCCTCCATCAGCTGTGATCGATCAGCTGTCTGCCGACTACAATCTCCATTTCGGAGCCCCATCTGATCCAGCGCGTCTCGCGCATATTGCAAAGCCCTCCACCATGGAAGGCATGATCACCGCCCACAATGCCTTCAGGAAAGCATCTTTTGAATCTCCCGCCGAATCTATGCCGCTTCCCGCCCGCAGCCCGCAGCCTGATACGGCTTCCCGCCCTGCCGGCTCCACCCCCCCCACCATAAAAGGAGACGGGGCTCACCGCCAGGCGAAGCCGCGAGGAGAAGGCCAGAGGACAAGGCCTGCACTCCTCTTTGCAGCTCCGCTGCGTGTGCCTCCATCAGCTGTGATCGATCAGCTGTCTGCCGACTACAATCTCCATTTCGGAGCCCCAGCTGATCCAGCGCGTCTCGCGCATATTGCAAAGCCCTCCACCATGGAAGGCATGATCACCGCCCACAATGCCTTCAGGAAAGCATCTTTTGAATCTCCCGCCGAATCTATGCCGCTTCCCGCCCGCAGCCCTCAGCCTGATACGGCTTCCCGCCCTGCCGGCTCCACCCCCCCCACCATAAAAGGAGACAGGGCTCACCGCCAGGCGAAGCCGCGAGGAGAAGGCCAGAGGACAAGGCCTGCACTCCTCTTTGCAGCTCTTCACTGCTCGGCTGCCATTTGCCACTATACCATGCAACATCACAGAGGTAAGGAGCTCGCCCACTGCCTCTTCCTACACCAAGACTTGTCCACCAGGAGCTCCAGACTACGCGCTCGCACCATAGAACCCACCATCAGCTCCAATCCCCTTCCCACTAACATGTGCAATGCGCGACTATGTTCCCGTATCCCACAACCCACCCCACCCACCTACATGGCCATACTCAGGCGGTTAACCACAAAGCCTAAAGCCTTCTCAATTACCCCCTATACAGTAGCATATGATACACTCCACCCCACACCTAATTGTACCTCCTCTACCCGCAATTTCTCCCCATCCATGCCTACCACCACTGAAACTGCGCCCCCCAGTGCAAAATGCGTGATATGCAATTCTTCTACCCCCATTGTGAATGCTGTTGTGCCAAATGTGATCTCACCTGTGCCCACCACCACTGAAACTGCGCCCCCCAGTGCAAAATGTGTGATATGCAATTCTTCTACCCCCATTGTGAATGCTATTGTGCCAAATGTGATCTCACCTGTGCCCACCACCACTGAAACTGCGCCCCCAGTGCAAAATGCGTGATATGCAATTCTTCTACCCCCATTGTGAATGCTATTGTGCCAAATGTGATCTCATCTGTGCCCACCACCACTGAATCTGCGCCCCCCAGTGCAAAATGCGTGAATTGCAATTCTTCTACCCCCATTGTGAATGCTACTGTGCCAAATGTGATCTCACCTGTGCCCACCACCACTGAAACTGCGCCACCCAGTGCAAAATGCGTGATATGCAATTCTTCTACCCCCATTGTGAATGCTATTGTGCCAAATGTGATCTCACCTGTGCCCACCACCACTGAAACCGCGCCCCCAGTGCAAAATGCGTGATATGCAATTCTTCTACCCCCATTGTAAATGCTATTGTGCCAAATGTGATCTCACCTGTGCCCACCACCACTGAAACCGCGCCCCCCCAGTGCAAAATGCGTGATATGCAATTCTTCTACCCCCATTGTGAATGCTATTGTGCCAAATGTGATCTCACCTGTGCCCACCACCACTGAAACTGCGCCCCCCAGTGCAAAATGCATGATATGCAATTCTTCTACCCCCATTGTGAATGCTATTGTGCCAAATGTGATCTCACCTGTGCCCACCACCACTGAAACTGCCCCCCAGTACAAAATGCGTGATATGCAATTCTTCTACCCCCATTGTGAATGCTATTGTGCCAAATGTGATCTCACCTGTGCCCACCACCACTGAAACTGCGCCCCCCTGTGCAAAATATATGATATGCAATGCCTCTACTGCCCCCCACCACAACACCACTGGAGCCCCCAGCCCCACACCGACCATACCCATCACCTCACCCTCTCCTCCCACAGACCCCTCCCTAGTCGTCACAGAACCCCACCTCAAATGTGCCATGATCAATGCCAGATCCATCAGCGCCCACGCTCTAGACATTCACGACCTCATAACCACCCATGACCTTGACCTGCTCATGATATCTGAAACCTGGCTACACGAGGCCTCTGGCCCTGCGCTCTCCTTGGCACTCCCTTCTGGCTACTCCATCCATCACCAGACAAGATCGCCCCTCTAAAGGTGGAGGTGTCGCAATCATCGCTAAGGACTGCTATAGTATTAGAAAGATAGATAAATCCCTACACAGCAACAACGACTACCTCCAAGTCAAAATTGACCTCTCCCCCAACTGCACCATTACCGCCCATATTGTCTATCGCCCTCCTGGCCCAATAGAAGACTTCCAAGCCTCCCTCATCCATCTCCTATCTGACCACCTCAAAAAACATTCGAAAGCCATTCTCCTTGGGGACGTCAACCTAGGCCTACAGGATAAAAAGGACCCAGCAGCTAAATCCTTTGACTGGGCCCTAACAACACTAGGCTATAAGAACACCATCTTTAGCCCAACGCACACTCAGGGCAGAACACTCGACTGGATTGCTCTGCACAACTGCCCACTCATCATCACTGGAAACACTCCCACCCCATGGTCTGACCACCATATCATCACATTTAGCATCCTCACCACTAGCTCTTCTACCCCGCCACCCCAACCCCTACCATCTTGCCTCACAAGAAGCTCCCGCCAGCTCACTAAGGAAAGACTACTGCCCTTCCTCCAAGGCCCAGCCTTCAGACCACCTTTTTCCACAGACCCAGAAACTCTTACATCAACCTACGATGCTGCCATTAAAGCAGCTATCAACTCCATTGCCCCACTTAAACTCCGTAAATACAAACCCACCACCCACTCTAACTCTTGGTTCACCTCAGACTTGCTCGCACTCCGAAACGAGAAAAAGGCAGCACTTACTCAGTGGCAAACGTCCCACACTGACAAAGACAAGCTGCTCTTTAAAGCCTGCTCTACGGAGTACAAAAAAGCTATCACCCGGGCAAAATCCAAATCATTTGAATCCAGAATCTCGGAAGCCCAATCCAGCACTAAAGAAATCTTTGCAATATTTAGGGAGCTAGAGACTCCTACTCCCACCCCCCAGAACTTCACCAAAGACAAAGCCTGGTGCGACGAAATTCAAACGGCAATGCTAACTAAACTGAGCCGCCTCCAAAGCAAAATACTAGCTACAAAACAAGCCCTGCCCAATACTCATATCCCTGTCCCACCACCAGCCCAAGACCCTCCCCAACCCTTCTCCTTCAAATCCATACAGGAAAAGGACATCATTAACATAATGAAGAACATCAAAGCATCCAACTGTAAAGGTGATGCCTGCCCAGCCACTCTCATCAAGGACTGCACTGAAGCGCTTGCTCCCTTCCTGACAGCATTTGTTAATGCCTCCTTCGTAACAGGGAAGGTCCCCACCTCCCTCAAGGAAGCATGGGTCCGCCCCCTCTTAAAAAAACCAACTCTCGATCCCACCTCCCCCAACAACTATAGACCATCACCACTGTCCCTTTCCTCCTCAAAATACTCGACAAAGCAGCCTATCTGCAGGTTCAGCACTTCATCGAAGAAAACAAACTCCTGGGACTCCGCCAATCTGGCTTCTGCCCTAGACATGGGACTGAAACCGCCCTACTGGACCTGAAAAACCAAATGGACGATGCCAGAGACATGGGCAAACCAGCTCTTCTCCTACTCCTTGACTTATCTGCAGCGTTCGATCTCGTAGATCATGACGTCCTTTGCCATCATCTCTCCTCCACTGCCAAGTTCTCCCCTGACGCCACAGCATGGATCACATCCTTCCTACAAGACAGAACCATGCAAGTATTCTCCGACCTAGCCTCTGCCTCACCCACTACCATACTCTTTGGCGTGCCCCAAGGCTCATGCCTCTCCCCCACACTCTACAACATTTTCACACGACCCCTCTTCCTCATCCTCGACGCTATGGGTATATCCTACACTAACTACGCGGACGATACCCAGATCCTCCTTACCCTCACAGGCAGCTACGACACTGACGCCATGACCCTTAACAACCTCTACAACACCATCCAAGCCTGGATGGCAGACAATGGACTATGCCTCAACTCTGACAAGACAGAACTCCTACTGATAGGTTCCCCCGAAACGCTAAAAAAACTTGACTCCCAATTCAGTCACTTCACCATCGACACCATTAAAATACCTGTATCAGACTCAGTCAAAACTCTTGGAGTCTATCTAGACTCTAACCTTTCCATGGACAGACAAGTCAAAGGCCATTGCCTCCTCAGCCGCATATCATGCTAAACTGATCAACGCAGTCAGGCCTTTCCTCTCCAAAGATAACTGCACAAACATAGCCAGAGCCATCACCGGCTCCAGGCTAGACTACTGTAACATACTCTTCCTAGGAACCTCTAAAAGAAACTTGGAGAGGCTACAAGTCATCCAGAATAGTGCTCTCCGAGCAGCCAAAGGTATTGCCAAAAGGGACCACATCTCAGAAGCCAGAAAACTAGCCCACTGGCTCCCAATGAAGGAGAGAATAATTTTCAAAGCTCTCACACTGACACACAAATGCATCCATCTCACTGCCCCCGACTACCTCTCACAAAGAATCCACCCCGTCGCCTCTACAAGGCCAACAAGATCACCCTACACCAACATGCTCTCTGTGCCATTAGTAAAAAGATCCAGAGCAGCTGGATCTAGCTTCCCCTATCTCGCACCCACTCATTGGAATGCCCTACCTCCCACCATCCGCTGTGAGCCCTCCCTCCTAGCCTTCCGCAAAGCATTGAAAACCACCCTCTTCTCATAAGGTCCCTCACAGCAGCATGAATACCAACCATAGGACCCACTGCTTAAGTTGTATTGACCAACCGCATAATCTGCAATGATAACCGTGCTTGTTCCTTTCTGTAATATGCCTCTTGTTGATACCATGCCTGTAACTAAGCTCATGCAAGTAACAGCGCCTCAATGCCCCTGGGCTGCTTGCGCGCTATACAAATTTAAATAAATAAATAAATAAATAAATAAATAAATAAAAATTCACAGTAATTTGGTAATATGGGCCTATACACACTGATCTTAACGATACATATGGCGATCTACTCTTGTATGAAATGTACATGTAACGCTCACCTGATTCCCACGGAGGCGCAGGTCTGGCTTCGAGTGCTGATGCTTCTTCAATGGTGAAGCGCAGGACTCTGAAGATGGACAGGAAGGGCCCTCTACTCTGGCTTCTCCGGCTCGCAGGAATATTCCCCTGTGCGTGAAAAGGGAGTATTACCTACTGACTGAGTTATGCTCAAGCCACCCACTCTCTTCCAACCCTCCACGATACCCTTCCACGATTCCCCGTGAAGTCTCACCTTAGGGTCTGAAAGGACGAGCTCTCCATCATGCTTCTGACGCAGGGGCGCGTTGAACCCAGTTACTTCACTGGATTGAGGTTGGATGGGAGTTCAGGTAAGCTTGATTATCCCGGTAAGGCACTGTAAAAGTTATGTTGCAAGTTCAAACGTTCAAGCTTTAAATAATAATGTTCATTGTCTTTTTTCAGGTGATGAATGAAGATTCCTTTGGAGACTTCTTGCAACAAAGCGCTGATGTCGATGTCTTTTCCCCATAGGGGCCGGGGTTCGGAATGCCGGAGATATGGCGCCGACCCGAAGTGAAACGTGCAGTTCCAGTAAAGATCTGGTAAGTCCTAGATGAGCGCTCAGGTAATGTTTTTGCATTCGCTCATCTAATGTATTTGTCTTTTTTCCCCATAGGGGCCGGGGTCCTGCTTGGAAGCAGCAAGACCCGAAATGAAATGGGAATGACCCAACAGGTAAGTATTAGAAGGAAACTGAGCTTTTCCTATTCCCTTCCTTCTCTCACCTCTTATTCTTGTCTTTTTCTCTAGGCTCTGGGAAGTGGCTGTGTATCCGGATGATCGCTGCTGAAGATGGAGGAACCCAGGAAAGGTGAGTGAAATGCAGCGCTGCAGCGATCGTAACGAAATGCTTTTAAAAATGATGTCTTCCCTTTCAGGATCGTCGGTGAGGTCTCCGTGGTGCAGATTAGCTGGTAGGTCTCTTGTCTCCCTTTGCAGGTGACCCAGGATGCTGACAGGCGTGACTGAAGTCCAGATGCAGGAGCTGACACGGTGAGCATCCAGCTGCGAGGAGCAGAACAACGCGAAGCGTGAGTTGCTGATCGGGTGTGGTTTAAATAGCTTTGGAAGAAGTTCCAAGTGTGTATCCTTCCTCCGATCAGGTATGTATCCTTCCCCGACCACACCCGGGTGGAAAGTAGTCCCACAGGTAAAGTAGTTCCTATTCAGGCCTCAAGAGGGCCTGGATGTGGCAGCATGGTCTGCATCAGGTAAGTGCACATTAAAACACTTGAACACATGTCGAGCTTTATGAGCCTGGCGCCTAAGGCGCCAGGACAGAGGTCCAACATGAGCCTGGCGCCTAAGGCGCCAGGACTGATTCCAAAGGGCCCCAGCTTGGGCCCGCTGGCACTCCCCTGGGGGAAATGATGCCTGCCTCTGGGGTTGCTGGGTCGGACCTGGCTCCTTGGAGGTAGGCATCATGACAGTACATCACATTATAGTGATATTGTAACCATATTTTTTGTAGTGTACAATGCTATGTGATAGCACTTCCTGTTTTGTCAACGTGTGAAAGGTTGTGTTCCATCGCATCCCGCGATATCACTTCGGGGTGGGGTCAAATGACATCACTTCCTGTGATGTCACCAGGGGTCAAGGGTCGTGTGATGTCACTTCCGCTACCGCTGGCATTTTGGTGAAATGACGTCTCTGCTACTTAGCATATTGCTAGCTATGCAAGAATACATTGTAGCTTCATTTTTCATCATTTTGCTATATTATGAACATTTATATATAAACACATTTTCCCGCCATACTCTCCACACTTCACTCAATATACTCATATTTTATCTGGTCCAATAATTCTCCTTAAAACCTTATTTTCACATAATGTTGCACTGTGTTCATGAGCCTTTAACCTGCATGGGTTTTTGATGGACAGGAAACAGCTGCTCAGCCACGTCGTGTGTTCTGCCAGAGCTCGTGAACACTACGGCAATGCCTGTAGTCTATTTTTAGCACAGGTTGCAATACTTCTGATACAAAGCATTCTGCTCTTTACCGTGCTCTGAAAAAAAAAATACAATGTAACATTTTTACAAATTCATTCAGCTAATGGTTATTTGCACCTTATATTTAAATACTATTTTCATTTAGCCGGTAAGATAGCTCAGCGGGTTGAGTGCCCGCTGATGTGACCTGAGCGTGATCTGCAGATCATAGGTTCGGATCCCGGAAAGGCCAACTCAGCCTTTCATCCTTCCGAGGTCGATAAATGAGTACCAATTTTTTCGATTGGGTGATATTGTATGTAAATATGTGCTATGTAAAGCACTTTGGATTAAGGCGCTATATAAATAACACATCATTATCATTTAGTGGCCACCCATGTCTGTATGTGATTATATTTGCATGAAAAAAGCGTTCTGAGTGCTATAGTGCTTAGAAAACAGTCAACAGAAGTCTTGCCTAATTTTAAAATGCTTGGGGGTGCAGGAAGGCACTAGCTCCTCCCCAACATTCCTCCCTTTCGTCACTTCTACAGTAACAAACTCATCCCCACCCCACATATCTACAACCCCAGAAATATTAGTTTGAATTTTGCTGTTTATTGTATGGCAAGGGGTTTTAGATCCCCCAATTGATACCATCATCTTTGCACTATTAGGGACTATATGAACACATTA
This sequence comes from Ambystoma mexicanum, assembly GCF_040938575.1. Lineage (NCBI taxonomy): Eukaryota > Metazoa > Chordata > Amphibia > Caudata > Ambystomatidae > Ambystoma > Ambystoma mexicanum. The sequence continues at coordinate 127,030,180 of NC_090938.1, forward strand.
TCGGAGACCCAATTGGCACATGCAGAAGAGGACCAAGAAAAACACAATAAGAGGATTTTTACTGCTGCCTCCAGCCATGACAGGACCCAATCATAGTCATGCCATAGTCAAACTGTGTTCTGAACTCCACCTTCTTTCTTCATTTGAACACCTAGATTGTGCACCGCCTTGATGATGTGGGATAGTGACCCATTCTCAGCATCCTCCGGGGCTATAAAAGTTCAGCAGCTGCTTGTACCGCAGGAGACGAAAAAAGAAAGTCTCTGCTGAGCTAAAAAGCCGATACTCGTCAGGTATTCCTCTGAGCAGTGTGGAAGAGTCTTTTGAGCGAGTTTGAGCTCTTCTTTCTTCCCCGCCATTGAAATATTCCTTTTTCTGACAGCATACCAAATTCTTGTGTGATCTGCAAGCTTCTTTCTGCTTCTTTAGGTGCTTCAGTGGCTGTTGGCACCTCGACAGGCATTTTTTCTCCCTTCAGGTGTTCTTCCAGGATTACTAGTAGCACTGAGTGTAGGGTGGCCAGTGAACGCTTGCCCCTCCATGAGAGTGGGAGGTGCAAGTAGGCTTGTTGGCCACAAACCTAGTAGTAATCCATCACTGCTACCGTACCTTTCATCATATCAGGGATCACAAGAGTGTGGTTGCACTGTGTGTTTACGCCAACAGGAACTTTTCCTTCATAGAGTCTATGGCTATATGTATTCGCACTGGCTTCCTCATTGTCGCAATCCATGTAAGCCTTGTGATGTGTTGGGACCATATTTGCGCACACATAGTCTCTATTTGGGATCCGGCTTCTCTGCTGTACTCGATCAGTCCATCTGCCTGGCACGCGAGTGTGGTGCCATGCCATTTGTCATTGACATGTGACTAACCTCCCAAGGAGAAATATGGTCCTTGTAGACACTGGCAGTATTTTGTGTTGCCATCTCCTCAACTGCACGCTGTGTGCCTGGAATGCACCCTTTATCCCTCAGTGCAAGATGTACCAGGCATTATGCCTCTGTAATTGGGACTGGATGTGGAACTAAAACCTTAGGAGCCCCTGATGTGTGCAGGATAAGTGCACACACGTAACAGCTTTCATTGATTATATTCCTTTCTGCAGTGCGCATACCGGAGTACCAGCTATTGGAGGATTCTGGGTACTCGGTATCAGTAATGACGTCAAAGCCCATCCCCTTATATAAATCATATGTCATTCATACTTCCCATTTCATTCTTCTAAGAAAACCTGTAGGGGTGGCTGGCAAAAAGTGAGCCATTTTGCATTTCCCTTTTTATAGACATATTCTCATTATTTTCCAACTGCTCCCCCTTATGTGGCCACCCCATGTAACAGACATACCATCATCCACTCCAACAACCAGTGTCCTACATAAAAGAGCGGTTTGAACATTAGAGTGTCAGCTATCCTTGCTTATTCCTGGAGAGGAGAAAAAAGGTTATCATGAAAGAAAGAGAGAACAAGAAAGAGAAAGGGAGAGGGAAAGCGGGAGAGGGTAACGGAGAGCGGGGGGGGGGACCCTTTTTCCACCAGGGCCGACTGGGTTCTGGACCTTCAAAAATTGAAAAAGATTAAAAAAGAAAAAAGGATACAAAATTTAAAAAGAAAAAAATCAGGCGTGTGCCCCTGCACACCCCTCTTGCATGGATCCTTTGTTTTACTCTGTTTTTTTAGCTTTGCCTTGTCTCCGGTACTCTTCCGACATCAGAGAGATGCACCTAATACCCAACTCTTTCATACAGACGGCGAGAGGAGTACAGAACACCACCTTATATGGTCCTTCAGACCTGGGGCTGATCAGTTCCCCAGGTAATAATGGTCCAGTTGTAATATGGGCAATGCTGTGTAGGAAACCATGGTCTTGTTTTCTACAGGGGTGTTTACTATTTCTCGCCTCCTTTACCGTGCCCCATTACCAACCCTGTGTGCTTCTGTCCCGTCACCTGGTCAATTCGTTATGACCCATCAACATATAGTATGTCTCCTTCTGCTAATGCATAAGCTGTTCATCAGAGTGGGAAAATAAATAAAACTCCTGTGTATAATCCATAGTTTCTAAACAAGAGGCCGTGCAAATAGCTTAAGTCCTCAAATTGTCCAGTCATTTTGTCAGTACTTTCCAATGTACTTTTAAGTCCTCTGTCCTTCCCTGAGACTTTGTAACAGTGGCCTTGTGTAGACTGCATAGTCTAGGATCCATGTCCTACAATAATTACATAAGCCCAAAAAACTGCTACATTTCCTTCACAGTACTGGGCCTAGGGCCAGCGCGTACTGCCGCCACCCTATCTGGTAATATTTTTTCCCCATTGCAGAAATGAGTTGTCCCACGTATATTCCCTCCTGCTGGCAGTGTTGTAGCTTGTTTGTATCTGCCTTATACCCTTTGTGAGCCAGCAAGTGCAATAATGCAACATAATCCCTCCTGCACTGATGTACATTTTCACTACATACCAACCGATCATCCACATACTGGATGATTGTGCTAGGCACCCAACTTCAAGCTACCTGCTAGGCACCATGTAGCCGGTCAAGTGGCACAGCAAGTAGAGCGCTCGCTTTGACACCCGTGCAGAGCCTGCTAAAGCAGGTTTGAATCCCAGCAGGGCCAAACTCAGCCTTTCATCCTTCCGAGGTCGATAAATGAGCACCACGCACCATGGGTAATAATAAGCAGCGCTCAGATACCTGAGGGTTCATAGCACTATATAAATGCCATATTATTATTATTATTAATGTAATCTGTACTGGGGTCACATCTCTCAGTAACCCATCATCATATGGATTACCAGTCCGTAATTGTGCTGGCACATATCGCATGTCCTCCTCAAAAAATAAAAACTGGGTCACCACTGCCATCAGGGGGACTGTACCTTCCTATACTGCTAATTAACAAGGGGGGTCCAGGGAGTCCCTCTACCAGACATTAGTCCTGGTTACGAGAGACTTACCCAGAGTCTTTAGCTCACTATCTTTCACAGAGAAGAAATATCCCAAACATATCAGTCTTTGTCCTGCCCAGGGGCAGTCCAGCACCGAAATGCTCTGCAATTCTTCTCTGAACAAGAGTACCAACAGAAACCCCAGACACGCGTTTCGGTCTGGTTGGACCTCATCAGAAGGGTGGATCAGTGCCTCTCTAAGAATAGTGAGCAAGGGGTCCAAGTCTGGATAGCATATTTAAGTAACTTTGGGTCTCACCCTAAGTTACTAGGGGAATCCAGACATGTACCCCTTGCTCACTATTCTTAGAGAGGCACTGAACCATCCTACTGATGAAGTCCAACCAGACCGAAACGCGTGTCTGGGGTTTCTGTTGGTACTCTTGTTCAGAGGAGAATTGCCTAGCATTTCGGTGCTGGACTGCCCCATGGCAGGACAAAGACTGATATGTTTGGGATATTTCTTCTCTGTGAAAGATAGTGAGCTAAAGACTCTGGGTAAGTCTCTCGTAACCAGGATTAATGTCTGGCAGAGGGACTCCCAGGACCCCCCTTGTTAATTTGAACCTTCCTATACTGCACCATGATATCACAGGGGATGCAGATTCCCCCAATAATCTCCCCATTTTGCTCACCGTCCTCAAATAACTCATCAGTCATTTTCTCCAATTGTACTGTCGGGTCCACACTGTGAGCCACTCGCAACCGTCCTGGTCTGTTCCAATCAGGACTACTCTTTTGTCTGACACTACAAGTCCTTATAAATCTAATGACAATATTGTCCCTGCCCCCATCTCGGGTGGCACCATGAGTTGGAAAATAAAATCTGTGGGTATTCGCCAACATTTTGTCGCAATTGCTTTTACCAATACCTTAATACCATTACAAAAATATATTTGGGACCACAGCAACCACATGGACTACTGACTCCCTTGCTATTGCATTGATTATTACCATTGCTCGAACAATACACATCCCTGGAGTGGAACACACTACCCCATGATCTGTGAATTATATAGTTATAGTTAGTTAACTGAGCAGGTCCCTACCTAACAGTTTCACAGGCAAACTCTGGGGGGCTCATACTACCTCCTCTCCCACTTTTATATCCAGCTTCTTGTGTATGTAACCGTATAAATAGCCCCAGAGAATCCCTGCATGTAAAGAGTTTGACATGATAATGGAAAGTTCCCCTCCATAATGCATGATTTATTTGCACCTGAATTTACCATAAATATAAATTGCCCGTTTCCTATTTCCTCCTGCACCAAAGGCTCCTCTTCAGGGTGTGCAGTTGTCAATAGGATTGGACACACAAGTGCTCTCTGTGGGCTGTCGTAATCCGAATATGTATTTGTCCCGAGGAATGAAAAAGGGCTACCCCCCGTCATTGTAACTCTTTGGAATGGAGCGCCTGTTCCCCTGCCATTCTGTGAAACTGTGTTCCCTCACCCTGCTGTGGTTGTTGCCCATGTTGTCCATGCCTATCAGCCACATAAGGGAACTGATTTTGACCCCCTCTTGCCCGAATTGCTATTGTCCCATCCCCTGAGGCCCTTAGAATCCTTGCCCTGGAGGTGATGGCCCGTAATTAAATCCCACCCGAGGCCTGTTCTTGCACTCCCTTGCTAAATGCCCACATTTCCTGCAAAACCAGCGCTGTGATGTTACAAATCCACATCCCCGGGTCCCTATCCTCCCAAAGCTTCCTGCACTTGCCCTTCAAAATCCTCCTCTCCCCCTTGGTGCTCCTTCATACTGCCACTGTGGGTTGGGTACTGTCCCCCGCCTCATTGTCCCTGTCCTCCTTCATCCCATAGTGCTGAAATTGTGGCATTCAAAATTTGTTGTGTCTCCTGTCCTTTCCCCCTGAGCCGGTGCCGTGATTGGTGCTTGGACGACAACCTCACTTAGTTTCTTTTCATCTAGTTTTGCCTCGTCTGCATGCCGCTTCTGGGCTGTCTCCCTGTCCCGCGCCTTGATTCTCTTACAGTGGTGCACTATTATACTTTGTATCTCTGTCCACCCTTTGGCTTCAATTCCCACAGTTTTATCTAGTGCCTTCTGGACCTCTTTTGGTAATCCCCTCTTTACATTAAAATAAAAAAATGGTACTGTCTCAACTTTCCACATTTCCTGTAATTTAAGAATAAACCTAACTGGGTCCTCATCATTACCCATTGTGCACTGCATTAAAGAATGTAAGTCACGGGTATCTGGGTACATCCTTCGTAGGGCATCCCATACCCTTGCCGTTACCTCATTAGAGGCTGCTCCATTTTGTTCATTATCTACAAGACTTACCCAAGAGTAATCAGCCCTTGCCCATATGTCCCCAGCCTGGTCCCCAACTATGGCGACCAGTAAACTCTTAACATCTCCTAGCGCTAAGGCTGCCCCTGCTGTTTGTTTTTCAAATTCATAGATCCATTTACTAGCTCCGGCTATAAGCTGGGGGAGAGCTTTAATCAAATTATTTTTGTCTATTTGAAGCCATGGCACATACTGCATTATCCCTACTCCTTTATTTAAAAGAGGCATCTGCATATCTATTTTGTTTCTACCCCTTTTTTCTTCTGATCTTGTACTACCACCATTAAATCTGGTCTATTTCTTGGTCTGTCCCTCCTCACTGCCTCTTTTGGCAGAAACAGGTTTCTCACTGCCGCCTCTCCTTGATCTCTTTCTTGCCCCGCCTCTTCATTAATCCTACCACCTTGATCTTCCCATTAATTTTCCCTTGCTTGTTCTACTTCTTGTCCCAGGGCCGTCCATACCCTTTGCCCATCATCTTTTTCAACACAAACATTTCTTATTGCCCCAGGGTTGAATCTAAACAAAAAATCTCCTGATTTACAATCCCCTATTTTCTGCACCGGTACCCTTATTTCTGGTGATACTTCTTCAGGTTCTTGTAACTTGACTAACCTTTCCCACAATGCTCTTAACTCGTTGTCTATGTCTACTTGTGGAATCTCTGGGTACACCGATGCTATAGAGATATCAGCACTTGTGGATGGGTTATATGGAGGTGCAAAAGCTTGTACATAGTTAACATCATTACAAAATGGTTCTCAAAGATTTACAGTGGTGCAGTCTAGATATACTTCATTAGATGGCTTACTTACAATCTTAAAGACACATGCTAATAGAAACAATTACAGTTTTGCAGTTTTCAAGATTACACAGGTATTGTTTACAGGAAGGGATGTATTACTGTATGAGGTCTCAGATTGGAGCGGGGCAGTTTGCATACCCTACTGCAGGTTTAGGCGTTAAGGGGTATATCCCCTTATATTGGATCTCTTTTTCATCTTCCTGATCTTCTGTATCCTTGAATAATTCCCAGAGATCTAGAATATCTTTTCTTTTTTGGGGATTTGTTCCCTTTATATGCTGCTGCTATAAAGATGAAATAAAGAAAAAGTAAGGTGTGTATGCCCCACTTAAGGCTGGTGCTCTCAGTTGACCCTGAACAGGGTTGCACAGTGCTCTCAGTTGACCCTGAACAGGGTTGCACAGTTTCATCCAATCTTTTCATAAAGTGATCATATTATAAAACAAATGATGATAATAGCAGTACTTAATTTTCAAAAAGAAATGTTTAATTCACATTTCTAGGACCCATGTCCCTTGATTGATTAGTTCTTGTATCATGAGGCAACTCAAAAAGATCTAGGCCGCTTTTTCATAAAAGTACATAAGCCAATGCATTTCGGTCCTTGACCATCTTCAGGGCCGTACTTAAATAAATCTTAAGTCAACTGTGCAATATCAATACAAAACATCAAAGTGAACCATTATTCAGAAATAATTTGAAATACACATACCCCAGGTGGATTCGGATCAGTGGAGGAAATAAGGGAGAGATGTAAAGAAGAGTATGTCAACATCGTCCTTTCACCATACCTATACTTGATAGTATGTCACCCTTGTGTTCAATTCCCTGTACCTGCTGGTTCGAGTTGTCCTCTCTTGTAAGTGCTCTTGGAGAAAATACTCCAACATTCCTCTTAAATAACAGTAGGTAAATGTGTAAGTAACTATAGCTTTAACTCCGGTAGCATGTCTGTGTGCTCATATTCAGAGAGCTCTTACCTGCTTGCGGTCGCTCGCGTGCAGAACCGATCGTGTTCGCTCTGAAAGCTAAAGTGAATTGCGCCCGAACGCTGACGCTAGTTTAAATCACCGCTATTATCATCATTTGTTTTATAATATGATCACTTTATGAAAAGATTGGATGAAACTGTGCAACCCTGTTCAGGGTCAACTGAGAGCACCAGCCTTAAGTGGGGCATACACACCATACTTTTTCTTCATTTCTGTACAGTGAGATCCGGATGCCGTAGGATCTCTTTCAGACTCGGAGCACCAGGTTAAAATTTTTGTATGAACGTACTATAATGAACAATTTCAGCATTTAAGTCTCAATTACTGTGGTGCCCACCTACACTTCGACTTTTGGAATTTCGTCTAGGCATATCCAAGATGGAGGCACACGATTTTACAATACTGTAGAACTACTTTTGAGAACAATGTCATTTGTCGACATAGAAGGCTTAACAACAAATAAAGCAGACACATTAGGCTTCACAGCCGAAGAGGCAAACAAAATCCTTGGTCTCATCACTGACAGCGGATTTAACACAACAAACAGCAAAAAACAAGATCCGACCAGCCAAATAAAGCAATTGGAATATCTGATAAGGAAGGAGATCAATCGCAAACTCCATGCAATCACACTGGGGAGATACCACAAAAGCCAAAGAATACCAAGAGGTCTTCGTCTGCAGCTACGACCTATCTTATGTAAGGAGAGCAAAGCTTTTGTAAAAAAAAATGGGAAGTGTTCTTTAGATCTAATTTTACTTACTATACAAGAATTGGCCAAAGATCTAAAAGATTTGGGAGAAGAGATCCTTGAAATAGAGAAGACTCTAGTGGCAACTTTAAATCGAGAAGAAGTAGATTCTATTCTGGAAGATACTAACAATAAGTTGTCCAGATATAAAACAGAACTGGAAGCTAAGAAAATCCGAAAATTCAAACGCGACACTTATGATTATCTGAAAGATGAAGTTTATAGCTGGATGGACAAATACGGCCCTCCACTAAGAAAACCAAAACAAAACTTCACAAACGAAACATTGAGCTCTGGAACCAACACACAGAGAGAAACATCAAATCAAGGAGAAGAAGCCACTCCAGGGACATCAAGAACAGCAGACACAGCAGAAATACCCAACAGAGGAAGAGTACCTTTTTTAGGAGCAGGAAGAAGAAAACACGAAGGGGGAAAAGAAAAACAAAAGGAAAGACCAAATACGAGACTACAGCAGAAGAAAACATAGTGATCAATCTGTCTTCCAGAATTCTGACCCCAGGTGAAATTACAACTTTGCAGAAAGGACTAAGTTTTGTCCCGAAATACGACAGCACCTTATTTGATTCTAAAATCGAATTATACAAAATGGTTCGGAAAATGAAATTGAAGATGTTCTTCAGTGAACTAGAAGAAGAAAACCCGAGAGAGGTAGAGGACTCTGACCTTGAAGAATTCCGAGGCAAGAGCAAATGTATTCCTCCGATTACGGTTCCTTCCGTAGACATCTTCCAAAAACAGGTCACAAGAGACCTAGAGAAGATCAAATTCAAACAGCCTAGGAACTCCAATATGAAACCACATGAGCTTAAACTCATAAGACACCTATATGGAGATGACACTATTACCATTAGGGCTGCAGACAAAGGAGGAGGTTTGGTTCTACTAAACACAAGTGATTACGAAGAAGAATGTATGAGACAGCTCAGCGATATGAACACCTATGCAATACTTGATTCGGATCCCACAGAAGAAATTCGATGCAATCTGGAAAAACTTCTAGAAAGGGGAGAGGAACTCAAATGGATTAATCAGAACACAAAGACATTTCTAACCAATGCACACCCGAAGATACCTCATTTTTACACTCTCCCAAAGATACATAAGGACATGCGAAAGCCTTCGGGAAGACCTATAGTAGCAGGAATCAATAGTATCCTTGAACCACTTGGCAAATATATCGATTATTTTTTACAGCCATTGATTCAAAAGACAAGTACTTACATCAAGGAATCCACACAGTTTTTGCAACATCTCAGAACCATTCCCTTCAACAATAAAAACATCTGTTTCTTGGTAGATGTTAAAAGCCTATACACATCCATTTCTCACGATCAAGGCAGAGAAGCGGTAGAGTGGATGCTTCTGAAGGAGGGAGAAATAGCAGCACAAAAATAATTCATTATGGGACTTTTGGAATTTATCAGCAACAACTCGTATTTCCAGTTTAAGGACTCATATTATCTACAAGTTGCTGGCACTGTGATGTGGGCAACCATGGCCCCATCATATGCAAATTCATTTATGCACAAATTCGAAATGGACCATATCCTTATGAACAATCTGTGGAACCAAGACCTCATCATTTGGATACGATACATAGACAATATTTTTGGCATTTGGAAAAGTTCAGAATCTCATCTTCTAGAATTCTTTGGCTATATCAACAGCATAGATCCTCGGATACAGTTCACATACGAATATTCATGCAAGACCATCCATTTTTTAGATGTGGAGATTAATGTCACAGAAACAGGATACCAAACTACAATCTATCAGAAAAACACAGATAGGAATAGTTTGTTTCAAAGGTTGAGCTTCCACCAACCGAGTTTGATTAAAAATGTACCCTATAGCCAAATGCTCAGAGTAAAAAGGATCGTCAGCACCCAGAGTGAATATGAAGCAGCAGTAAAAGAAATGGGCAAGAAATTTCTTGCACGAGGCTATTCAGAAGAAGAAATCACATTGGCAGAGACACGTACATCTACACAAGACAGAGAAGAATTACTTAGACCAAGAGCAACTAAACAGGACACTTCACTTTCATTAGTCTTTGTATCAAAATACTCACGTCAAAGCAATCGGATCAAAGCAATCATTAAGAAAAATTGGAACACTGTAACACGTGACAAAAGGGTAGAACACTTGTTCAAGGAAGCTCCTACATTTGCTTACCAAAGAAGCTCTAATCTGAAAGACAGATTAATTCATACTAGACCCCCACAGAAGAGAAAGGAACTGAACGTATAGGCACATTTCCATGCTTGAACTGCAGCAACTGCGGTTACATTATGAAAGGACAAACAATAAACCATCCCCACACTGGAGAAAAGATTAAACTTAAATGTTGTGCTACATGTGACACAGCTGGAATCATATATGGGATCAAATGTCCATGTGGGTTGTATTACGTCGGCCAAACACAACGCACAGCAAAGATAAGGTGGAATGAGCATAGATCTTGCATCAGGAACAAGACTGCAAGCTCGGCGGTGGCAAGACACTGGCAGAACAAACAACATAGCTTGGCCCAAATTAAGTTTGTAATTCTTGAAAAAGTCCAAAGAAGGGAGAAACACGAGAATCTACAAAAAAGAATGATCAACGTGAAACATTTTGGATAGACAGACTAAGTTCCCTGAATCCCAAGGGAATCAATGAAGAGATTAATTATATGTGTTTCCTCTAAGAACAGCGAAAATACGAAGTTGTGCTGAGATGAGTTTCACCTTCCGTGGGACTCTTGCATGGATTATGCTTTGTGATGCTTCCTCTAACATAGCCATAATTATTTGTGGTGCTACAAGGAGTGTTATCAGCAGTGAGACCTTAACATATTAATGCTCTGAGAACGATATCATAATTGATTCTTTACTTATTTTGAATAATCCGTTTATATACACGGATTGTACAACATGTTAGATCTGGACATTTATTTGTGTAATGTTTTCCTCGCAATCAGTTTTCCGATTACACATTGGCACTGTCGTTTGGATTTTAGTTTGTATTGCAGTTAACAGAATGTAAATCGCATAGTAAATTATTCAAGTTCTTACTCAGGCAAAACCTACCCCGAATAGATACATGTATCTGAATAGATGCCCAGCGTTATTCGCCATGGTAACAGTCCTGCCCCCCTGCATTCTTGCAGGGCGGTGGGGCCGGAGGCATACATACAGCGGCGTACGCGCTGCTGCATGACGCCCCGCCCACGTTCCCATGGTGATTTAACCTAGCATCGGCGTTCGCGCGCAATTCACTTCTGCTTTCAGAGCGAACGCAATCGGTTCGGTGCGCGTGCGACGGCAAGCAGGTAAGAGCTCTCTGAATATGAGCACACAGACATGCTACCTGAGTTAAAGCTATAGTTACTTACACATTCACCTACTGTTATTTAACAGGAATGTTGGAGTATTTTCTCCAAGAGCACTTACAAGAGAGGACAACTCGAACCAGCAGGTACAGGGAATTGAATATAAGGGTGACATACTATCAAGTATAGGTATGGTGAAAGGACGATGTTGAGATACTCTTCTTTACATCTCTCCCTTATTTCCTCCACTGATCCGAATCCACCTGGGGTATGTGTATTTCAAATTATTTCTGAATAATGGTTCACTTTGATGTTTTGTATTGATATTGCACAGTTGACTTAAGATTTATTTAAGTACGGCCCTGAAGACGGTCAAGGACCGAAATGCATTGGCTTATGTACTTTTATGAAGAAGCGACCTAGATCTTTTTGAGTTGCCTCATGATACAAGAACTAATCAATCAAGGGACATGGGTCCTAGAAATGTGAATTAAACATTTCTTTTTGAAAATTAAGTACCGCTATTATCATCATTTGTTTTATAATATGATCACTTTATGAAAAGATTGGATGAAACTGTGCAACCCTGTTCAGGGTCAACTGAGAGCACCAGCCTTAAGTGGGGCATACACACCTTACTTTTTCTTCATTTCTGTACAGTGAGATCCGGATGCCATAAGATCTCTTTCAGACCGGGAGCACCAGGTTAAAATTTTTGTATGAACGTACTATAATGAACAATTTCAGCATTTAAGTATCAATCACTGTGGTGCCCACCTACACTTCGTACTGCTGCTATAAAGATGGACATTTGTTCTAGCATGTTTCTGTTATGGGAGCCCTGCTCTGCCAGGAGCAGGACATTCCCCCTTCCTTTGTTTCTACTATCCATTGTTTATTTATTCAATGATAATACAGTGGCAGAACCCTATGCATGTGTTTTATTGAAGTTTCTTCCCCTATAATGTTGTGCTTGTCCCTAATGCTTCCTTTAAACCCTATTGCTATGCTGCACACGGAGCTATTTTTTTTTACAAAAAAATACAGACCAACCCACTTTTTCCTGCACCCCTTTACACTTTTTCCAATTTGATTTCACACATACACACATACTGCGACTCATCCACCTTCCTTTCTTTTTCACTACAAAAGACAGCAAGAGAAAATATACAAAAAATAATTGACTAAACTCCAGGCCCATTCCTTATACGGAGCCACTACTTTCTTTCCTCATAACATTTGGAATACCACCTATTGCTTTTATCATCATAAAAGAATAATGCGTGGTACTACCTTCTCAACCTGTTATGGCTGAGGATCCCTTACCTCCTAGTCCTTTTAAGATGGGGCTCCCTTTAATCTAAGTCTTTTATAAGCTGAACATCCATTTTATCTCAATCTTTTATATGCTGAGGTTCCCTTTTTCCATTATAAAAAGTAGAAAACAGAAATACGTGACAATTTCAATACATAACCTACTTCCTATCCAATCTACTCCTTAACACATCACTTGAAATCCTGTTCCATAATACATCAACAAAAGTCCTATTCAATAATACGTCGCCAAAAAGTCCTATTGCATAATACATCACCATAGTATCATTTACATCACCATAGTATCATTCACATCACCATATCATACATACATGTTCCCATGTTATCACTTGCAAGAGTATACTCACATGGGCGTGCTTCACTTGTGTTTTCCTTCGTTACGAAGTCCCATGCTGGCCTGTCTTTCTGGAGCCACGCCCTGCTTCAGTGAGCAGAGAAGATTACTTTTAAAATGGCTTCTACTAAAACCACTTAGGAAACACGTGTTTTTTGATTTAGTGTGCCGGTCACTATAGATGGGTGCGGCTCTTCTCCTTGGTGACTTGCCTAGGGCTTTGCAAAGTACAGGGGCAAAACTAGGATCATGTCAGGGTTACCACTGAAATGTAGCTGCCCCTTAAGTATAAGGGTACCCCTAATCATGCTCACACCAGATTAAAGTTCACCCCTCTATGGAGTTAAGGCCAAGAGTCTTCATCTTGCAAGGATAACACGTTTAATCTGTACAGAAATGAGGATGGGGGGACAAAGAACTCTGCTCCCCAACCGGCATTCTGTCCCTCTTCCGTGGCTGGCTTCTCCAGGCTGGTGCCAAGCAGGAGCCTTATATACGGTTTGACTTGGTCACTGGATCCTGGCATGGCTCATCCAAAACTGTCATTCTTCCCTTACAAGGGATGCTGCAGTCTTCCTTGCTGCATGGCTGGTTTTCAGTTTGGGACATACTACTTAGCATATTGCTAGGTATGCAAGAATACATTGTAGCTTAATTTATCATCGTTTTGCTATATTATGAAATATTTTATATAAACCCATTTTCCCACCATACTCTCCACACTTCACTCAATATACTCATATTTTATCTGGTCCCATAATTCTCCTTTAAACCGTATTTTCACATAATGTTGCATTGTGTGCATGAGCCTTTAGCCTGCATGGGTTTTTGATGAACAGGAAACAGCTGCTCAGTCACATTGTGTGCTCTCCCAGAGCTAGCTAACACTATGGCAATGCCTGTAGTCTATTTTTAGCACAGGCTACATTCCTTTTGGCACAGAGCATTCTGCTATTTACCGTGCTCTGAAAAAACTAAATACAATGTAACATTTTTACAAATTCATTCAGCTAATGGTTGTTTGCACCTTATATTTAAATACTAACTATTTTCATTTAGTGGCCACCCATGTCTCTATGTGTTTATATTTGCATGAAAAAGGCTTTCTCAGTGCTATAGTGCTTAGAAAACAGTCAACAGAAGTCTTGCCTAATTGTGAAGCAATTGGGGGGTGCAGGGGGGCGCTAGCTCCTCCCCAACAGTGAGTCTAAGCATACAAGGAAACATCAGTTTCGAGACGGCAGCTGAACGAGAGAAGAAAGACAGCAAAACAGAAGAAGATCGCAAGAAGGGAAGTTCCCTTGACCTTTTCGACAAGGAACCGTTACTTTCCCGAAACCTCGTGAATAGAAAGCGCAAGACCAGGAAACCAGGCTGAAGAATCCTGCATTGTGTGTCGGAGACCCGGGGCCCTCCTGCATCAATAATCAAGGCAGGGAGAAGCACCCGCCACCGTTGTATTGTCCTTGGCTCCAAGAACAAAGCAGCGTCAGTGAAATTAACACAACCAGTGAGTTGGGGAGACCGATACACGACTAGTCTGTGTTGAAGCCAAGGTTGCAAGCAGCAACATTGCATGGCGAGCGCTCGAACAAACATTTTTAAGATGCATGTGATAAGAGACGCAGGTAAAGTTGAACTGATGATGAGTGATTGAACTTTAAAAGCAAGATACAATACCTTTGGCAGAGTGGTCCGGCACCGCATGGGTGCTCAGTTGAAAGTCTCTGTAAGGTATCCAGCTGAGAAGGGGCAAAAGTAAAAGAAAAAGGTTAAATCAAGAAAAGAACAAGTAATTGTGAATCAAAGTGGTCCTGCGGTGGGTCAAGCAAAGTCCTGCGCACAGTCGAAAGTCTTCGATTTTGATGAAGTAGGGAACGTTTGGAAAAGTACATACATTTAGTCCGAGCCCGGCGGTGGGAGACCAATTGAAGATGTTGTGTGGTGTCTGAGCCCAGCAGAAGGGGACCCAGGGTGAACAGTAAATCACCTGAGAAGTTGTATATGTGAAATCATTAGAAGAAAGGAACTTCAATGTTTGTTGTGTTGCATCAGGCTCTCTGAAATAAGAGACTTTAAATGGCAAAGAGACTTTGGCACAGAAGGCCCTGATGTTGAAGTTTTGAACTGCATCCTCCTGCTAGAGAAGCCAGAGAGTGTGCAAAACTCGAGTGTGCCGCCTTGTCCGGTTTTAAAAATGTGGGTAAGGAAAGCCAAAGACTGGAATATCCTGACATACCATTTCTTGAACACTTTTCTTTTGCATAACATTGTTTCCCACACTATTTGTATTTAGAACTAAGAATTGGCAATAGGTTTATTAGTATAGACCCTTTTATTTTGACAGACTCGCTACGACTGCGTTCTTATTATTTGATGGTTGTAGCTTGCTCCCATCTTTAGATTAAGGATTAGATAGGGGTTTTTGAAACCCAATTGAAGTTCAATAAACACCCTTCAACTGTGATCACTTGTGTCTGTCTTACTGTTTGATTCCATGCCTTCCTTTCCAAGCCCACCCCAAATCCCCACCCCAACCCCATCTGTGCCTGGATGAAGGCAGCCCTCCTCCCTCCGCTCCTTACTGTCAGTGTCACAACAGAAGACGCAGGGGGGCCGCTGCAGCGCGGCACAGCAGAACGCCGGCAACAGCGAGGCAGCTGCGGCATCCCTTCTATGGGGTGACGCAGAGGTCACAACACTGGCTGCAAGACATGGGGTACAAAGAACCAAGGGGCGCCGCATCCTTCCTAACACTGGCAGGCTCCAGCAGACAAAGTCTGCTGGAGTCTGCAGCCCTAGTGTTGAGACTTGAATGTCGTGTAGGCAGAAGAGTCCTCTGTCCCCAAATGCCACACAGAGAGAACTCAAAGTCACTCCCTGTGCGACCGTTGAGGCCACAGGTGGAGATGGTCAACTCCAGAACCGCGAACCTCTGGGACCCCAATCCGCTGCAAGAAAATACTGGTTAAGTACCAAGCACATGACAGTAAATGACAGTGCCAAAATAACGTGAAAAAGGTCTTACCAGAGGGGTCAGGAGAAAGGCAATGAACCTATGAGGTAGGGGTCCAGGGCTCACCTGGGCAGGTAGACTGTAGTCCCAAATAATGGCGTGAAAACCAGCTGATGACAAGAACGTGGTTTGGTAGCTGTGGAGCTTGAAAGCAAGAAGTTCCAAAGAAAACCAGATGCAAAAGGGAAATCCGTGTTGCAGTCCAAAGAGCAGTCCGAATTCAAACCACAGGCAAATCCAATTTAACAAAGCCAGTAAGGTAATTCAAGTGAAGTCCAAGTAAGCAAACCGAGGTCAAAAATCCAAAAGAGTCAAGAAATCCAAACAAACGCGTAACGCCAAACTGATTGCAAAGAACAGCTGTGAAGCAGCGAGTACACGGAGAGCCGTGTTTAAATACTCGCGGTTCTGGCATTACTTCCCATCAAGTGACGTGCTGCCGCATCACGTGAGTGGATTCACGGGTCACGTGAGCGCTCAGCGCTGGTCACGAGATGCGGAAGCATAGTAGCGTTCCGCCGATAACCTAGGCGCCAAGGAAGCTGCCAATGCAAAAAAGGACGCAACCTGGAGAGCGTTCTGTTGCGGGTGAGGCGTGCATGTGCACGCGAGTCATCAGGAGGCCCACGTGAGTGCCGGAGTGTGAAGGGGGAATAAGATGAGACAGAGGGAGCAGGGCGAGCTATAGTGATGCTAGAGTTTTGGGCAGGGGCAGGAGTGGCAGTATTGTCAGGTGTGTGTACAGTTGAGGGTGTGACACCTAGGGGGCCACCACTAACCCACCAGGGAGATTTCATTAATAAATAAAAGCCCCATGAAGGCCTTGCACCACTATGCTACCAGGGATTGGGGTTTTCTATGTCATAAAGGCTCAGAGGCCTTTACCCACTACACCACCAGAGACTATAATTATTATTTTTAAAAAGCCCTGCAGGGCCTTATATGTTCCAGTGTCCGACGACCCCAGCAGGCTCCATGTTGGAAAAGGGGCAGGGCTTACTAGCCCCTTTAAGCCCTCCCATGGCCTTCCCTTGTCAAACCCCTCGGAGGCAGGCAAGTGATTGGTCAGGGTAAGTAGCCATACTGGGAGGGGGTCGGATATTTAAGGAGGTATGTGTGAGTGTGTACTGTGGGTTAGTTTGGTGAGGACAGGAGGAGGTGGAGAACGTCCGCGAGACCATTGGAGGCGAGAGCGTTTTGGAGTGCAGAGGTTATTGTTATGGAGGCGGTCTGCAGAGTGTTTGTGTGAGAGAGAGAACAGTGTAAGTAATAGATGTAGAGTAAGAGTATTGGAGTCGAGTAGTAGTAGTGGCAGAGGTAGTAGTGGTTGGGAGTAGAGGTAGTAAGTGGTGGAAGTAGCGAGCAAAGGACATTAGTAGTAGAGTGTGGAAGGGAGAGCAGGGCACCATATCCCTGGAGGTCCCTGAGGGTTGAACGGGGGCTAGTGGAGGGTAAGCAGCGCACCATATACCTGGATGTCTTTAATAGCGTGAGAACTGTGCAAGGCACCATATCCCTGAGTAACTGGAAAGGTAATAGAGAGAGGTATTGGTAGTAGTGGAGTGGGAACAGTAGTTGTGGTAGTAGCGGGAAGAGCGACAGTGAGTGGGAGGATAGGAGTAGATATTGGTATAGAGTAAAATGGGAGTTAATATTGGAAGAACAGTAGGAGGCGGAGAAGTGGAGTGTGAGGAAGGAGGGAGAAGAAGGAACATAGGTAGAGGAGTAGTTGGAGATAACTGGTAGTAAGAACAGGAGTGAAAAAAGGAAGTCAGATCAAACAGTGGAGGTGGAAAGTGTGAGAAACCTGAAGGTGTCTCACTTACTAGTCTCCGGGAATCTGTCATCCAGGTGACCAGGACACAGCCATCGCTATTGGATCCAGTTCCCGGGGGTGGACCAGTGCGGGAGGATCACCAGGATGAGGAGTCTGCGGGGAAGGGAAGTGGGACACCGACGGGTGAGCTGTGGTATCCCCCTTCTTATCACACCTTTCCCCATCCTACCTCGTAGGATACTCAGACACTTTACCCAACCTTTTCCGACACAAACACTTTTGCACACCACGAAAGACGACGGACAAACACCAGAGCTGTGTCACGACCCTCAGCCCTGATCCCCACTGGCAAGCCCATTAGCCAGGTGGAATCAGACTTTGGATCACAAATAAGGCCTGGCATCCGCTTCACAGGCCTTCTTGGGGCCAGTCCTGGCGCCTTTGGCACCAGGCTCATAAACAGGGAAAGACATCAGCTAAAGGAACTGCTTTATTCAGGCTTTCAGCCAACATGGAGGCATCCACATAGCTTGATTTGTAGAATCAAGCTATGCGTTATAGTGTTTTGGGTGTGGTGGCCTAGGGACTACTTTACCTGGACTACTTTGCAGAGACTATTTAAACCACACCCGAACAAGACAAACACGCTTCGCGTTACTTTGCTGACGCTCACCGTATCCAGATTCTCACGAGCCTGGCAAGGTCCGGACCTGCAGAAAACAACAAAGAACATCGTTAGCAGCAGAATCTTACCTGCAATCTCCATCCTTCACTGTTCACAGCTCCTGGGCAGCTCCGTGTGGATGGTTCGCCACCCGGATCGAAGGACCTGAGAAAGGAAGAAAGACATCATTAAAGAAGGCAGTATAGACATTTCAACCACGAATTGCTTAGAGACTTACCTGGCTGGTGGTTGTTCGACCGGTATAGCTCCGGAACTCCATCCGCGCTGGGAGCACACCGCGACCTACAAAAAGGAGAAAACACAGGCCAGTGAAGACAAGACATCGCAGCGCTGCGCAAAGCACATACTTACCGCATCATAGCGCTATTGTGCGCCATCATTTACTGGCGAGAACCAGCCTACCCAGTTCGCCAAGCGGACGCTCCGCACACCTAAGAGAGATAAACAGAGACATTATCGAACAGAGAAAAGGCATGCAAGAATAACAACTCCATAAACCACAATAAGACCTACCTGAAAGACATTACTTGGGCCTCTGTCAGTGAAGTAACTGGACCGCACGCGCCCATGAAAGACAACGTGCCCCTGATCAGAAAGCAGGACGGAGAGCCCACCAACTTCGATAACAAGGTGAGAAGGGAACCCGGAGGGGCTGAAATCACAAAGGAGGTGGGAAGGCTTACCTTCGCTGTCAAGTCCTAAACATAGTCTTCATTTCCAGGAGGAATTCCACCGAGAACCGCACCTGGGAATCATTGAAAAGGGCACCAACGACCAACTGGCTGGGTGGCATCCCCGTGGATACCAGGTGAGCGTAACAAGCCGTTTACCTGACATGTCCCACCATAAGGGTCAGGAAAAGTCAGGCAATTGACCTGAATCACACACACACGACGACCCATTCCCTTCCCCACATGGATAAAAGGTAGAGCATGAGAGCACAAGACGACCAAGGCAGACCACACGACAAGAGTGCTAACTCAGCATGACAGTTCAAGAATAGGAGAAAGCTGGCGCTAATCGAGAGGGTGACAAGGAGAGAAAAAAGCTTGCACTTTCCAAGCCAGGCACATCAAAGCTCCACAGAAGGAATCGTAAGAGCACGAACAATATCCAGCTTGTGTTGCAGCAGATGTCAACGGTACACGGGGTCCTCCTTTGCTGATAACCAAGCTGGGTAGAGAGATACTTGCCACTGTGGTACTGGCCTTGACTTGAGAGACAAGAGAAGCCAAGCCTTTCATCACAGCCAGTGAGTCGAGGGGAGAGCCGATAAGAAACCGAACTGTGTTGAATGAAAGTAGCAAGCAAATTGAAGAAAGTACAAACAACTGTTGTTACAAAACGGAAAAACAAGCTACAGAGTAGTCGGGCACCATGTGGGTTCTCACTCTGGAAACTCTGCGCGACTAACCTGATGTTGAAACTACCAGTACCAGAAGGCCTTGGGAAAGGCGCAAAAGGGGTCAAGTGGTCATACAGGGGTCTCGTAAAATCCTCTGTCTTTGACCGACAGATGATTGTGATGCTAAGGGAAGTGAATCCTGCATCGTAAGAACTGTTCAAGAAACTGTGCGATTGACAAAGTTGGCAAGAGTGAACCCGATGGAGGGATGCCGATAGAGAAGTGGCGAAGTCAAAAGTCCCCATGAACAGTGTGTTGACAAGAGTGAACCCGGCAGAGGCATGTCCACAGTGAACTGTTTAAAAGGACATTAAGAGTTGTGAATCTCACAGAGGAGATTGTGTTGATAGTCGTAGTGAACCCGATGGAGGAAAGGCAAGCATTCGAGAAGAGTCTGAGCCCAGAAGAGGGGGATGCAGAGGTAGAGAAGCCATCACTCTACTGACAGGTGGTTATAACAGAAATCTTCTGAATACAAGCCAGGGTGATCCTTT
Organism: Ambystoma mexicanum; assembly: GCF_040938575.1. Taxonomy (NCBI): domain Eukaryota; kingdom Metazoa; phylum Chordata; class Amphibia; order Caudata; family Ambystomatidae; genus Ambystoma; species Ambystoma mexicanum. The sequence continues at coordinate 127,050,373 of NC_090938.1, forward strand.
CGGAGGGAGGCTGATATTCGAGAGGTGTCTGAGCCCGGAAGAGGGGGACCCATGTGTGAAGAAATATCACCTCCAGTACAATCAGGATAGAACATTTTGTTTATTATTTTTGAACCCATCAGATGCTCGGAAGCAAGAAAGTTTACTACCGAAGGTACCGATATTGCAAAGAACATTTTGGGGAATCTGAGCCGAGAAGAGGGGGATTCAGGGGTGAAAAGGCATCACCCAACGTACAAGCAAAACAGAACCTTTTGTTTATTATTTTTGGAATATATCATGTACTCAGGGGCAAGAGACATTTTGTAGAAAAGAGAATTCACCATCGAAGGCTCCGATAGCTGAGAGCTAAACTGTTGGCTTGTGCTGGGAAAGCACGAGATTGTTCTGTGCTCAGGAATCCCAACTTGTCCCATGCTCAAAACGTGGGGAAGGGAGACCCCGGCTAACGCATCCAGACTTATCATTTGTGAACACTTCTTTCTTTCTTATGAACCTCATCCGACACTCTTTGTTTGCATTTAGTGTCAGGATTAGCAATAGGTTTTTCTTAGTATAGGCCTTTTTATTTTGACAAGACACCACTACGACAGCCTTATTATTATATGGTTGTGGCTTGCTCCCATCTTAGATTTAAGTTTAGATTAGGCGTTTTTCCAACTGGCATATACAGTTTAATAAACACCATTGAACTGTGATCACTTGTGTCTGTTTTTACTGTTGCCACCACGAGTTACTTACAAAAGGTAGAGTGTGAGATTGGAGGGACAGTGAGGTGGTGGGAGGAGAATAGTTAGAAGGTTCAGTATAGTGAAGGGTCAGGAGTGAGTGCAGTGAAAGGAGTGAGCGTTACGCTGGGTGAAAGAAGCCACTATTCCCTATTCCCGGAGCAATAACAAACGATATGAGAGTGAAAGTTAGAAGTTCTCTAGGGAGACAGATAGCCAGTGTCTTAGGGAAAACACCTATAGTCATAGTTAGAAGAACAGACGGGTGTTACCAGTAGGTACTGACTAACAACCCGGTAGGGACATCTGGGGCTGGGTGGTGGAACCTAGGCCCGGGAGGTTGAGAGAGGAAAGGGCCAGCTCTAGCGCCAAAGTTCCCAGTCCATTAGGCCCTGAGCAACCCGAAGAGGAAAAGAGAGCCGCCATTCTGACCATTACTTTTTAAAATAAACACCCATAGACTTTTCACAAGAGTCGGTGTGTTTTTTTGGGATGGGACACCCCGCCACACTGGGGAGGGACCGACAGTCAGGCCGCTGGGACCGGAAGATAGGCAGATGGCTCCTGTAAGTGTTGTTGGAACACTTACAGGAGTGCTCTTATTTGTTTTTTTTCTAAGGAGTGGGGGCGAGCACCTGGTGGGGCTTGTGGCCGGCCCCTGCTTTTGACAAGCACTGGCCTGAGGTGGGGGTCAGGCCAGAGCCCTAGGTGGGCTTGGGCTAGCCCTGCTCTAGTGCATGTGTTAAGTTACTCCAAATTAGCTGCCTTTGTTTGGTTGGTGTGCTCCTATATAGTGTGTGTGTGTGTTTGTCCATTGTGAAGGGATCATGAGTCAGACACAGATAACAGGTGCAGGTTTTCTCACAAAATCTTTATTCAACTTAAAATGCAGGGTGAAGTAATGCCTAACTTGCCCTATGCTAAGGTGGGATTTCCCTACCTAAACTAAGGATAGTCTACATCAGGAAGTACAAAGTAAAACATCGGTATGGGCCTCATTACGAGTATGGAGGTAGCCATGGTGCTATTAGTGCCATGACAGGCTCCATACCGGGCTCCAATATTGGGTTCCTGCAAAGAGGAATTACCGAGTCATTCCGACATTGGAGGACCCGGTAATTCCTCCTTGCAGGAACCCATCCCCAATCGCATTTGAGCCCCCATAGGGCACATTACAAATAGCCTGTTATTAGCTCGCTCTTCCCCTCACGGGACCCGGAAAGGACATCTGGTTTTACCAGACATCTGTTCTGGGTCCCGCAAAGGGAACCTCGTAATAGGCGCTCCCGTAATGAAGGGTGCCGGTCCCGTACCAGCACCCTTCATTACGGGAGCGCCAGGGTCGTAATGAGGCCCCATGTGTCCAAAACCTATACTTGCTCTGACAACTAATTGCATACAATATGCAGGTAAGTCAGCATAAAAAAGGAATAGTGTTCAAAGTAAAGTTCAGAGCTTCTTCTAGCTCTTTGTCTTGTAATCAGCTCTCCTTCCCCAAGTTCAAAGTAGTTCATCAAACACAGGGGTTCCCTTACCCTAGAGTTCAAACCTTCCAGCATTAAAACAAAAAAGAGTTCAATATCACAACAATGGGCCTCATTACAAGTTTGCCAGTCCGGAAACAACAGTACTGGTAAGCTTGTCGGTACAGTTATTTCCGGACCGGCAAACTACGAGGTCTGCGAGCGGGTGCCTTTCAGCACGCCAGGTCTGACCTTGAGTTCAGAACGACACCCGCTCGCAGAACTCGACGGATGCACCAGCACCATTCATGAATGGTGCTGGTGCATCCGTCCTCCCCATTCCCATTGAGTCTAATGGGACTCAAATGGGAATGGGGAGTAATAATTACCGGCACCTGGCAATGGGGATTTACCAGGACCACCGGGGCTGTAATGCCCCGGTAAGTCCCCATTGCCGGGTGCCGGTAAATTCATGACTGTGGTATTTACCGGCACGGATAACGCCAGGGTCATAATGACCGCCAATGTCTTTGCACAACATAAGCTTCTTCTTAGTTGTCTTCAGTGACTTTTCCATTCAGGGTCACCCGGTCTAGGCGCAGTTGTTGGACCACACGGTCCAACGGTGTCCAGTCATTTGGTCGACTGAAAACTGGTCGAATGACATTTGGTCGACGCAATTTGGTCGAAAACCAAATGGTCGAATTTTTTTTTTTATTTATATATTTATTTTTCGGGTTTTCGTTTTTTTAAAAAAAGGGGTTTTTAGAGAAAAAATGGGGGTTGGGGGGCCCCCCCAAAAAAATAAAAAAAAGGGGTGAAAATAAAAAAAAAAAAAATTCGACCATTTGGTTTTCGACCAAATTGGTTCGACCATTTGTCTGGTCGACCAATTTTTTTCGACCAAATGTCTGGTAACCCGGTCCAACCATTACAGGTCATGCAAACAGTATCTGTATTGACTGCTTTTCCTTTAACACCAGTTCACTGCTTCTCCTCAGCAGTGAGGTCTACCTCAGTCACGTTTCATACTCTCCTGACACTGTATTGTAGCTTGTTTAGCCACGTTGCGCTTGTTAAACCTTTTTATGTTTCTTTGATTCTTGCCAATGCTTGCTGCCTTATGATACACAGTTCTTTTCACTTTCTTGACTGTGGCCAATGTTGGATTTATCATATCCTGCATACCATTCTCTGTGCTCTCTTTACTTTGCTAGCACTGGCTTCAGTTAATGCAGGTCATTATTTCAGTACAGTTCAGAACGTTCCTCTTAGTACGGTTCATGTTCGGTATTCAAAAATGCCTTTAATCAGCTTTCTTTTGGTGTTCACAATGCTTTACTTTTATCTCATCAGTGCTTTGCTTTCATCTCGTTCAATATTCAAAGTGCTCTTTTCATTTGCATTAGCTTGTTTTCATTGCGTTCGATATTCAAAATACTTTACTTTAATTATATCACCACCAGCCTGCCTGGTGATCCCCCTTTCCTGGTTGCACTCACCGGTCGGTCTTACGGCACCTTGCAAGGTCTTCCACCGCCACGGTTCCTCCGTGCTGTCACTCGTGTCTTCTCCTGGCGGTTTTCTTGTGGCTGGTGCATACCCAGCAGAGCTTCCTCAACGAAGCCAGATACTCATGACCGCTTGTCTGAGTCCCACCGGCCTCCTCCTCGCGTCCTGCCACCGGCCTGCAGGTCTGTATTCCTTTGCTTCCCACTGCATATACTCTAAACTGCTTCACGTATTCTGAGCACTTCTCCGTCCAAGCCGCCACACCAGAGACTTCTGCTTGGGCACAGCTGACTCTGCCTCCACATCCGACGGTGCTCCCAAAGCTGACCTTGCTTCCACAGCTGCCCTCATTTGGTTTCGGCTTTTATCTTTAAAAGTTCCCACCTTCATTTCCTTTACAAAAAGGAATAGACTGCTCACCAGCAAAGCGGTAGTCCTGCCTTGCTCCTGTTGTCCTCCTCCTTGTCCCAGTACTTGGATGAATTGATAAAGGTTTGTTTGTTCAACATGATGATGTGTTGGTCTACTCAGTCATCCTCTTCTTTGTCCCAGTACCACATTGGTGCAAATTAGGGAATATTTTAGGGAATCATAGAAAAAAGGTTGACAAAAAGCCCATAAAGTCTTGGGGGATGGAGGGTTTGTGGTGAAAGGAAAATGGGTGATACCATGTCTCACCTAAGGCTGTCCTCTCCCCACTCCCCAAGTCTCCTCCACCGAAGTGAGCCTCCCTCGCATATCCACCCCCAGGGTCAGGATCCAAAAGTGATGGCCTTTCGCTGGCCACCAGAAAAGAGGATACCGGGCAAAAAGAAGTGTGGATAACCTCACCAACAACATTCCGTACAAGCAAGCCTCTTTGTATTTGTATTTTATATAGCGCAAACCTAGCTCAAGAGCAACAGAGCATTGTACAAGAGTGCAAAGAACAGGGGGCAGTTTATAAAGTGTCTAGAGTGGCTGTAGAACCTGGGACAGACTTACCTAAATCAAACCTAGGAATTCCCAGAAAAGCAGTTTTTTCCTGAACTGCAGGAGTCTTGGAGCGTTCTTGATTGCCATCTGGATGCTGTTTCAGTATGCTGGGGCATAGGAGAATGACTGTTTCGTGATCATTTTCCTACAGATTAGCTTAGTTTCCAGCCTACAAATGGGCGACTCCTCGAGCAGAGGGTACCGCCTGAGGTGTTTAGTTTTTCCGCAAAGTAGGTGGGCGCCCAGGCGGTGATTGCCTTGTAAGTGATACAGGGAATCTTAAAAAGAGACCGGGCATGGATAGTGAGCCACTGAAGGTCATGCAGGACAGGGGTGAGTTGGTGATTTGTTTTAGTGCCGGTGGTAAGGAGGGCTGCGGCATGATTGACTGCTTTGATTGGAGCGAGGTGTACCATGGGGAGACCATCAAGCAATGTGTTTACCACATCAGAGTGTGGAATCACCAAAGCCTGTACCACAGTCTGGACGTCCTGGGGAGAGAAGACATGATAAATCTTGTGTAGCAGCGTGACTTGGTAAACCGCAATCTGGGCTTTCTATTTGATGTGCTGCTGAAAGGAGATGTTGCTTTCCACAATGAACCCAAGGTATTTGGTGGATGGGACACGTTGGCGTGAATCCGTCCAGCCATCCTTGGATGGATTCCTGTTTGGAGGTGTGGCAGAGAATCACAAATTAAATTTTAGTCGGATTTAATTTTAGATGTGTTCGTCATCCACCCATGAATAATAGCAATGGATTTCCAGAGGCAATTCATATCTTGTGAGCATTTTACTTTAAGGTGCAGCAGGGTGTGATCGGCATAATTCTGTAGTGAGACGTCTGGGACATAAAGGAGTAAACCCAGTGGTTCCATGTATAGATTAAAGATCACTGGGGAGAAGATTGAGCCCTATGGCACTCTGCAGGTAACAGGGTGGAGGTCAGATCTGACAGTGCCCACCTGAACAACCTAGTATTTGTCTGTGAGGTAGGAGGAGAACAAGTTCAGAACAGTACCCATGAAGCCTATTATTTGTGCAAGGCGGCTGATCAGAGTCTGGTGTTCCACAGTATTGAAAGCAACATCTAGGTCCACAAGGACCAATAGGCAGAAATCCCCTTTAACCATGATCTAGAGAGTGCCATCAATTACCTGGATGGTGGCTGTTTCAGTGCTGTACTCAGGAAAGAACCTGGATTGGTATTCCTGGAGCAATGATGATGGGTTGATTTGCTCATGAAGTTTGAAACATTGTGTTCAAGAAATCCTTCAGTGGTTGAGAAAACATTGGTTATATGCTAAACTGGAGAAATGTCAGTTCCACATGCAGGAGGTCAACATGTTCCTGCAGTCCATACTCACTCCCAATGGAGTATAAATGGACCAGAAAAAGATAAGGATAGTTATGGAGTGGCCTCAATCTAGTTCAGTGACAGACATCCAATGTTTTATGAGGTTTGCCAACGTCTACCCTTTCGTTCATTAAGGACTTCACTGCTCTCTCTCAAACTCTTCACCATCAGACAAAAAAGATGAGCAATTTATATGGATGCAGGTGATTAATGATCCCTTTGATAGCCTCAAAGAGGCTTCCTGTTCTGCTCCTGTACTAATCCAAACAATCACTAGCAACCCATTTCTAACAAAGGCTGATGCATCCAACACAGCTCTAGTGGGATCCCATCAGGATCACAACGGGTTGCTTCATCCGGTGGCATACGTCTCCAAGCAATTAAATGTATGCCAATATTACTTTCAGATCTATGACAAAAAACACCTTCCCATCAAAGAGTGGTTCAGTTCCTGGACACATTATCTGGGAGGTTCAATGCATCCTGTGGCGGTACTGACCGATCAGTAGAATCTTACATTCCTGAAAGAAGCGCAATGGGCCTCATTATAAGTGTGTCGGTCCGGGAACTACGGTACCGGTAAGCATGCTGGTACCGTAGTGCCCGGACCGGCAAACTACAAGTTCTGCTCACGGGTGCCATTGCGGCTGCCAGGTCTGACCTGGTGGCCGTAACGGCACCCGTGAGCAGTGCATGTCGGATGCACCGGCTTCCCCATTCCCATTGAGCCCTATGGGGCTCAATGGGAATGGGGAAGATTTTTTTTCCGGCGCCCAGGAATGGGCGAATACCGGGTCCGGCAAGGCCGTAATGACCCGATAATGGCCCATTTCTGGGCACTGGAAAAAAAAAAATACCGTCGGCAGCCGTGCCTGTATTACAGGGATGGCTACCGCCAGCCTCGTAATGAGGCCCAATGTCTTGTCCATGCCACGCATGATGGATGTTGTTCTTTGCCCAAGTGTATACTGTGATGAATCCAATTAAGTAATCACTAATTCCCCGGCAGTAACCTCCTCCCATGTGGCCAGGGGACAGTAGCCACTACCTGATCGTGACCCTAGCAGCTGCTTTATGAGGGAGGATCACATGGGAGGAGACAACTACCAAGTTTTGTCTCCATTGGTCAAGACGCAGTATATCCCCCTTTCCCATGAGGAAGACCCTTTAATACCAGAGTTCCTAATGGCCTATTGTTATTCTAATCAAGCCTCCACCTTTGGCCCAAAAACCCACAGCTCACAAATATCACCTTCTGTTTCTAAGGTTCCCTATTATAAGCATCCTGAGAAAAACCATTGGAAAAGTAGAAGCCCAATTACAAGGACATTCATGGACTCCAACTCCCATAATCACTCAGGTACTGAGACGAGAAGAAGGATGAGAGAGTTTGACCAATGTGACCAATGCTCAAATTACAACATGCAGACTAGTTTTTCAAAGCCTACATTATCGAAGACATTTAAAGATGGTGAACGCTCTATGAAATTGAGCAGTGCAGGAGAGGACAGTACACTCCAGGTGTAGGCTCGCGAACGCAAGACACACATAAACGCTTACCAGGACAGAAGGAGGGACACCGCAGACGAGCAGGAAAAGCCACGGAGACGGAAGAAGTTGTACAGAGGCTCCTGGGTGTCAGACCGCTTGTGGAAGCAGCGTTCATCCATCCGGAGTGAGAGGACGCCAGCGTGTGATTGTGGAGCTGCACAGAACACTGGAGAGAATGGGCAGAGTAAGAGATGCAGAAAGAAACTGGTAAGTCTACCCAACGCAGCTGGGGACCCTGGGGCATTCAAACAAGTCTGCATTTGATAAATATGAGATTGTTAATGATTAAAAGAGCATAAGAAGAATATTTGAATGCAGCCAAGACAGTATTATCGCAAAATCCAATAAGAAGAATGTTTGTTTGTAGACAAGACATAGTGCCAAGAGAAACCCCAACCCAATACAGGGGTATGAGATGCCAGTGTGGGGGAGAGGTTTGAGCAAGTGCTACCATAAGCCAATATACCAAGTACCTCACAGTAAAGGCAATTTCTGTATAACCAAGGAACTGTTAATCAATTAAGAGAAGTCCTGGTGGGCAAGTACACCAGGCAGTTGAAGATATGTTAAGATTCCTGGAATTATAAAAGAAAGTGTGGCAGGTGAGTATAACAGGTGGATGAGATTCCTGGCAGGAGAGTACACCAGGCAATCTGCAGAGTTGAAGGAAATCCTATAGAAAGACTGTTGCAAAACCTGTGATTTACCAAGAACTTTGTGAGTTCAGTAAAGAAAGAAAGGAACTGTTCCTATTAAACTAGGGGAAGGGAACCACCTTCTGGATCCAAGGGTCTTTATCTTGGAGGACATTTCTGTTGGAGTCAATAATACATTTTTGTTGTGAACACGTTTTGCTAACATAAAGAAAGAAGACATTTCCTTGCACCTTTTGTTGTTTTGTTTTAGTGTGGGGGTCAGGATAGAGCGTTTTGGACATAAGGGCGGCTTTTCAGTTACTGACTTCCTGACAAAGACAGATCCTTAGTTTTGATTTTTACGTAGGGAAAATCCTGTGTGAATAGAGCCAGTTAGGCAGTCTTCCAATACGTTTTTTGTTTCAATTAATGTATTCCCTTGAGAAAATTAATACCTTGTGTACGACTCCCATTTCTGACCCCTCACAATACCCTAGATTATCACCCTGGCAAATTACACAACAAGATAGATGCCTTATTCTGGCAAGAAACCATCTCGGACGCTCACGTAGAGCCGAGACTCAATCTTTAGACTGCGCCTTTACTACGAGCAATTCTGAAAAGTGAGTAAAACCATCCTTGCAAGAGCTGCAGGTAATACAGATGTTTCAGCAGTACCCAGATCTAAAGCCCACCCCGACCAGTGGTTATTATGTCACAACCAGTTATATGTTCCGACCAGACACACATGAGAACAACTTCTGTAATAGTGCCCACGCTGTTCCTTAAGTAGACATCCAGGTAATAGACAGACCTATGAAGTTGTTAAGCATTGGTTATGGTGCCTCAGATGCACAAAGACATTGAGGAATAAATACATGATTGTGCTTCCTGCACTCAACAGAGGAACACTAGACAGGTCCCTTTCAACTTCTAAAAGAGGCTTTGTGGCCCTGGGAAAATATCACTATGGTTTGTGTGACTGAGTTGCCCTTTACGCTCCCGTTAGCGGAGACTCTGGCATTCCAATTTATAGCCTGGTTACATGTTCTCCATGATGAGATGGTCTCCTACCCATGACTGCAATTCACAAAAAAACTCTGGCATTCACTCACACGGCAGCTATGTTTTTGAGCATTTCATTACTTTTCATTCACAGACTGTCAGGTTCAATCAGGTTATCGAACAATAATTATGCTTTTACAGCAATCACACTCAGGACAACTGGACGGATTGGTTTCCTTTGGCAGAATTTGCATACAATAGCCACATTCATCCCTCCATCAGTATGTCTCTTTTTCTGCTTAACAGGTGTGCACCCCAAGTCATAACCCATGGATGCATCATGTAGTAGTCGTGTTCCTGATGCACATGAGGTCACAAAGTAAATTGTAGAGGTGTATAATGAAGCTTAAAGAAGCCTACAGGAAGCCAATAAACTGTGCAAAAAAGGATGCAGATAAAAAAAGGAGACTGGCCCTTCCATACAAAGTACAAGACTTGGTTTGGCAATCCAACAAATATACAAATTTGCCAAACTGCCACAAGAAACTGGAGGTTCCCATGTCTGTTCCCTATTGTGAAAGTGTTCACTTTGCTAGCCATGAAATTACATCTATCCACACATTGACCCATTGTTAAGAAAGATTGATCTTTTAGAAACTTTCCCTACATAGTTCTATGAACCCCTAAATGTTTTGCTTTTGTTATTGAACCTGTCCTGTTTTTTTGCAGGGAAGTGAAACCTATCAGAAGTAACGCCCAAGACAGACCTGACGTGGTGAGGTTGTAGCAGGTATCTTCTAGGATTCCGGATGTGAAGTAAGTGGAACAAAGCCTCAGGGAGCATTCATTCCCTGATGTAAAAACAGGGACAATGTGTGCTCAATGGACAGAGGCCAAGGGGAAATCCCAATGCGGGAAAGATCCCAAGTCCCGAGGAGGTGTTGGAACTTGGCTGCAGTCCTGGCTGTTCAAAGACGAAGGAATGATCAGTTGTGCAAGGAATCCTCTGAGACACTTCTCCACTGATGGAGCAGACAGAGGCTGAAGAACGCTGGCCGAACAGACAGCATGGGATTCACAGCGGGTTGCTGAACAGCATACAGCATACAAGCCGGGAAGAGAGGAGTGGGAAAAGATGAAGCCAAGAACCAGAGAAGTGTTGCAAAGCTGGAGGCAAGAGGGCAGCCAGGAGGCAGTGAGAAGGAACCAGAGCCACCTCTGCAGTGCCGGAGGAAGCAAGGAGGAGAGGGAAACAAAGTGGGCAGAGACAGAAAAACAGCGTCCATGCAACAAGAGTGAAGCGACGGTGGAGCTTACCGTCAGGCTGCCATTAATACAGTCCATCACATGGGCTCGTCCCGCAAAATAGCGCGGTTCCTGGTGGCCGGCGGCTATCTTGATGAACACTGGAACCCTTCTCTTAGCTCCACATATAGCATAAACTGAGCGCAATCTTGAGGGGGAGATGAGTCCATAGGTATGTCTTTGTCTCCATTGCTGCCAAAGAGACCATGAATTGACAGAAGTCCTAACAGTATGACCCCTCTGGCGGGGAAGTGGCCCAGGCTTGCAATGATGGAGTCTATAGAAGCGTCTCAGGAAGTTGGGTGCATGGACAGCCGTAGCTGGCTCCCAGGTGCAGTCTGAGGGTCTGTATCTCTTCCATTCAATAAGGTACTGTAGCGGACCTCTACAGTAGCGAGAGTCACAGATGGCCTTGACTTTGTACTCAGGCCCAGAAGTGGCATCAACAGGAGCAGGGGTTCTCTGATGCCTTCCCTGAGAGCGATCAACAATATGTGGTTTTAACTGTGATACATGGAAGACGGAATGAATCCTAGACCATGAGGAAGGTAATTGAAGTTTGAAACCCACCAGGACCACAACTTGCAGGATCTTGAAGGGTCCAAAAAAGCACGGTGACAGCTTGGAAGGATCCAGATGCTTGGGTAGGTATTGAGAAGAAAGCCAAACCAAGTGCCCAATCTTAAAGGTGTCTGAAGTCTTTTCCAGTCTGCTTGTTTTTTATCAGCGGCTCTGGCTTCTGTTAGAGCTTGTAAAGCAATGATTTGACCTGATTGTATCTTGTCAATGAGTTTGTCCACAGATGGAACCATGGAACCAGAGGGGGTACTGAAGGCACACAAACGGGATGTAAACCGTATGAACAATAAAAGGGAGAAACTCCAATGGCCATGTGGATTGAATTATTGTAAGGAATTCTGCATACAGAAGCAAAGCGGACGAATAATCGTGTGAAGCTGAGGCGAAACACCTGAGATATTGTTCAAGAGATTGATTCAGCCTCTCTGTCTGTCCGTTCGACTCTGGTTGGTAACCTGATTTTAACGCCCCTGCGATTCCCAGTAGCTTGCACAAATGTTTCCAGTATTTTTACGTATATTGAGGACCACGGTCTGACAGTATGGTGGAAGGCAAACCGTGAAGGCGGAAAATGGTCTGGAGAAAAACATTTGCCATGAGTGGTGCTGAAGGGACTTGTGGCAGGGCTATGAAATGGTGAAGAAATGAGGTGGGCACTACTAAGTGACTTAAATGTTCTGAATTATACTGTCTTTTCTGATCAAGTAAAATATATTTAGAGGAGCAGACCGGTTGAAGAGATCCAAAGACACCGAGATCTACAATCTGTAACATGGGGAAAAACTGGGTGGGAAACACAGTTAGCCAGTCACTCTAACTCTGTTTCCCTGCCGGGACTCACAGAGATGATCAGATTTCGTTGTGTGATTTGAATGATTTAATGAACATGAGTGTTTATGACGAATCGCATAACAGAACTAAATGAAGGGATATGTCTCTGATTGCTCTTTTTGTTGTTCCTCCCGTCCTCCTCTGTACACATTGAGGACACCCGTCGACGCCAGGAACCAACTTTCGATGGACTTCACCCACAAACCAGACGCTATGCAAAATTAACCAAGTGATGTGCATTGTGGTTAACCTTTATGAGGGACTGCAATTAGATGTAAAGGCCAATTCAGCCTTACTGGAATCATTGCCAATGAAAGCGGGGACTGTATGTGAATTATGTGTTAGTAGTCAAGGGGGGGGGGGGTGAACAAAGCGCCCACCGATTCAAAATGTTGTTCAAAAATGTAGTAAATAAATATGATTAATATTGACCAAGAAAGCTCTGCTAATACATGTATTAACAATGAATGTGTAGATATAACTGAGGAAAAGGAAGGATTGTTATTTGATGATGATGTAATCTATGTGAGATGTTGGCTGCCTCCCTCGACTGTCTCTTGACTTAAAAAAAGAAAAGGCTGTTGGTGGCGCTGATAGTCAAGTCTGTCTGCCTACAACTGTTACTCACATTTCTAGAAAAAAGATTAAGGAAAGACAAAGCCCCTCACAAATTCAAAAATCAAAAAGGTGCCGGGCTGAAAAAATAAAATTACAAGGAGCCAAACAGTTTTTGCGCACCTTTCTGAGACAGCCTGCTGTAACAGATGCATTAGCTTGGAACCCAGGAAAAGGTATAAAAAAAACAAGTGTGGAGATCTGAGAGATGAATTAAAATACCTAGCAAAACTTGGGGGGAAAAGGTGTTAGTGATGTACCGCACAAGGTAGAGATATCCCTCTCTGGGGAGATGGTAGCCAAGCATGGGTGCTCAAAGAAGAGATTGCTCGTCCCTAAGGAACACTGTAAAAATAGGGGCGACTGCCCAGGGCAGCATCCGAGATCATGCCAAAGAAACTCCTTTGGAAAAAGAGCAAACAACTCTGGAGAGACAACCCAACGAGAGTTCAAATATTGTGAGGGGTGGTTGGAAGGGAAAGTGAACTAAAATCCCTTCTGCTGAAGTAGAGGAAATGAGCTATTCAACAGGGTCTAGCCAAATTTCAAACTTTGAACCTTATCCCTTCCAAGTCTGACGGACCTGTGTGTGTTCCCCCGTAAGTGGTCAACAGGTTTTTGGGTGTGCAGAAGTTATGACTTCTGGAGCGTCACTTACAAAAACCTACTTGGGAGGAGGGGAGTTCTCTTGCTTCTCTAAACTCAAAAATAAGTCAACTAGGTGATTGACAAATTGGGGAATTGACAGATTTCCAAGGGGTCCTTCTGCCCTTCGGGATAATGATGTATACAGATCTAAGATATGAGTAGTGGTAAGCAAATCGTTCTTGGATTAATCTAAGTGACCCTCCTCATACCATAATGGTGGAGAGTGTCATACCAGAAAATAAGTCATTGATAACGAGACGCTCCACGATTTTGCAGTTGTTTGCCGAAATTCCAAATGTTTCCAGAATTGCTTCCACAGATTTACAAAGAGTGGATTTATTGGCAGCCCGGAACACTGAATGTCCTCTTGTAGCTCTAAAATCAAGATTTGTTTTTGACCCCATTTTGAAAGAAAGCAATCATTTACAAGTGGTGGGGTTTGATATCTGCCTCTATAAAGACCAAGCAAGGGAGGTTGGATCTTCTAAGCCTGCGGCTCAAACTGCATAACTAAAAGATAAAATTGAGCATTCAGAAACCACAAACAATTGGGCTTGGCTATTGAAAGCGATGCAGCATAAATAAGGGCAAACAGGTACTGTCTTATTTTGAAGGCGCTCAGATTAGTTTAGTCTCATGGAATACAAGGTGACACGGGCACCCGTTCACAGCTCCAGATATAGGGTGTAAACTGCAAGCCCTTAAAATAATAGCTCTGCAGGAAACGTGGTTGAGTCTCCCCCGGTATTTGATGGGTACGTTGGAGGATTCCAGCCAGCTAAGCAAGGTGTTATGGGACGCCCTTCAGGTGGACTTCTTACTCTTATCAGGTCTTCAAGCCTGTTGCTTGGTTAAGCTCATCTGAGATAAGTAGGGGGGTGTTGGCTTTGTATATCAAATTGGAACTTAGTACATCTCTACAGATGTTATTTCTGAACATCTATTGGCATGAAGGGATGGGAAATCCGGGCGCTCTATTAGATAGCATCTCTCAGTGCATACTCGACAGGTGTGGGAGAGTCCCGGAAGGACACATCATGCTGGTCGGGGACCTGAACTCTGACTGCATAAATGCAGAAACCTGGGAGAGAAAAACAATTGGGAGAAAGGTGGCCTGGAGTAATAGTAAAAGGAGGAATGGATGGCGATGGGTATCAACTATGGAAAGTCTTGGCATGTGATCTCTGAATAAGACTTCTCATAGTAGCGTATACGCCAACGGTCCCCAACCACCTTAATACCTGGTACACTCCCCAAATGAAAGCCTTAAGGATTGAAAAAAGAAAATGCGAGACTGCTTGGAAAAACGTACCCACTAAGGAGAACAAAAACGTAGTCACAGAAATGTCTGCACGCTACAAAGCAGAGATCATCAAATCTAAACAGGAAATATACAACGACAGAATCCAAAATGCCAGTTCCAGTATTAAGGAACTATTCGGAATCTTAAGGGAATTAAAATCGCTTATTGCTCCGGATGACTCTCACCCGAAAGACAAAGCCTGGTGTACTGGCATCCAAAATGCCTTGGCCAATAAAATTCCGACCCTCCAGAAGAAAATCGCCTCTAAGAGACTTGATATCAATGGCATCAATACAACTCAAAACTTAGAAACGACTATCCCTAACAATACTTTACCAGCATTCAAATTTGCCCAAGTCACCACAACAGAGGTCGAACAAATTATAAATTCTCTGAAACCTTCACGCTGCCAAGGTGATATTTGCCCTGCGCAAATTATAAAAGATGCAGTGAAAACTCTCACTCCTTCTACCACTAGGCTTATAAATGCCTCTTTCAAATCATGTCAGGTTCCCACCAATCTAAAAGACGCTTGGGTACTATCCCTGCTCAGAAAAGCCTCACTCGACCCTACCATCCCGACTAACTACAGGCCAATAACCACAGTCCCTTTCTTTCTCAAAATCATTGATAAAGCAGCCTACCTCCAAATTCAGTCCTACCTAGAGACCTACAACCTCTTAGGGCTTAGACAATACAGATTTAGACCCCTTCATGGAACCGAAACAGCCCTTCTAGATTTGAAAACTCAAATTGACCTAATAAATGACAACAGACAATGTGCACTACTTCTACTACTAGACCTATCCGCTGCCTTCGATCTGGTTGATCACAATATACTCTGCCAACACCTATCCTCAGCAGCAAACCTCTCCTCAGAGGCCTCTACCTGGATTAAATCCTTCTTAAATGACAGAATGACGAGAGTATTCTCACCATCAAATGCAGCTGACCCCATCTCCATCACCAGCGGGGTGCCACAATGATCTTGCGTCTCCCCCACACTATACAATGCGTTTACTAAACCCCTATTCGACATCCTGGACCGTCTGGCTGTCATCTACACCAACTATGCAGATGACACCCAGAGACCTATCCCACTTTCTGGTAACTATGATGCTGACAACGACCGACTAAACAAAATCTACCTCGTCATTCAGACATGGATGGCCACCCATAGTTCGTGCTTGAATGACGAAAAGACGGAAATTCTTATATTAGGCGCACCCACTTACCTCAAAAAACTCAACCCTAAATACACTTCGTTCAATATAGACGACAACCTGATTACTACGGCTAAGGAAACCAAAACCCTAGGCTTCCACCTTGATTCCACCCTGAACCTCAAGAAACAAGCTAGCACCACTGCAACAGCTACCGCATATACCTGCAAACTTATTCATGCATGAAAAAACTATCTTTCTACCAACAGTTGCATGATCCTGGCACAAGCATTAATCATGTCCAAACTTGATTACCGCAACACCCTCTATGCAGGAGCTAACAAACAAGTACTAAACATACTCCAGACTCTGCAAAATAATGCACTGAGAACTGCCTTAAGCATCCCAAGGAAAGACCACATATCTGAAACAAGAAGAAGTCATCAATGGCTTTCTATCCAGGACAGAATCTACTTTAAATTTGTCTCCATCACACACAAATGTCTTCAGAATGCTGGCCCGAAATATCTGATGGACTAAATTGTCCCCAAAACCTCTTCTAGACCGTTGAGATCAGCTAATTCCCACTGCATCATCGCACATCGCTACAACCTAATAAGAGCGGGAGGCACTAGCTTCCCGGTACAAGCAGCACTAGCCTAGAATGCGCTCCCACTGGACCTACGTACCGACCAGAACCTCCACAGTTTCAGGACCAAAACCAAAAAATGGCTCCTCTCCAAGGACACTGCTCGCACGGTTTGAATCTATTATCTAGATGACACAGAACCTACCATTATGGACAGCCTCTCACTGACAAATGTATATACGTACACTCATTCTGTGTTAGCAATTGTTACCCTGGACTTTACTTGCTTGTCTTGTATAAAGCGCCCAGATACCTCAGGGTGTGGCGTGCTGTATAAATAATAAACAAACAAACCCCCAATCAACATGGACAAATGGTGTGAGCAGATCAACCTTATATTCTGTGTTGGTTGATGAAGGATTGAGGGAGAAATGGCAAGAAATTTGCAGATACATCTGAATCGGGATGTGAGCTTCGAACATGAAACTCCTGATTTAACATTGGCAGATTTGGGGAAGAGGTGGTGCTTACTTCCATCAGCTCTTCCCAAGCCCTGGGCCCAAATGGGCTGACAAACCTCCTATTTAAGTCAGATAAGAATTCTTGGGTCAAGATACTATCCATATTATTTGCTAACATACTTGCCACTGGTATCCTCCCACCCACTTGGTCTAGGGAATATATTGTCCCAATTTATAAAAGAGGGTATAGACTCAGGTCGGAACAGATACATATCACCAGAGGAACACGGCAGGGTTGCCCCCTATCACAGTTGGTGTTTGCCTTATCCATGGAACTTTTTGCAGAGAAGCTCTGACAAAACCCAGGAATACGGGCACTCACAGTTGGGGGTGGGAATATAAAGCTGCACTGTACGCAGACGACATACTCTTGAGTATAATCCAGCCGGACTAATCTCTGGGCCCCCTCTGCGAGGAGTTTGATGCATTCGGGAGAGCCACCGGATTGACAGTAAATTATGATAAATCGTCAGCATTAGCAATTAATCTTGCAAAGAAATTTAGGGAGGATCTTTGCTCCCTGCTCCCTATCCCATGGGCTGAGTCTGACACTGCATTTGGATATCTGGGGGTCCAAATCCCCAGAAACTCCACATCTATTTACCAACATAACTTCCCACAGCTGTTCAGTGACTTCCGGAAGGACCTGGAGTACTGGAAAAAACAGGCGATTCCCTGGCTTAGCAGAATAGTGGCTGTAAAAACGAATCTGATACCCAGACTAATGTATCAATGCACAGCACTCCCAACACACATTCCAGAGGACCATTTGAGCTCCCTGCCAAGAAACAAACTAAAATTCATCTGGGGGGTGGGGAAGGGGGAGAACCTCGAATTGCTAGGAGGGTCATACTCCGCGGGCGGAGCGTAGGGGGACTGGGAGTTCGAGACGTCTCCAGATACAGGCGGGCGGTACAACTGTCACACACATTCACATGGGCCCACACCACAGACCAACCATCCTGGAAACAGATAGAGGAAGCATGGTGCAAGCCCCCCTTCGCAGACCTCCCAAATATCCCAACTTTGAGGACTCAGGCAAACCATAGTCCTCCCCCATCGACACTAAACACGGTGGCAAACTGGAAAGCAGCGGCCCACAAATGGGGATGCACGGGGACCCTAGGCCCACTCACACCAATATGGAATAACCCCAGATTTTCACAGGAAAACCACCCGTGCAGCGTTCCTTCCTGGAAAGAGGGGGGTCTGCGGAAAATCTCCAACTTCTTGGAGGGGGGCAACCCACTCACATTACAAGAATGGAAGACAAAATTTAATGTCACAGAGGCGGAGCGGGTTCACTATGTCCAGCTCCGACACTGGACATCTCAAAGGATAATAAGGCAAAAAGGAGCCAGAGATCCAACAGCCTTAGAGCTGACCCTAACATCAACCTCCCCACAGGGCAAATCTCCACTCTCTACCGCCTACTGGATAAAACAGACCCCACCACCAAAGAAAAATATATGCTACACTGGGAAAGAGACCTGGGGCGAACAATAGAAATCGAAGAGTGGGTCAAGATTTGGACCAGGTTACACAAATGCACCCAATGTATCACAAACAGAGAGGGGGGCACAAAGTCTGCTACAGATACAAAGTCACAACAGAACAGCTACACATATCTAACCCAGACGTCCCACCGGGCTGCTGGAGGGGCTGCACCTCCGCGGGAACCATGTTCCATTTACAATGGACCTGCCCAAAAGCGACAGACCACTGGTGGATTGTACTGGACCAGATCAAATCAATTACAGGTCTAGCAATCCCATGGTACCTGGGGATAATACTGCTGGGAGGCACTGGGTAAGGGAAATTCCTGCTTACAGGTCAAATAGCGTGCCTATGCACTTACCTGCTAACGGCAGCCAAAATTGCACTGGTCCGGCTTTGGAAGAACCCAGAGAGCCCCTCAATCCCAATATGGTGGTCAAAATGCTGGGACATTGTAGTGGCTGAAAAAAAAAATCACAGCAATCCGCTCAGGGAACCTGACCTCCTTTTGAAATACCCTGGCCCCATTCATGGACTACGAAGAAAAATACCAAGGGTTCACCCGAAGGCCCCCAATGACCCGCTGGCTGCAATGAGGACTGCTGGGTGGAGTGGGACTAGCCACACCCGAAGCCGTGATACCTGAAGGATAATATAGCACCCTAGGACGGAACCCCGTAGGAAATACCTCATCTGAATGAACTAGTGTCATGAACTGGATGTCTATAATATGCTAATCTGATGTCTTTGTCAAACTTATTTGAAATGCCTCATAAAATGTTTGATTGAAAAATAAAAAAGAGGGGATAGAGCCAGCACCGCCAGTTATCATCCTACAGTACTACTCAACGCAGATAGTAAGGTATTTGTGCTGATTGTTCTGTCTCATCTGGAGGAATGGGCTGCTGGGACGGGAAGAATTGCGAAATGGCAGACAGGCTTTAGGCGCAAGATGGGGACAATAGTAAATGGGCTAGTGATAAACTGTGTCCAGAATCTTGCCTGGGGTGGGAAATATGATGGGATATATGGTGCCTCGTTAGATCCGACCGTGGCTTTTGACGCTTTGGACCGTGGGCAGTTATGGATGAAACTAAAAGCTTGGGGCATACCGGCAGGGTTGCTCAATTTGATCATCAGCCTTTACTCAAGAACTGACATTCAAGTTCGACTGAACAACTTTGCACAACTATTACAGAAAATTCCCAGTGCTAGGGGGTAAGACAGGGATGCGGTCTTGCTCCCTGTCTTTTTAATTTATATCTGTTGGATTTGAGGAAGCTTTGCTGCCGGAATCATTTCATGCCCCTAAATTGCAACATTTACGATTTCGCTGGTTGGTTTATGCGAATGACTTCTTCCTATTTGACGTCATTGCTAATGGACTCCAGGGTTTAAGGAACAAATTTGCACCGTATATGGAAGAGCATACCTCGATAGTCAACCCGGCTAATCGTTGATCTCCTTGGGATTCCTTGTCAATGCGAGAACACCTTTGAGTAGTATTTATATTTGGTTTAAAGAGCATGCCTTTAAATTGGCAGTGCAAATGAAAAGAATCGATGCAAAATATGGAGAGTTTTCATTAAAACCAGCGATTAGATACTATGAGGCCAACATTACTCCCAAACTGCTTTATGGAATTAAAATGTACCCATTGGCTATGTTGGGGGATAAATATAGAGAAGAACTTTGAACTTGTCCGAGTTTTCCGGTGCCTGCCATAAGATACGAACTTGGCATTGTTTCTCTTAGAGCCAGAGCACACTGGAAAATTTGAATGTTTGTGTGTAAAATCCTTTGTCCTGTAGAGGAATCCTCGTTTATGGACTGTAAGTCCAGTTATACAAAACAATGCTGTAATGGGTTAAAAGCTATACAGGGTATATGGAGCATCATTCTGGAATCCAAAGGTTGTTCCATTTTGGATCTGGTGACCTGTCCCAGGGGAGGGAAGCTACTCTTATATTAACATGATTGGACTTCAACTAGGGCTTTACTTTACTCTTACTCATCGTTAACTGACTTGAGGAGTGATTACAATAGGAGTGGTGTTTGGGCCCCTTTTCTTAGTATTTACCCTAATAAGCTTACCCAAATACTATTCTTACATTTCAGATGGAATCTGTTGTACTCAAAACAAATATTGTTACGGTATGGTAAGATTTCACTGGACCATAGCCTCTGTCGGTTTTGCAAATTGACAGGTACCCTGGAAACTGTTAAACACTGGGTGTTGGACTGTGAAGCGTTAACTCACCTGCAAACAGTGCAATTAGAAAAGGTTTTTAAATATAATTCAAGAAATCATGTGGACTGGATCTGGCAACATTGTCTTACTGAACGTACCGCCTCACAGTGATTGGGATTACATGTTTTATCAAAGCACTGAAATTGGAAGAGCTTTAATATGGGCTGTACGATAGTTGCAATCTGTGATGAACTTGGGTATATTTTATTGGAAAGTAATATGGTCCATGTTTATGAAAGTTTGTATTTTCTTGTATTTTAACGTAGTAAATTATTTATTGTAATGCCATTCTGTAGGTGAATTTGTATTATTAAAGGTTGATCTTTTCAACCAAGAATAAAATAAAATATTGCGGGATATATTGATGTCACGTCTCCCATTGTGCCCATTACTAGGCAACCCACTAGGCAACCCACTAGGCAACCCACGATCAGCCCACATTTACCTGGCACATTTCTCACTGCACATCAAGGCACAAGGAAACAACCTTCTGTTCAACACTGGAGAAGGATGACTGGTTTTCCAGGTGTTTTCCGACCTTCATTGTCCTGGCAACTCCCGTGGAAAATTTCGTATACCTTACAGCACCGCCGAGGAACACGGCGATTCACGCGTCAAGTGAGATGAACTGCTGTCAATCACGTTTATCCTTTGCCATCACGTGATTTTCCACGTAGCCGCGTTTTTGCATCATGTGACTACAACTAACATTCAAAAGCGCCGGAAACCATGTTGGCAGCGCTTCTCAGCTGCTTCTCGTAAGGACTGTTTGGCGTTATTGTTTTCATCAAGGATTCATTGGCTCTACGACCACGGACTGTTTTTTGGATACTCTACTTCTTCCTGGCTTCATCTGTTACCTTTGCCCTGGAACTTTTCTTGCTTGGTTCTAAAGGTATTCGACCCTGCACCTTCTTCAAGGATTGCTCAAACAAACTATCCTTTGCTTGGATCTTGTACTTTGAACTAGTTTCGACCCCATTACGTGTTTTTGGACTCCTCTTTTGGACTCTTGTTGTCAACCTGCCCAGGTGTGGAATTAGCAGCCTAGCCTCTCTGAAACCCGACCCATTGTCTCTGCTGATTGCCCCTACTGCATTACAACCTGACCCACAGTTCATCTAGGTAAGCCTTGCTTCAATCAATCCCTTATTACTGTGTCCATTTTGCATTAGTGTGATAACCGTCTATTGCCTTACAGCGGTCAAAGGGGTTCTTCCGGCGTTTCCTGGTTCCAGTTGACGGCTCACTACACCTGTGGCCTCAAAGATTGCACATACAGTATTTGGTCATACTGTCTGTGTGGTACTTGGGGACGGAGGTATTCAACAATCGGCACGACCATCAAGATCAGAACAATTGACCCACTCAACAGTATTCCACCACATCACCAAGCTGCCGGTTTGCAAGAAACAGCAAATGGCTGTGTTGGCTCCAGTGAGCACCAGGACCTCAAAACTGCATTTCTGCAGCAACAAAAAGATGGCTGCACCATTCTGCCTAGCGCACTTCAGGCAAGATGGAACAAGGGGACACACTGAAAAAGTATGCCAGTGTGTTCTGAAACATACAAATGGAATCAAGTGAAAAGGCAGCACTGCTTTGCAGAAAACCCAAAATTCCCCTTCAAAATGAAAAATGTTCGCCCTTTAAAAATGCTACGTTGACGCTAATTCCATCTGTTCATTCTGAAACGACTCTGATTAAAAAGGCTGTGTCATGCCCAGGATATTTCACTGTGCTTCACCAAAACCAGGCATAATTCCTGAGTGACAGGCCCAGGCAAACCAACTCTGAGAGAAATCAATAAGCAACTTCACTTTCACTCGCACAGTAACACATGTTTATTTCTTTCCAAAAGTATCCAGGCTCAGCAGTACAAAGAGACTTTAACTCTCTGAGTAAGATCAGTGTCACTGTATCTATGGTTCAGATAAAACTCCTGCATTCAAGGAAATTACTACAGCTATAAAGACAGTGTGGGCATCTGAGGGAGCTGCCAAACTGAATTTAAAGAAAGAAATGCTAGCAGTTTTCAACACATGTAAAAATGGGCTTTGCTGACTGAAGAAAAAAAAAATGGTCCATTTAAAAATAAATTGTTGAATGAAAGCATGCTTACTTAGCAATGTAAAGGGGCTTTGTTGCTGGTGAAAATACAGACATGGGCTATTTTCTTTCACAGGTTTGTTTTAAACCCAAAATAAGAAAATAACGAGTTTAAACCACATGGGCTGAATTTGCAAGCTCTCAATAAACCAGTTATTCCAGCTGTCAGCCCTGAAACTTCCCCCTGACGAAGGGAATCACACCATAAACTCTCAGCAGAGAATAACAACCCACTGATAATTACAGGGTGGGAAAGAATCTAGTCTACAGAAACCCACTGACAATGGGACTCCCAGGGCAAGGAAGTTGGAAGTGTGAAGGGGCAATAAAACCCCCAATCAAGATGAGAAACCCCCACCTTGCCTTGAAGCAAATGACAGTTGGTTGCAGTTGGAGGAAGGGAAAAAAAATGATCTAGTGACAATGGACTGTCTTTTGGTTCCAAAGACTATTTTATAAAT
Organism: Ambystoma mexicanum; assembly: GCF_040938575.1. Taxonomy (NCBI): domain Eukaryota; kingdom Metazoa; phylum Chordata; class Amphibia; order Caudata; family Ambystomatidae; genus Ambystoma; species Ambystoma mexicanum. Next base: position 127,073,470 of record NC_090938.1, read on the forward strand.
AAACTTTAAAGACTTATCTCTGCAGCAAGAATTAGTAAAAATGTAAAAAGTTTGCAGTTGTAAATATAATTTTATAGGCTTTCTTTTAAGACTCAGGAGAATTCATTGACACCTTGGGAACAGAGATGGGAGAATATAGCAGATTACGAGAAAAGCATTTATGTTGCCAAGGCACATTTCTGTACATACATCCCTTATGATAATCCACACCCATGTATAAAGTTCTAGAATTTTGAATAATATAAATCTCATTGAAAAGCGTGAAAAAAACTGGTAGAAGGACAAAACAAGGTCTCACGGACTGGAGAATTGGACTCTAATGTGCTGCACTAAATATGTAACCTGTGTATATAATTTGCTAAGAAATTGAAATTGTATAAATGTATGTTTGTGGCAAAATCGGATTTTAGCTAAAGTAACTATATGAGGTTTTTGGACATTGTAAAACTCACACCATAAATCTGACATCATTTTCTTGAAATCCAACCAACTGAGAGTGAGGCAGAGACTATCACCCTTGTCCAATCTTGTTGTTAGAGGCGGGTTTAGTTAAGCCTTTCCCAGTCATTTACTGTGATGATGTCATTAGGCATTATAAATAAGAGTCCCTGACATGACTCTGTACACACTCCGACACACACTCTTCCTGATTTCCTGCGCTGGCGTCCTGTTCGTGTTTCATCCATCCAGATTCCAGATCCCAACTACAAGGCCAAAACATTGCTGTCCCTACTCCAGGGCCCACTGCAAAACCCAAGCATTGCTGATCCTGCTCCAGCAAGGCCTCAATTCTGAAAACCCACTAATCTCCCATTGAAAAGGGGAAAGCTGTGGTGTTTATGGGAAGCATCCTGATCCCACTAACTGCATGCATCCTGCAAACCTGCCATCCAGCTGATCTTTAGCATCCGGTGACCAGAATTGCTATTCCAGTCCAGTGCCATCCGGTGACCAGAACTGCCCAGCTGTTTGCCAAGTGTGCTGCCGTGTAGTGACCAGAACCCTTGCCGGTCCAAAATCCAAAACTAAAGTGGACTGTAAGTATCATCCCTACCCCATAGCAATCCATAGTCTACTTGTCTTGCATTCGTCCTTATCCCATTCTCTAGTTCATCCTATCCTTATCCTGGTAACCTGTTCAAACTGTCAGAAACATTCTTGCAACTGTGCCCTTGATTTCTAGTGTTAGTGCCACGTTACTCTTCATTTCTGTCTTGCATAGATCCTAAGTCATCAGCGAGATTGTGTTTAAATAAATTAATTGTCCTTTAAGAAAAGGGGTACACTGCATGAAGGGTTACAACTGCAGCGTGAATTTTGAGATTCACAGGTGGCGTTCCTCCTTTCTTAGCCATTAAATCTAGTTTAAGTGAGATTTGCCTTCCAATTTTAAGCCGATTCCCCTTTTCACTGCTCTATTTTCCTAAAAACGAACCTCACTCTACCTTCCATATCTCTTTCAATTTACCAGCTAGAGACTTACTTTCACTTCGATATTGTACCCGAGATATATAGCTATCCCGCAACCAAAAAACTGTTTGGTTAATTTTAGGCGGGAATGGAAAAAATGCAACTTTCACACATGTCATTTTGCTGCAATCTGTTTTAAACTTGCCACTCATTTTCGAACTGTATGCTTTTGGTAAACCATTCTTTGTAATTATTAGTGTCTTTGAAGTGTTGATTTAGTGAGGAAATATATTTGATTCAAGGTTTTTAACCCACATTCATTATTTATTTGTCCATTTCCAAGTGTCATTTCTTAACATTGCATGGGGTTTAAAATCTGTTTCTCTCTCTTATTTGGGAGGGAAATTCAGATTTGGATTCCGTTTCTTGCCTCCTATTCCTGATTACCAGCTGTGTCCGTTTATCCACTCAGCTTTGAGTAATTGTGGGTTGAGGGAACATTGCAGGGTAAAACCTTAACTTAGGTGCTATCTGTGCCCAATCAAAAAGTTATCCTATTCCGCTGTGCATGTTTCACTAGAAGGGTAAACCCGGTGCATTACTCACATTCTATTTGTAATTAACACCCCATTGGCGATTGCTGCCCCATATTAGAAATGGTATGATTTCTTTTGAATTTTCAAATAAATAAATAAATATTGTATTTTACCAACCAGCCTGGTTCATGGTCCATTGTGACCCGGGGTATTTGAAAAGGGGGTGATATGAGTGGTGTACCATCTCAATATTGAATCAATATAAAGAGATAAGCATTTCAGTCGTGCGCTGCATACTAGGTTGAGACCAAGGTGTGTGTCGCCTGATTGAAATCCTTAACAAATTTGGGGGCTCGAGTCTGGGATTGAGTTTGGTTGCCACCCGTGACAGTCTAACACAGCAGACTAACCTGCAAGGTAGTAATACTTTGTGTGGTGGGAATACTGGGTTACACTGTACAAGCTCCTCCACCTGTGTCTAGAAAACTAAAACTAAAATCAACCCCAAAACAGACAGAAAAGCAATAGAATACAGATTACCCTTACATAAATAAAGAAAATGTCCAAAATGACATTAGTAGAAATCAATATGGCTAGGGAGCACCCCTTGCACAAGCTATTTGTCAGAGGTGAGTGGCCAGAACAGGATGAAAAAAGTCTGGCTACAAGAAATAACACAACAGGTCACTGCCATGAACCTTGACACGTGGCAGAACGCGGGCCTATTACACCAAGCTTTGAGTGAGCTATATATGACCCCAAAAATTAAAGAGGAGCAAATCAAAATTGCCAGAATCACGGCCTACATGTATCTCCACATGGGAGTGATGCAGGAAAGGCATGAGGAAAATGCAACTCTAGCGCAGAATCAATCTGAACTATTAAATGAAATCCAGGCTCAACTGAAATTAGCAGAACAAGAATTACAGAAAAGCCAAGAGTTGGAGGTAGAATCTGGAAATTATATCATAAAATGAAAAGAAGATTTGGCTCGCCAACAGCAAAACAATGCAGATCAAGAGGCCCAATTAGACGCAGTAAGACTAGAGTGTGACAGAAGCTGACTCAACAATGAACCTATAACAGGGGCTGCTCAGGACAAATAAGCATGTTGCAAGACCAGGTCTAAAAATTGAAAGAGGAAAATAAACGAATTATGAGACCTCCACTCTCAAGCAGAATTTGATGAAGAGCGCCAGAAATTCAATACCATTAGGAAACAAAGGGATGAACTGGCTGAACAGAGAGGCACCCTAAATCAGGAGAAAGACGCCCTATGCTAGGAAGTAAGAAAATTGAAAATAGAGTTACAGGGAAGTGAGTTAGCCCTCCAGAAACTTAAAGGAACTCAAAACAGAGTATGGGAATCTACTGGAGCAGGCCAGACGGGTAGAAGGTGCTCTGGAAGAGAACACCCATGCCAAAGATGCAAAAACCCAGAAGGCGAGTCTCCTGCAAAATAAATTGTCTCATTATTCTCAAACCATGCAGGAAGCCCAGAGAGACAATGAGGTTCTCTGTGAAAAGAATGAGCTTCACAAACAAGTGGCAGCGCAAGAGCGGGTGATATAGGCCAGTAAAGCCTTGATAGCTGAGCAAAAGGCTAAGATCTTTGCTTATTATCAAGGAGTGGAGGCTGAGGAGGAGAAACTGGCAAGGTTGGAGAAAGAGGGTGCTAGATTTAATCTTAACTAGAGGAACCCTGAACTGGTAGAGAGGGACAGGGCAACCGCTGATCATAGTATAAGGACTTCTGTACTAAGGGACTCAAACCCATTTAATACTGTGAACACTGCCAACTTCATGTCTACCGGTTCACATGAGCCAGAAACTATGAGGCCGGCAGGATTCAATAGACCAAGCATGATGGAACTGACAGGTCAGCTCCCCACAGAAAGTGATGGACGGGCGTCCCTGTATAGATACCCAAACATTAAGGCTGATGTCCCTGACAAGGAAGTCTCCTATGAGGGGAGGGTCAGGGAATTAGATCCACGGAAATATTACTTTCCAAGGGACTCGTTGGTCCAATTTGGTGAAAAACCCAATGAAATGAGACCCATAAAGAGCATCCTGAAGATCTCTATCCAATTGGGGCAGTGGGGGGAATACTCTACCAACCCTGAGAGTAGGGACGAGTCAGAAGACGACTCTCCTTTGCCCCACAGGAGCGGAGAAACTAGGCCCCACCATTCTGCGAGCCCCTCTCAAGCTCACAGAATCCGGTAAAGCCTAGATAATCATGAGGGGACCTCAAGTAGTAGCGCCTCTGAGTCTGAGGACAAGTGGACTCTGGTGATAAGCCAAAGAAGGCACACAAACTCAAACAAGTTATGACCACAGACCCCATTAGGCAGATTAAGGCCCTTAGGAGTGTCATAACCCCCTAGCATAAAAATGCAAAATATTCGGTTTGGGAACACTTGGAACTCTATGACCCGATGACGGACACTTTTCATATGAAAGAAAACCAGAACTGCATAGAGTATGTAAAATGGACATTCTCCCCTGAGTACTCCAGTTTCTTTGCTGGACTGGAGGACCAGAACCATTCAAGATGGTCCACCTACAGGACGACCATCTTGAAACACTTTTCCGCCCAGAGAAACCTCAAGGAGGCTTGCAAAGCGGCCTACAATCTGCAGTGCGGGGAAGATCAGGCCCCACAAGAGTTTGTGCAGGAGCTCAAACGTGCTTTTGCACAAACCACTAGGAGGGTTTGCACGGATAGCAGGGAGTTTGTAACCACCTTCTTTCATGCACTCCTCAAGTATATTATGACCCAGCTGGTGAGAGACTTCCACGAGAAAAGATCTCTGGACTGGGTCATAGAGCAGGTGACCTGCATTTATGAGGTCCAAAAACCTGTAGAAAATAAAAAGCTGAACAAAAACCCCAAACCAGCTAACACCCCTGCTGCTGGTAAGGTGGCAGAGGTGAGGGTTGCCCCCATTTTAGACTTAGAGATGGGGGAGCCTAAAAATACACCTGCACAAAGTCAGCAAAATCAAAGACTCAGAAGGCCTTCAGGCCAATCGCAAACAGATGGCAGTCAGGGAGGTAATCCCACCAATGGGACCCCTAACTATATCAGCCCCCGATACAAGGGCAACCAACCAATCCTGGGGTATGTATGACTCCCCCAGCCCAAGGGGGGATCCAATCAGGTAAGTACTGCCCCAGGAAACTTTCCTCCTAACTTCCCCCAGGAGGGCAGTAATTATCCAAATGCTGGGTTAAGTTTCTTCCCCAGATACTCACAAAACCCCAATCTGTAGGACAACCCTCCTTCCATTCCCCGATTTCCGGAACCCAGACAACCCAATCCAGGAGAGGGGAGGCCAAGGGTGGAGGGTTACCAAAATTCATCATATCCAGGGTACTACGGGAGAAGGGATAATTACCCTTTCCGTGATCCACCCAGAGTGGACCAGAGACCCCTGTACCAGCCGGAAAGGGTGTCCCAACTGGAGCGCCAGGTCCAAAACTTTACCCCAGGAGCTGGGTCGCATGTTGAGGGCTCAACAGAAGCCTCAGATAAACATAGCGGCTCAAAACCCCACAAACCAAGGGTCTGGTACCCCAGAAAAATGACAGGGCGAGAACCCTGACAACTCACCGGTCCGAGAGGAGGAGGCACAGGGGGAAAAGGGGGTGTAAAGCCCTAGAGGAAGCTTCCTTCCTTACTCATGAAAAGCCCCTGGACACCCAGGAACCGGAACAAAAATCCACTGCCCCAGAAAATCTGCAACCCAAGGAACAGAGGGTGGGTAGGAGAAATAAAGAACTCAAAAAGACCAATTTTTGTGGAGGAAGTTGGTGTCCTCCAATTTGAAGGGGAAGACTCCTTAGAGAATTCTGGGAAAAAGATCTTCTCCTTCAGGGACGGGGGGACTCCTCCAAAAGAAAAATGAGTCCCAAGGGATTTAAATGAAGACTGGGTGGATGTGGGGACTGAGTCAGAATCGCCCATTATTGAATCCCAGAATGAGAACCTAGGAAACCCAATAGTAACAGAGGGATCACAAACCTCACCAACCAATTCTGGTGACTGCCTCCAAAAAGGGGGGGGGGGGGACAACCCAGAATCAGAAAAGGGGAACCAAAAACTCCCCAAATATCCAAATATCAAATTTTTCTTTCAGATCCCCCAACTCCCACACAGAATTATGCCCAAACTACCCCTGTGTCGGAGTTAAAAATAAGTACGTTGACCACCCAGCTTGCTCATTATCTTTGCCCCCTTGAGGAGAAGGAGGGTAGATTTTATGCCCTGGTCCAAGTGCAAGGGCAGTGTACATTTACGGCACTGGTGGACACTGGATCCCAAGCCACTCTTCTGTCAAAAAGGGCCTTTGAACAGCTAAATTCAGGAAGGGGGGAGAGATACCAGATCCCTCTCACCCCTCTTCCTGGACAACTTTGATGGGAATGACATTCCTGTCGAGGGGACTGCGGATTTGGAAATAAAAATTGGGCGATAAAAAGTGAAACACCCAGTCATAGTCATGACTCCACAGGGCACACCCTGTCTACTGGGGATTGACATCCTGCGTAGGTTGTCCCCCCTAATAGACTGAACAAGGTCCTCTGGACTCAGACTAACAGGCCAATAAAATTGAAACAGAGTGTCAACCATGTTAGTTTATATGGCACATACCACATAGCTGAACAAAAATCTGATCATATTGAGTTTAATTTCCAGAACAATCAAATACCTGACGTGACAGTAATTGCTGTAGGACAAACTGGTGATGGGAACTCCTCTCCATTCCTGAAAATCAACCTTCCTTCCAGTTTCAAGTGGCATTCCACACTGAAAGGAAATACTTTGAAATTCTATACCAATTCACAATCTGAAAATCCCAATCCCATAGCCAAAAGTGATGAGAAACCAGCTCAAAGTGTAGCTGACATTCAGAAAATTTGAGAACAGTTATTCATCCCTATTCAGTTAAATGAGGGGAAGGAATCTGTTCTCGCCCGAGTGTGCATGAACAACGGTAAGAGCTTCATCAGCGAAGCCATGTTCCGACAGCTCCCAAAAGATCCAGCCATTCACACATTTAAATTGGTCAATAAGTGGGAAATGGGCCTGGAATCTCCCAATTCCAAACATCTCCTGCCTAGCAGATGTATGCTCAAAATTTCTATAGGAAACAAAAGCATAGTACATAATTGTTGGGTCGTGCGAGATGTCCCTGCTGCATTCTCAATCATTTTGCCATTAATTTAGATCTGATAAATTACAAAGCCTGTTCCCAACTAGGGGGTTGTCCCATGGACTTTGAGGATTCAGAAAAAGCATTTTGGTCAGCCCAAATGCTGCCGTATGCAGTTGAAGTTCAAATTGGAGAGGAGGTCACCATCCCAGGACGGACACAACTATTCCCACTTGAATTAAAAATGAAAAGAGGACAGAAACTGCAACATCCTGACGCATCTGTACACCTCAATGCCCATCTCCAACAGCAGGGGTTGGGGTTAAACCTAATACCATTAGTCAATGTAGAACACAACACCATTCCAATATTGATGGATAAAGGCGACCTTAGGAGTATCACTCTGGGCACAGGCACCATTATTGGAATGGCGGTTGATGACCAACATTTTTCTATGGATCTAGGTAATGACCTGATACGACCAATCCCCAATGACTACTTTGACAGTGATAGTGACAATGACTTGCCACCAGACAGGATCTTCACCCGGCAAGGGGGGGAATTTCCTGGTGTACTCTTCCTGCCCTTACGGTGAGGAAGAGGTGACCTGCGACATCAGGCAGGATGAGATGATCTTCCAGGTCCACAATGATAGCCTTGTCTACCTGAAACCCTCTGTCCAGGTCAATACAACCAGGGACCTCTCCACCCAGCTGGAGGAGGCCGCTGAGATAGCAAAACCAGAGGTCTTTCCAGGTTTCAGGCAAATGGTTGAACGAGTCAACCTAGCTGATGCCTGTGAGACTCCGGAGCAAAAGCAAAAGTTGAAACGGGTTTTCTTAGATTTTCAAGATCTCTTTGTGGTGGACTCATATGACTGTGGTCGCACTGAAATCCATACAACAAATCCCACGGACCCTGGAATGACTCCAGTGTTTGTCAAACAATACCGCTTGCCTCTCGCATCCCTGGAGTCCCTGACAGAAATGATCAAAATCCTTGATTCCCATGGGATAATTCGTCCAGTCCACAGCACCTTTAATAATCCGGTGCTGGGGATTTTAAAAACGAACGGCCAGTGGAGAATCTGTGCTGACCTGAGGGACCTGAATAAATGGGACCACATGCCCCGATGGCCATTCCCCTACATTGACCAGGGGCTGGCCCAGATCCAGGGGTCAAAAGGTATACACTGCCATTGACCTGACCAATGGGTACTGGACTGTGTCTGTCAGTATGGAGGACCAATACAAGCTGGCCTTTACCTTCGGGGGGCAGCAATACACGTGGACCCGGACTCCCTTTGGATACATCAACTCCGGCAACAAATTCAACATCTTCCTACATAAGGCCATGCCCGATTTGGGTGAAAGGAGTAACCTGACCTATATGGATGATGTCTTGGTCAAAAGCTAACTGTGGAGGAACACATAGCGGAAATCCGTTATGTTCTGACACAGTTGAGGGTTTGTCCTTTCAAAAGGCGCAGTGGTGCAGAACCTGTGTCAACTTCCTGGGACATGAAATAACTCCTGAGGGTCTCTGTCCCCAGGAAAAGAAAGTGGAAGCACTCCTAAAACTAACAGACCCCACAACTCTGTGTGAGCTAAGAAGCCTCCTTGGACTGACTAATTACAGTAGGAAGTTCATTGAGGATTACGCAGAGATCACAAGACCCCTGATCCATCAGTTGAAGGGGGGGGTCAAGTGGGAGAGAGGTCCAGAACAAGCCGAGGCAGTAAAGCAACTCAAAAGAAGCCTCTCACAGCGCCTTGTCTAGCTTACCCCGTCAAAAAGAAGTTCTTCTTGGAGACAGGGTTCTCGAATACATGCTTGACAGCAGTATTATATCAAAAGCATGACAAGTAATCTCCTATGCAAGCAAGACTTTATCTCCTGTGGAGGAAAAATTCAATGATTGTGAGAAGGCACTCCTCGCAAAGGTGTGGGCTTTGAAGAATTACCACCCGTTCATCCAGTGGGAACACATCATAGTGGAGACTCCTCACCAGCCTTTGCAATACCTCCAAAGTGACAGAATCCAGGCCGGAAATGTGAGTAATTCCAGAATTACTTCCTGGATTCGGTCAATGCAAGGCTTTCCTGTGGAGGTCAGATATGGCCAAAACAAGAAGAGTCCCCTCGCGCAAGGTCTGGCTGACTTGCATGATTGTGCCAGAGAAAACTGTCTCGAGGACGAAAGTCTTAAAACCCAGGACAACATGGAGGCGTACCTGAATTCCCTGCACAAAGTCTATGAAGAAGACAAGTGCGAGGGAATGCCCACAGTTTATGTGGACAGGTGCTCCTACCATGTTGCCAACAATGGGGAAAAGGAACTGGTGGCCGGCGTGGGGAATGCCTGGGTGAATGATGCCCCGCAACCCTCTGCTCAGTACAACATCGTTCTCCGCAGTAGTCAGGTGGCAGAGTTGATGGTGGTTCATCAAGCCATCCTCACTGCTGTCCAACACCAAATCCACAAACTGGTCATAATCACTGATTCAGATTATGTCCGGAACGGGTTCGTGGAGCACCTGGTTAATTGGAAAACCAGAGGCATGCTATGTGCTAACAACAAACCGCTTAAACATGGCAAGCTCATCCAAAATATTGATGATCTGGTCCCCTCTAGTGGGATGACCATCTATTAGAAGATCATCAAGGGTCATTCCAGAATAGAGGAACCAGACAAAACTGGAAAAGACCTAGCTGATCAGTTGGCCAAAACCAGAGCCATCCAGAGGGATCTCCTTGAGATCAAGTCCCTGTTGGGGAAAATCCAGGTCACTGCCATAACTAGGTCCCAGACAAATGCTCACAATGAACTCTCAACTGCCCAATGGCGTAAGGAGACAGCACATGCTGATTTAATCATGGCACAAAAAGGGGATCCGATTATTGGTACATTTTATCAACAGATCAAGGACCCTGAGAACTTTCCCCTGATGAATACCGATTACATTGGGAAAGAGGACCTCAACGTGCTGATGAAATGTCCAAAAAAATTTCCGAATCCAAGACGGTTTCTTGGTAAGGAGTGTTACGCGCACCTGACTCCCACGGAGGCGCTGGCCTGGTTCGCGCTGCTGACCTCTTCTAAGGTGATGCGCAGGGTTCGGAAGACGGACTGGAACGGGCCCCCAAATCTGGCTTGTCTGGCTCGCAGAAGTATCCTTCTGTAGGTGAAAATAGGGAATTAACTGTATGCGGGGTAATGCAATCGGCCTCCCACTTTCCCCTCTCACCCTCCTCGAAACCCTTCTGTGATTCCTCGTAGCGTCTCACCTTAGGGTCTGGAAGGACGAGCTCTCCATCCTGCTTCTGATGCAGGGGCGAGTTGGTATCCAGTTACTTCACTGGATTTTCGGATTGGTGAGATCCAAACTTGCTTGGCTTCCAGGTAAGTTTTTTTGATAAGAGGTTCCCCTTGTGTCCATGCATTAATGTACTAATGCTAGTGTCTTTTTCCCCATAGGGGCCGGGGTACGGAATGCCGGGGAACAGGCACCGACCCGAGATGAGAGGTGAAATCCTTGTAGAAATCAGGTAAGTCTTTAATGAGCGTTTTTTGGTAATGTCTTTTCATTCGCTCATTAACGCTGATGTCTTTTTTCCCCCTTAGGGGCCGGGGTTCGGAAATGCCAGGATGCGGCGCGGACCAGAAATGAAGAGGGAATGAATCAACAGGTAAGTCTTAACATGGAGATTTAGCTTTCCTTATTCCCTTCTCTCTCTCACCTTTTTTCTGGTCTTTTTCTCCCTAGGCGCTGGGGCGTGCCTGCGAATCCGGATGATCGCTGCTGAACATGGAGGCGCCCTGTAAAGGTGAGTGGAATGCGGCGCTGCAACGATCGACGCGATGAGCTTTTAAATAAAAGTTTTCCTTTTCAGGATTGTCGGCGAGATGTCTCCAGGATGCGGATTTAGCAGGTAAGGACTTTTCCTTCTTCTGTTCTCTTCTTCTCTTCCTTTGCAGGTGATCCAGGATGCTGGCAGGCATGGCAGAAGTCAGGATGCAGGAGCAGACACAGTGATCGTCCAGCTGCTAGATGCAGAACAACGCGAAGCACGTGTGGCTGTTCGGGTGGGGTTTAAATAGCCTTGGAAGAAGTTCCAGGTATGTATCCTTCCTCCAATCAGGTATGTATCCTTCCCCGACCACGCCCGGATGGTAAATTAGTCCCACAGGTAAAGTAGTTCCTTTCAGGCCTCAAGGAGGCCAGGATCCTGCAGCATGGCCTGCATCAGGTAAGTGCACCCAAGCACTCCCATAATGAGCCTGGCGCCTATGGCGCCAGGACTGATGTCTTTTATGAGCCTGGCGCCATAGGTGCCAGGACACTGTCCAAAGGGCCCCTGTATGGGGTTGCTGGGTCCTTCCTTGGGGATTGGATGTCCACTTTCGGGGACGCAGGGCTTGAACCGGCTCCCCGGGAGCGGGCATCATGACAAGGAGGTCCATATCTGGCTGCGACCAGTGGGTGGTCCCTACCTCATTCCGAAGCCTGATGCTAAGTCACGCCCATGATGCGGCCACAGCCGGTCATCGGGGGTTTCACACTACTTTATAAATCTTGCAATAGGTTGCATACTGGCCACACATGGGGCAGGACCTCGACCAATACTTGAAGGAGTGTCTTGTGTATGCACAATTTCAGCCAACATCACTCACACACCAAGCTCCCCTCCAGAAGAGTGGGGTGACACTGCCTTGGTCATATTTACAAGTAGATTTTATCAGGCCCGTGATTCGCTCCTCTAGGGGGAAAAAGTACATGTTAACCGTAACATGCTTGTTTACCAAATGGGTGGAATGTCCTCCGGCCCCAAATTACAAGCCAGAAACAGCAGCTGCCCTGATGATCAAACACATCTTATCACATTTTGGTCTACCCCAAAGGATTGAGTCAGACCGAGGTAGTCACTTCACCAGCGAAGTGATGACAAAGATGTGGGAGATACTTGGGGTAAAAAGGAAACTTCACATTGCATACCGCCGTTCTCTAGTGGTAGAGTGGAGAGGTACAATAAAACCATTGTGAGCATTCTAAAAAAGTTTGTGGCACATTCTGGGCCAAGTTGGGACATCCAATTACCGCTTGTCCTGATGGCCATCAGACCTACACCTTCTTCTGCAACTTAGATGTCTTCATATGAGCTGATGAGTCGGTGAAGGATGGTGTTACCTCAGCATTTGCCCTATAGCACACAGGAGCAGACACTGATAAACACCTCCACAACTCATGAGTATGTTGAGAATCTAAGAAAACACCTTCAAAATGCTTTTGCGTACGCTCAGCAGAATCTAGAAAGATCTGCAGAGGGGATAAAGACTCAATATGATCTAAAAACAACCAAAAAGGAATACCAAGTAGGAGACAGGGTCTACTTGTACAATTTCCAAAGGAACCAGACCAAAGAGCGTAAATGTTTACCAAGCTGGTGAGGACCTTTTGAAATTGTAGATAAGATTTCACCTGTCGCCTACCGAATCCGCATCCCCAAAGGCGAATTGACAGAAGAGAAATGGGTCCATATTAATCAGCTAAATAGTTGTCACCCTAGGCATACTTTGCAGCAAATTTAGGAGCCAAGACAGAATCAAAAAGAGGAGACATCTAAAACATGAGAACAAGAAAAAGAAGAATCAGAAGGGAACAGATAGAGTCTTCGATATAATTATGGAACAGGGAGTATTGTTCTTCATGATCAGTTGTTATCACTGAATGCCTGCGTATACCACTGCTGTCAACCCGATTGGAGGGCAGTTAGTGGGAAATGGTAGTAACCAGTCTGTGTTCTCTTTCATAGATTGGTACTGGTTGCACCGTCACTACCAAGGAGGACCTCCTCGAGGACCTGGAAAGAAGAAACCCAAGGAAATCCCGGGTTGTTGCTCAACACCAGAAAGAAAGATCCAAGAGAAAGCTGGGGGTGTCGTTCCAAGTTCCAACCAGAGGCAGCGAGAGGAGCGTGACACAACGATCTCTGATGGAAGAATGACCGATCCTGCTTTGTCCCATGAAGAAATCCCACTAATTAGATTCTTCCTCGACTTGACATCTCAGAAGAGTCAGGGGGGAGTTGTGTGGGATATATTGACCTAGTCAACAGTATTACAGTATTTCACCACATCACCAAGCTGCCTGTCTGCAAGAAACAGCAAAATGGCTGCGCTGGCCCTGTGCATACCAGGACCTCAAAACTGCATTTCTGCAACAAAAAGATGGATGCACCATCCTGCCTAGCACACTCCAGGCAAGATGGAACAAGGGGGACACACTGAAAAAGTATGCCAGTGTGTTCTGAAACATATAAATGGAATTAAGTGAAAAGGCAGCACTGCTTTGAGGAAACCCCAAAATTACCCTTCAAAATGAAACATTTTCACCCTTTAAAAATGCTACTTTGACGCTAATTCCATCTGTTAATTCTGAAACCACTGATTAAAAAGGCCCAGGATATTTCACTGTGCTTCACCAAAACTAGGCATAATTCCCGAGTTACAGGCCCAGTCAAACCAACTCTGAGAGAAATCAATAAGCAACTTCACTTTCACTCCCATGGGAACACCCGTTTATTTCTTTCCAAAAGTATCCAGGCTCAGCAGTTCAAAGAGACTTTAACCATCTAGCCAGGCCAGCGTCAATGTATCTATTCTTCAGATAAAACTCCTGCCTTCAATGAAATGACTATAGATGAAAAGATTGTGTGGGCATCTGACCGAGCTGCCAAACCGACTTTAAAGAAAGAAATGCTAGCAGATTTCAACACGTGTAAAAATGGGCTTTGCTGACTGCAGAAAATAAAATGGCCTGTTTCAAAATAAATTGTTGAATGAAATCCTGCTTACCTAGCAATGTAAAGGGGCTTTGTTGCTCGTGAAAATACAGACATTGGCTATTTTCTTTCACAGGTTTGTTTTAAACCCAAAATAAGAAAATAAAGTTTAAACCACATGGGCTGAATTTGCAAGCTCTCAAAAAAACAGTTATTCCAGTTGTCAGCCCTGAACCTTCCCCCCTGAGGAAGGGAATGGCACCATAAACTCTCAGCAGAGAATAACAACCCACTGTAATTACAGGGTGGGAAAGAATCTAGTCTGCAGAAACCCACTGACAATGGGACTCTCAGGGCAAGGAAGTTGGAAGTGTGAAGGGGCCAGAAAACCTCCAATCAAGATGAGAAGCACCCACCCTGCAGTTGGTTGCAGTTGGAGGAAGGAAAAACAAATTATCTAGTGACAATGGACTGCCTTTTGGTTCCAAAGACTATTTTATAAATAAACTTTAAAGACTTTTATCTCTGCAGCAAGAATTAGTAAAAATGTAAAAAGTTTCCATTTTTGAATATAATTTTATGGGCTTTCTTTTACGACTTGGCAGAATTCATGGACACCTTGGGAACAGAGATGGGAGAATATGGCAGATTACGAGAAAAGCATTTATGTTGCCAAGGCGAATTTTTGTTCATACATCCCTTATGATAATCCACACCCATGTATAAAGTTCTAGAATTTTGAGTAATATAAATCTCATTGAAAAGCGCGAAAAACTGGTAAAAGGCCGAAACAAGGTCTCACAGACTGGAGGATTGTACTGCAATGTGCTGCACAAAATATGTAACCTGTGTATATAATTTGATAAGAGATTGAAATTGTATAAATGTATGTTTGTGGCAAAATCTGATTTTAGTTAAAATAACTATGGGAGGTTTTTGGACATTGTAAAACTCACACCATAAATCTGACATCATTTTCTTGAAATCCAACCAACTGAGAGCGAGGCGGAGATTATCACCCTTGTCCAATCTTGTTGTTAGAGGCAGTTTTAGTTAAGCCTGCACCAGTCATATACTGTGATGATGTCATTAGGCATTATAAATAAGAGTCCCTGACAAGACTCTGGACACACACCGACACACACTCTTCCTGATTTCCTGCACCGGCGTCCTGTTCCTGTTCCATCCATCCAGATTCCAAATCCCAACTACAAGGCCAAAACATTGCGGATGTTACTCACCAACTAGGATTTTCGATAGGTAGGTGAACAGGACTTGTATTCACAGGGTTTTGATTGAAGGAGCTTGGATGGGGCCTCCAACCGAGCCTCCTCTCTGTGAGGGTATAGATCTTTAAAATATGACCCTCTACTGGGTAAACAGTACAAAGAGCCTGATCACTCAAAAGAGCACGGAGAACACACCGCCACGAAATACCAGCTGTAAAAATAAAGAAGAAGAGATGAGTTTTATGTGACAGTTATTCAGATAGGAATAGTCAAACTGCTATGGGTTGTCCCTGATTTTTCTATCTTGCTACCGAGGCATAGATATTCCTTCCTAAAAACAAATATCACTGTCAGGACGGTTCAGGGAACTATAACAATGGATCGGAAGAGAAAAGAAACACTCCTTACCACTAGTAGTATTGGGATTAATCCAAGGTGAACAAAACGGCAGTATAAAATAATAAACGGGAAGGTTAGTGAGGTTCTAACCCGAACGGCACGAGGAGCGCACTAGGTCCGGGTTGGTGCACACTCTGCGCAGCGTCCACCTGTGCACTTTGTTGAAGATGGGTAAAGGCAATCCCAATTTCCTATAGTTCAGAAGTGATAGTAATGTCCATGAATTCCCAGATGGTAATTTCCCAGATGGTAATTTCCACAAAGGTAGTTTGAGTCACTGTTAGGTGTGCTGTTCGGGGCTAGGTGGCAGGGACCAGTGTAGTAACAAAATGCTGTTGTGATGGGATGGAAGGCCTGCAAGCATCTGCAGTAATCATGTGCAGGGATCAGGAACAAAGCTTGCAGAGGAGAGAGAAATCCAAAAATACACAGGCACTTTCCTTTTTTTTTTACGGGCTGACAATAGCCGGGACAAAACGTTAGGCAAATCAATCAAAGAAGGCAGGAAAGGGGACCTGTTAACGGGCGGGCGGTAGAAGTACAAAATCGTGGTGCAAGGCAGTCAGTGACGGCAAGATCAAGGTCCTGGTACACTAACCTGGTAGTAAGGTACAGGGCAGCAAACAAGACGGTCCGTTAGGCAGGCAAAGGTCAGGAAACCAAGAGGTCCAAGGAATGATGAAGACGTAAGTTCAAAGTTGAAATAAACTTCAATCAGAAGCAGCGAGCTGAATGAAAACGCTGCTTTTACCAAAACCAAGACGTCAGAGCACGGTGATTGGAGGAGCAGGGCACATGATAGTGCAGTGGAGCATCATGGGAGCCGTTTGTTAGATTCCCTGCCGCAGTCTCCATCGTGAAAGGAACGGGGGAATGAAACGCCGCACACCATAAGGAAGGGAAACAGGTTTGCGTATGTCTTTTGATAAACAAGCCCGTCTTCTGGAAAGATGTGTGCAACGGGATGTAACAGCTGACCCTACTCCAGGGCCCACTACAAAACCCAAGCATTGCTGATCCTGCTCCAGCAAGGCGTCAATTCTGAAAACTCACTAATCTCCCATTGAAAAGGGGAAAGCTGTGGTGTTTTTGGGAAGCATCCTGAACCCACTAACTGCATTGATCCTGCAAACCTGCCATCCAGCTGATCTTTAAGCATCCGGTGACCAGAATTGCCATTCCAGTCCAGTGCCATCCGGTGACCAGAACTGCCCAGCTGTTTGCCAGGCGTGCTGCCGTGTAGTGACCAGAACCCTTGCCGGTCCAAAATCCCAAACTAAAGTGGACTGTAAGTATCATCCCTACCCCATAGCAATCCATAGTCTACTTGTCTTGCATGTGTCCTTATCCCATTCTCTAATTCATCCTATCCTTATCCTGGTAACCTGATCAAACTGTCAGAATCATTCTTGCAACTGTGCACTTGATTTCTAGTGTTAGCCCCACGTTTCTCTTAATTTCTGTCTTGCATAGATCCTAAGTCATCAGCGAGATTGTGTTTAAATAAATAAATTGTCCTTTAAGAAAAGGGGTACACTGCGTGAAGGGTTACAACTGCAGCGTAAATTTTGAGATTCACAGGTGGCGTTCCTCTTTTCTTAGCCATTAAATCTAGTTTAAGTGAGATTTGCCTTTCAATTTTAAAGCCAATTCCTCTTTTCACTGGTCTATTTTCCTAAAAACGAACCTCACTCTACCTTGCATATCAATGTACCAGCTAGAGACTTACTTTCACTTCCATATTGTACCTGACATATATAGCTATCCCCCAACCAAAAAAACGTTTGGTTAATTTTAGGCGGGAATGGAAAAAATGCAACTTTCACACATGTCATTTTGCTGCAATCTGTTTTAAACTTGCCGCTCATTTTCGAACTGTATGCTTTTGGTAAACCATTCTTTGTGATTATTGGTGTCTTTGAATTGTTGATATAGAGAGGAAATATATTTGCTTCAAGGTTTTTAACCCACATTCATTATTTATTTGTCCATTTCCGAGTGTCATCTCTTAACATTGCAAGGGGTTTAAAATCCGTTTTTCTCTCTTATTTGGGAGGGAAGTTCAGATTTCGATTCATTTCTTGCCTCCTATTCCGGATTACCTGCTGTGTCTGTTTATCCACTCAGCTTTGATTAATTGTGGGTTGAGGGAACATTGCAGCGGGAAACCTTAACTTGGGTGCTAGCTGATGGGAACCCCTCTCAGCCTGAGGTGTGAGGGAGGAAGCTAGAGGGATGGGAGGAAGCCAGAGCCAGTCCTTCCCCAGAGGGGGAATGTGGCAGTTCAGAGGGCCCTAGTCCCTGTCCCTTCTGCTTGTGCCTGCATGAATGAGCAGAGTATCATCTTTCATTGTGCCATATCGGTAACGTCCAATGCTCGCCAGTCTTTCTGTTTCGCCTAGGAGACTACATCTCTCAGCATGCTGGGCAGTGGAAGAACGAGCCAGCAGCTTACATGAGAGAGCGTGTACAGGAAACAATTGTACAGCAAAGCAAGGGGCACCACGAATCGGCAGTCTAGGCCTGCTACGCAACCCATCCCTGAACAAAAGGCAGAGAATTAGCCCCTGCGAGCACAGTCCCTTCAGCGTTCCAGTGATCACTGTGCAACATGTGGGCCGAACAGACAATTCCCTTACAGTGGACAGGCCATGCAGCGGTCCACTCTGTGTAACATTCATAAATCAAATAAGAACTTGAACATTGACTGTAATTGCTACAAACCTCCACTGCCTATGGACGGCAGACCCATGAATGAGAAACTGGCAGGGTTTAAGCCCCTTTTATGTGCTTGTTCACCTGTAATCCCTACCCTGAGGAAAAGAAAGACAGCTGAGTCGAGCAGCAGAGTCTAGCAGTCACAGCAGTAGTCTGTTTACACTGATTTTGGAAAAAGGGTCAGCTCTTAAACCTGTGTGTGAGGAGACCAGAGAAAGATTTATCAACACTGGTGAAGAGACTTATGATGCTGAGCGGTTCCTGCACCCGCCGCCAGGGGAAACTGCAGGATGGAGTAGCCTCTGCTTCTATGACTATTTGCAAGGCGAGCTCTCCCCCCCTCAACAACAAACATTGTGTTGGACACTGATAATGTACCTTTTGTTAATGCTTCAGTAACGTGAGAGAAACTTGCATCTACTGTATCTCCTGAGTGAGAAGTGGCAAGGGAATGTGAATACCTTGAGCTTAGTCTTAAAAGTACATACATAAACTGGTATCATTGGGAAATCCATGGATCCCTGGGAACTACAGAGTCCATGAAGCCCATGAAGCCCATGAAACCTGCTAGTGCCCTGGTGGCCAGGGAATACTTGGACAGGTCAGGGGCCCTAAGCCCAAGTAGCTTAATGCAAACTGATGGAAGTGCCACGTTCAATGGAGAACACATGGCATCAATAGACCATAGGGTTACAATCCCTTGTGCTGGGCATGTAAAGAAACGTATAGAGTCGACTGGTATTTCATTGAACGAATCTCTACATGCACAGGATGACTGTTACTTTTTGAAAAGAAATGCTTACTCGCCCGGAATCACCTGAATATGAACCCTTTAATAGCTGAACAAGTTAACAATCAGCACCCCTTTCGAGCATAATGCGGCCTCAAATATCCTGGTGAATCAGCATTCGAAACTGGCAGCACGATTATTGCGCGACGTAGCAGAGATAAAAAACAACAATTGCATGGCAAAGGAGACTGAGCGATTCCATAAACGAATCCGCTCGACCCCCAACCACCGGAAGCAAGGCCGATTGCAGAATAAAGCCTGACCATATGTTAACATCAGGACCTAGACTAGAGGGGGAGGGGCAATTATCAATCCATTGAATCATAAACCTAAGCTTCGACAAAATTCTTTACATAATGAACCCCAACTGGAATCCTTTGTAAATATGGAGAGCCATATACATGATATCTGAATCTCTTCATCCTCATCATCAGATCTCTCATGCAAAGGGTCAGCTTTCCGTGCCACGCAACACAAGTGTGATCAATATTTATCAGCCGCGGCAACAGCCCAGATCCAGACCAATATAATGCCAGCTTTGACAATTGTCCTAAATCCTTTTACTAAATTGTTGGAAACAATGAACAAGACCATAAAAGAACAAATCACCCTATTGGCTATGACTCATACTAAGTTCATATTTTTGGAAGTCTTTGTAACAGCTATACAACGCGGGCTGGACATAAAAGCAGCATTATCTGCTCAATGGCAAGGAAGGTTTTACGACCTGACGAGAGGTGAAGAGGGGGACAAAAACATCATGATGGCCGTTATCCTAGAAGCCGAGGAAAAGATAATCTGGTTCGGAGCCTCCAAGAGAAAGCACTGAGACCGTATTCAGACTGCAAACACCCCCGATGGAAGCTTTTGAGACTCCTAAGTGTACAAATATCACAGATCTACGGCTAGGGTACCTCAGGACCCTAGTCCCCGGGAGATTGAGGAGGGTGAGTGTGCAGCAAGAGAGTTACCATTGTAAAAGGGGAAGGCCCTAGTGGCTGAGATGCCCTATGTATTACAGGAACAAAGACAGACGAGTCAAAATCATACACCAAGGTCTAAACAACAATCCCTGGTAGTGAATGTAAATGAGAGGACCGGCAGAATGACGGAGATCCAACCCCAAGTTGGAATTAAAGTGGCAAGTGTGAAACTGTTCTCTACTTTTGAAAACTCAAAGGAGCAGCAACAACTGGCTGAGAGGCCATTCAGGAAACAGAAAAAATGACAAAAAATATCCAAGTGACAAATAAACCTAAATCTAATGGATCAAGAGCCTTCCTGAGGAACCTGAAGATGACTCGGAGCGACAACACAGGTCTGCCTCAATTTAAAAAGAGGGAGCAAAGGAGGTCAGGCAACACCAAGGACAAAAGAGAGATGCAAATAGAGAAACCCAGATCCCAACTGAATAAGGGAGTGGTTGATCAGCAATTCGAGGAAGGGGAAGACCTACGAATATTGTCTTTATTGGACCTTATTACACATGCCAATGAGGAGGCCCGTGATCACGGGGAAGGAGTAGATCTCTCATCCAGTTCCGAATATGAAAATGGTGATAATTACCCCCTACCCAGGGATAATACGCAGAAGCCCTCCTCTGAATATTCCCAAAAACTCATAGCAGATCAAACAAAAGAAAGAAGAGGCGTGCCTTTTCAAACTTTGGAAGAAAAGAGGGAAGCCCTGATATGGAAATGACAACATACTAGGACATATACATCTGACGAGACATCTGAGCTGGGGGCGGCTACAGAGGTAAATGCAGTATCGAGTAATCACTGGATACACCCAGCGAGATTGACAATGATAGTAGAGAGATTATCTTCAAAAAATTGTCTAATTCTAAATCGAATTAATGTGTTAAAACTTCTACATTGTGCCCCTAAAGTGCGTGACATCGCAACGGAAGATATAAAAATAGTCCAATTTCTGAATGAGTCTCCTTTTGATTGGGTTATCTTCCACTTGAACTCTAGGTTCGTGAGAAGGGCCCTGTTGGAAGCAGCAACCAACCTGCTACCTCTGGGCTTTGAAATAAGCGAAGACTCTAAGATAAACTCAATAAAAGCTTCCCGTGATCAAAGACAACTTATAAAAAAAAAGATACATCCTCCTCGACCTTTGAAAGAAAATAAAAAAAAAATAAGATAAATTATGATCTAACTTCACCTATTCTCACAAGCCTTAAGGCCAATGAATGCCTGTGGTCCTCCAAAAAAGTGGCAGCTATGATAAAAGTGACATTCAATTCAGCTGATAGCCAAGAGAAAAATGTGATGGAGGTCATTATTAGCGGTGAAAACAAAAGTAAGCAACAAGACTGGTCATGGCTAGCCACATCATTGGCACCCCCCTATGACAAATAACATCTAGAAAAAAAGGAAAGCAGACCTCTGCAAATGAGCTCCTGGAATACCAGAGGATTTGCCCACCTCTTGAACAAGGAAGACCTGGGCCTTGAGTCCTATGACATTCTTTGTTTTAAAGAAACATGGATATGCGCAAAACCAATTTGTGATGTGTTTACGGTTTTCTTGAATCCTGCCCCAAAAGGCCTGCTGGGTCGCCCTGGATTCAGGCCTAATGACACTCGTGAAATCTGGTGACTGAAGAGAGAAACCCTAACCCATTCATACAAATGTTGACTTTGAAGTGGCGAAA
This sequence comes from Ambystoma mexicanum, assembly GCF_040938575.1. Classification (NCBI taxonomy): domain Eukaryota; kingdom Metazoa; phylum Chordata; class Amphibia; order Caudata; family Ambystomatidae; genus Ambystoma; species Ambystoma mexicanum. Next base: position 127,095,161 of record NC_090938.1, read on the forward strand.
GCCCATGTGTTCTACTGCTAAAACACTAGTACTATTCAACCTGTATTGGATTTCGGCTAGGATTGGGGACGAAAATATAATTAACTGTGTAACATCACTGATTGATGACTCCTATATACAATTAAAAGGAGCCTCACCTAATGATCTGTGGAGATCTAAACATAAAATGCCTAGACAATCAGGGAGAGGTCATCTCGCAAGTTGGTTCACATAAAAGGCTAGCAGCATGGCTCGGAGAACTAAAAGATTGGGGTTTCTTCCTGCTCAATGGTCAAATGAAGGGTGATATTACGGGCAGAGGCACGCAGGCTCGTGGTGAGCAGAAAGCACACATGGATTATTGCTTTTTATTTCGTGGAATCTGATAAATCTGATTGACATATTAGTAATAACCCGTATGGAAAGTAGTGACCATTATCTCTAACAGTAAGATAGAAGGGCACACAAGAACACCCCAACATAAGCCGTACTCTAACCTTAAAGGCCACTCAAGGAGGGAATCGATTGAGAATCAATCCCACTGAGGTGAGCTCCATCACCGCCAATTACCGAAACCATATTGTCTTGAAGAAGGCGGATTTGGACCACTTGAATGTCCTAGTAGAATTCAGAGAAAGACACTGACTAGGGACCAAGTCAGAATTCAAAAGGCTACATACCTACAACAAGGACTTGATAGAGGCCAGGGAAATCTATCAAGCTGATCTGAAAAAACTGAATAGGCTTCATGATGGGGAAAGAGTGAGATTAAGGAAAAAAAGGAAACAGCAAAATAAAAACGGGTTAATTTCTTCCAAAGCCCAAAGAATACAATCTGATGCGGAGGCAAATGTTAAAAACAATTTGCAAGAACAATACGCGCAATTTATGGGTTTTGCTGAATAATGATGCAACTTTTCAACCAGCGTCACTCTCTACCGCGGTATCTGAGGAGATCTGGACCACTCACTTCACAGCCCTTTTTGCACAATCTAAATCTGGGGGATTGCTCGAGGAGCTTGGAGCTGGGCGAAAATTATTGATTGCCTTTGAAAAGGACAACACTGTATTCTTAATATTAAAAAAAAAAAAGAAACTCCTTGACAGCTTGACAAATAATATATTAAAGCAAAAACCAGAGGCGTGGGCAGACATTTGCTTACTCTTGTTTAACGAGATTTTGGTAGCAAGAGAAGTTCCCGTCTTGTGGAAGACAGCATTGATTATTCCAGAGTTCAAGAGAGGGGATAGGGAAGACCCTAGAAATTACTGCCCAATTGCTCTCCTGGGCATTTTTGGAAAGATCTTTGCTACAGTCCTATTGCGTCATCTAGGCTCCTGGGTTATTGAATCGTGACGTTTGGATCCTATGCAATCTGGGTTTGTCAGGGGTGTGGGTACAAACCTCAACCTCTTTCTGCTGAACCTGTTAACATTGAGAGCCATTAGGTCAAACACTAAAATATATTTGGCCTTCATTGATTTAGAACAAGCCTTTGACAGTGTCAACAGGGAGAGGTTGTGGGAGAAGTTGCGATCTTTGAAGTGCCCAGTGGACTTGGTGGAGGCAATAAAATCACTATATGCATCGACATCGATCCAGGTGAATACAAACATTTTGGGGATTGAAGCAAGGGTGACGCCTGTCTCCCGCTTTGTTCAATCTTTTTCTTGGACATGGGTAAAAGCCAGAAAACTGTAAAAGCCTTTCCTCCAAAAATATATGCTACCACGATTCTGTGGATCCTATACAACTGATGATCTGGTCATGATTGACCAGACATCAATAGGATTACAGCACAGATTAAATCTTCTTGAGACATATATGGGAGAGAATGACCTTTGAATCAATATAAAATAAAACAAATAATGGTGCCAACTAGTGCACAGAGCAAACAAAAATGATGATCTACATGGTATATGGGCAAGCAAAGACTTGACCCGGTTGATTATTTTATCTACCTGGGGTTTCTATTAATTGTAGCATGAACGAGAATGGGTGGATGGTGTTAAGATCTAAATGCAAAAGTCTGTCATCTCAAGCATTGGTGTTGCATAGGAAATATGGTAAGTTTACAATGTCTCAGATTGTAATCTTCTATAAACAGAAGGTGATTCCTATTCTAACCTATGTAGTTACAGTGTCCTTGAACTTCCTGTTGCAATTTTGGGAGGTTCTGGAGAGTGATTTTTGGAAAAGGGTCCTTCATCTCCCTAACAGTGTCCTTATGACATCACTTAGGTACGAATTAGGTTGGCAATCTCGCCAGTCTATTATTCTTTGGAAATCCTTGGCACTTCCTGCCTTTGAGATCCTACAAAACAGACATAATCAGAGAAGCAAATGGCTCGTTGCAAAAATTGGTTAAATACCTTAGATCTGTATGTGGAGGTATTAAGGACAAAACAGCAGTAAAACATTAAATATTAAGACAAGATTGGATTAATATACAGGATAAACAGAGTACCTATAGATTATCGCTGAATTTGGTACATGAAAGGAGAGCCATCAACCAACTCCTGGTGTATCTATCCAAATTCCAATGCCCTCGTTTGCGGGATCCATTTATGTGACCATGTCTGAACTTACTGCCAATCAGAGAGGTGTTAAGTGTACAGTGGAAGAACTGACTGAATCTGTGAAACATTTACTTGTGGAATGAAAGGCCCAAACATCGTTAAGAACTACATTCCTGGCTGACATCACCAAAAAGCTGGAAACCATGAAGAGGGATGATTGGTGGGCTATGTTTATAATTGGGGAAAACCCCTGCATGACTTTTGCTGTGACAAAATTCTTGGATGAAATTTTATTTCAGGTGGATGTTTAAGCTGTCACTTGTTTATACTGTGTTTTGTGGATGTAACTGTTCAGAAGTTGAGATCACATTGCAAGAGATGCAATGTAATAATTGGAGTTATGAAAGGTTTGTAATAAGCCAAACATAATAAAACAAAATAAAGAAAGCCAGCAGTTGGCCTGGGCAACCAGGTGAGGGGCCTAGACAATGTAAAGGGGAGCGGAAGGAGTAAAAGGAGGACAGGAAGCAGGAAGATGTGGGTTGTTTGGATGTCAGGAGGTTGAGGTGGAACAAGAGGAAGGAGAGTGCAGGGAAGTATGGATTACTGAAGTGTGCAAGGCGAGTTATTGGTTGGCGAGAGTGTGTGTGCAAGGTGTTTGAGTGGAGATGGTAAGGGAGAGTAGGGACCAAGAAGGTAACTGGGAGTGAAAGGAGAGTGTCTGCTTTTGGTGTGCGTGTAGAATTGTGGGGAGAGGAGAGTAGTAGTGGAGAGAGTGAAAGCGGTGTAGAAAGGGCAGAGTAGTCATGGTGTTGGAAGGAGAGTAGTCATGGGGTAGAACGAGAAGGGAACAGTAGTGGTGTTGAGAGGGGAGTGGTAGTAGTAGTTAGAGGGCAGAGGTAGACAGGGAGAGGGAAGAGTCGACTGTGTGTAGAGTAGGAGGAATGAGAGAAGTACACTAGGTAGATATGATATGATATGGTATTTGTAACGCGCCTATACACAAGTGTTTCAAGGCGCGAGACACGACGACTCTGGGAAAGAAACAAGAGGGTGTGGATATAAGAGATCAAGTGGGCCGGAGTGTCTGAAAGGCACTTATTATTTAAAACTACCCTAGGTTAAAGACCAACTAGATTATTCCCAGAGGGAGCTCGAGAGATTAGGCGTTTGCCTTTAGAACATCACCATAAAACAGATCGCTATTAGATGCTATATGTTCCCAATCTCTAGTGACAAGCCTGGTGTTAAGGGACACTTGGGCTTGGGAGGACGGCCTGCCCATTCCTATGTTAGACAGAGAGGGACAGCCTTAAAGAGCTTTACGAAAAAAACAAATAAAAACCTTGAACTGTTTTCAGGAGGTGGTTGTTCCTGAGGCCATCTGTGACATAGTTCAATCCCACATACATTTGCAATGTTTCACTTATAATGGAAGTAAACCCCCAAGTCCGTTTACCCCACCCCTACAGATTAATCGGTTTCCGTTCAGATATTGAAAACATATTTTGCTTACTTCTCAGTGGACTTTATAAAAAAGAATTATGTTTAACTAAGCATTAGTATTATTTTAATGTATTCTTCTGATTTAGTTGAATAATTGTGAAATCATCAACTTCAGTGTTGGTTTTTCAAACAGTCTGTATTTTGGTCCATTTCTTTCAAACAAATCACTGCATATCGGTCTGTGAGCCACTCAACATTAGATTTGTGCTAACATTTGTGTTTTACAGCCATAGTGCCTGTTGTCCCATGTCAGTTTTCTAGAAACATTCCTTGAATTGCACTTCCAGCGTACAGTTTTCAATTCTTCCCGTTCTAGTGGACATTACTATTATCAAGGCTGCAATTATAAACATACATAGCCCACCTCTACCAGCCAGCAGTTCTCTGCTCCCCAATTATCAATGGCAGGTCTGAAACCACAAAACCATCGCCCAGGTCGCACTCCGGGCTGAGAATGTATAGCCTCCTCTCTCCCCTCTTCCATGGATCACTGTTTTCATGTTAGCACTTTAGTATGCTTTAGCAACTCATCCTTTTCTTCTTGCTCTCAGACTATTATACATGCAAAGTCTGTTATTTCACAGCCCCCTCTCTCAAACTACATACCCTTGCATCATCACTGCTCTCTGTGCAACAATTTACTACGAAAGCTGTGATTTATCAACCCTTTAACCCACCTCTCCCAATTAGTTTTGTGCCAAGGTATGCAATTACCCAAGAATGACGGACTGTTCACAGCCCTTAATCTTCTGTGCATCAGTACCTTTGTGCTCTTAATTATATTTTCCATGTCAAAGATGTTTTTTCAAAATGCTTTGCTTTCATGGGGGGTATTAGCAACACATACCGCCAGCTGCCTCTCCCTGTTTCCATATCGCTGTTGGTTCCAAGCATGCCCTCACTAAAAGATCAGAAAAACTACACAGAAACCAAATTATTCATAAATAGATTTATAGAGAAAAACGAGCTGATGGACAGAAAGGGAGCTTACTGGCTTCCTCAGTTTGACAAAATTAATTTACAGTTTTCATAGTTTTGTGACAGTAAGTTCCCAGGTTATGCTTTACCTGGATTGCTTACTCCCTCCACCAATCTATTCCCAACATACAGGCTAGCAGCCTTCTAATACCATGGAACTGCTGCGAGGTGATGTTGCCCTTTCGTACGCTTGGCACTGGTTTGGTTTCTTCCCCAAAGCCTTGGCTCAGCACTCTTCACTTTCTCCTTTCAAGAACACTGGTTGGTTTATCCTTCTACACTCTCACCCAGGTTCTCCCACTCTTGCCATCTTTTAGTTTTAGTCATCCGTCAAGACTGAATCCTAGGATTTTCACCTTTTTTTCCCCAACGTTCAGCAGATTGTTGCTTTCCTCCTGCATGGGTGCTGGGCTCCAGCATAGCTTATGTTCCAACACTCTTAACCCAATTTTCTTATTCCGCCACCTACTGCCTGAGCTGTGGTTCCGTTTCTACTACAAAAATCAGGACCTCATTTGTCTTCTTTTCCTACTGTCTTTGTCAATCTATATTTATTCCTACACTCTGGGCCCTGATACTGCTTATCCTACACCTTAGTTCTTCTTGCATTCTGCTTGGCTTTAGGCCCTTGCATTTGTCCCTATGCTTTTTGGCCCCATTTCCGTTTCGCCTGCACAACAGGCTATTTATTTCCCCAATGCACTGGGTACAGTTCATCCGATTTCCTGGGCTCTGGTGCTCTTCCTCCGACAACTGTTGCCCTGTTCAGTTTTTATCCTCTGATTTTCTTTGGTCTTCTTGTCTCTGGGCATCTGTACTGTTTAATCTCCTATTCTCAGTGTCAGAACCCATGACTACTCCATTCTATCAATGGATTCAGTTCAAAGTATGTTTTGGACCATTATTCTGTTACTCCTAGTCGCTGAACCATAGTTGTGCTTCGCAAGTGCTCTTAACACCAGTTGATACCTAGTTTTGTTATTCCTATGTTCTGGGCCCTAGTTTTGCAAAGGCTTGCGCTCTTTGACCATGTTTAATTTCTCCAGAGCCCATAGAGCCCATTGTTTCTCTCCGCTTCAAGAACTTATTTTCCTCTCTGCAAAGCGTTTGGCCACAATTTAAGTTCTGTTCTTCATTCAGCACCTACAGGTCCGACTAGGATGCCTGGGGTGCATTTACGATGCAGCAAATTACATGGAAAGGTATTACACCTTAGGTTGGAACAGGAGACTATGCATGCAACATTGTGTTATACAATAGGTTTTGTATTTGCAGCTTTCAGTAGATCCCTCACTTGTGTACAGACCATGTAAAATAAAAAAGCACACCATTACCCCAACAAAGAACAGAGCAATCTCCCACGTTTAGAATGAGATGGCCAGGTGATAAGCAAACTCTCACATCATCTGTTTAAAACTGTCTCAAAGGATGGTTGTACGAATTCAGCAAACACTGATCCCTGCATGTGCTGCTCGGATCATCAAGGAGAAAGGAAGCCCTACCTCCAAAGCAGTATGAAAAGTACTTTACCTATCGAGCTCTGACCATAGCTGCATGACTACAAGTGTGGGAAAAAAATCACATCTGCATAGACAAGTGGCCCGAGGGCAACTGATGAACAAAGAGGACCAGAAGGCTGACATCCCAAAAGGTAAGTGCTGGCTTGAGTACACAGGGCAGGAGTGTGAGCATTAGCACAAGTGTATGCAAGTGGCATAGCTGGTATTTGGTGCAAACTTAGCCATGTGGGTGTGTATCATAAGTAGATGAGCACTAGGAGGGGGATGGTGAAAAAAAATGTACAATGCAAAAAAGAGCCCCCCCACACATCCAGATATAGCTCAGCGTGCAACTGCTGAGTAAACAGGAGCAATACTGTGACATGAAGTCCTCACATCAAAGAAAATATATGTTCCAATGTCTTGAATCGACAAGTCCAATAACTTCATCACGCCCCAATATTAAGGACAAACATCCCCAGCCAGAGCTTGGATTTGGCTCCCAAGGGACGTCTGCATTGCCCACAAAATATTTAACCGAAAATGAAAAGCAAAAACAACCCCTCTCCAAGCTTCCAGGAAGAGCTGCTCACTCGACTTTATATCTGAGGTCCTTTATCAAAAGCCCAGTAGCACGCAGTTCACGGGCACACTCCCAATGCAGTGCTTGCACTTTGATTGTCCGTTTTGCACTCCATCTGAAGTCTTTGAGTGACAGCCATAGGTAGGTGTATATACAAGCGGTTCCTCCATCAGCCATTGGAACAGGCCGCTCAGCGCAGCCCGTACACAGAAGAGAGGTGTACATGCAGCAGGCGTACATATAGTCACTCTATAAATAATTCTTTCCCCTGTCCCTCCCCCAATAACACGAAAGACGACCCAACCCTGCCACCAAGGAGAATGGGTGAGACGAGAGGCACTTGAATGGTGGGAGTCCTGGGGTGAAGAACTCTCCCTACAGTGAAACTGGACATAGTCCCAGCAGGTTCTCAGGACTCCATCTCCTCAGAGTCCAGGGCTGGAGGCACAAAACTCACCACTTCGTCATAGGTCAGGCCTGCAGTTGGGAAGAAAAAGTTAATTAGAAGTGGTTCAAGGGCAGAAGAAAATGGTTGAATGCTTGCCCATGTGGACGAGGTGATAAATGTAAACGAGCAATGCATTTTAGCACATGATCAAGAGCAGTAATGGAGTTTAAAGTTCAAGGTGATACTACTTGAACCAGGGCAACTCACAGACAGTTCTCCTACCACAAAACACCTTCATTTAGGTATTATCGATATAAAGAGAGACTCAGAGTGAGGTTGTTCTATACTGGAAGGGACAACCTTACTCACAGAGATCTTTGCCTGATGGAGAGGTCACCTTACTCTGACATTCTTACAGTGAGCCCGCACAATAAATGGAATTGGCCCGTGACAGTGCTGATGTTCCAGGAATTTGCACTGATACCTAACTGTGGAGTAACAAGGGTGCAGAAGGTCTCTTTGCTCCTTCTCGTACTTTATTCAGCATTACTATATAGTGTACATGCAGATCACATAACAGCATGACAATATGTAACAGCATGTTCTGTCATACGGCAGGAAATGTTTAATTTTACCAATGTGTAAAATAAGGATAGAGGTGATAACTATGCTGTGTGCAAGCCAATAGTTAATGTAAGGAACAAGTTACTTACCTGTAACTGTTGTTCTCCAGCATGGGTCTGGCATGGATTTACATGCTGATGAATATTCCCCGTCATCAGGCTGGGAATCCTCGGTAAAGAAAAAATCCGTATCAGTTTTGTTTCTGATCTGTCTTTCTTAGTAGTAACCAATCACTGGTCTCTGGGTCATACTGCCCCCAGCCAATGACTGCCCTCTCCCTAAGCCCCTCCCCTGGCAGCCATCCTCAGATTTGGTAGCACATAAAGTGGCAGTATGACCAAGTGAAGAGCTGCAGAGGGGAAAGAGGGAGTGTTCGCATGTGAATCCATGCCAGACACATGCTGGAGAACAACAGTTACAGGTAACTTGTTCCTTCTCCAGCATGGGGTCTGGCATGGATTCACATGCTCATGAATATAAGAATACATAGCAGTACACATATGCACAACCACGGGAGGTAGCAAAAGGCTCAACATTAAGCATTACATAAACTCAACATTAAGCAACTCTTAGCTCCTCACCAGGACCACCTTCAGGCGAACAGGTTGCGCAGCACTGCTTGGCCGACTCTGGACTCCTCCCTGGAATCCCGGTCGATGCAGTAGAATCTCGTGAAGTTGTGCGTCGACCTCCACGTAGCAGCCCTGCAGATGTCCAGCAGGGGCACACCAGACAAGAACGCCGTAGAAGCAGCGATCGTTCTGGTCGAATGGGCTCTCGGACGGCCGGGCAACGGTCGGTTGGCCAACCGATGACAGTGCATGATGCAGCCGGAGAGCCATCTGGAAATGGAAGCCTTCGAGAGAGCCTTCCCTTGGTTCACAGTTCCAAAGTTCACAAACAGCTGTGACGTCTTCCGAAAACTCTTTGTTCGGTCCACGTAGAACTTAAGTGCTCTAGCTACATCCAGCGAGTGCAAAGTACTCTCGGCCGGCGACGAAGGCGACGGAAAGGAAACTGGCAACACCAAGGGCTCGTTAAGATGGAAGTCCGATGGCACCTTTGGCATGAAAGAGTGGTGCGTCCTCAGCACCATCCTTGTATCGTGAAAAGTCAAGTATGGAGGCTTGCAGGATAGGGCCTGAATCTCTCCCACACGTCGTGCGGAGGAGATGGCCACAAGGAACGCTGTCTTCCACGACAGGAACTTCAACAGAGCCGAATGCAAAGGCTCGAATGGTGGCCCCATGAGCCTGGTCAGCACCACGTTGAGCTCCCACGCCGGGGCTGGAGCCTTCACCGGCGGGAACGATCGGAACAGTCCCTTCATAAATTCCTTCACCAGTCAATGAGCCCACAAGGACGGCCGTCCTGCAGTTCTGGTGTATCGGGAGATTGCTGCCAGATGTATCTTGATGGAAGCGTGAGCTAGTCCAGCTTTGGCCAGCGACAGTGGGTATGGTAGCACTTGAGGTGCCGTAATCTGTAGAGGGTTGATCTTCTGTGCACGGCACCAGACAGAGAACCTCTTCCACTTATGTCCGTAGCACTTGAGAGTTGAGGACGCCCTGGCCTTTGCAAGAACCTCTCTGCAGTCAGCCGGGTTATCGTACCCTCCAAACTCTAGCGCTGCAGGAGCCAGGCCTGCAAGTTCAGCGACTCCGGGTCGTGATGAAGAATGGCGCCTCACTCTCTGGAGAGAAGATCTGCATCCGTCGACAGCTTGACTGGTGGGGACGCTGAGAAGTCCAGAAGGTCCGGGAACCAGATCTGTCTCGGCCACGCCGGTGCAACCAGGATCATCCTGCACTGGGACCTCTTGAGCTGGCTGATGAGTCGAAGCAGCAGCGGCAACGGAGGAAACGCATACAGGAACAGGCCGTCCCCGGGGAACGAGAAAGCACTGCCCGTGCTCCTCGGCTGGGGGAACCTGCTGGCGAACCTCTGGCACTTGAGTTCGTCGCCGTCTCAAAACAGGTCGATCTGGGATTCGCCCCATCGTTGGAAGAGCCGATCCACTTGATCCTGGCGTAGTTCCCATTCGTGGCACGAGCACAGCTCCCTGCTGAGTGAGTCGGCAATGGTGTTTTTTATTCCTGCAAGATGGAAGGGAACCAGAAACATCCCCTGGGCGACGGCCCAGTGCCACAGATCCTGGGCCTCCTTGGATAGGGCTGGGGATCTGGTGCCTCCCTGCTTCCGGATGTAGAACATCGTGGTGGTGTTGTCGGTGAAGATCCTCACGACCTTGCCCTTGTGGGACGGGAGGAACGACTTGAGCGCCCAGAACACGGCGCGGAGCTCCAAGATGTTGATGTGGAGAGACCTCTCCTCCGGGAGCCAAAGGCCTCTTGCGTGGAGATCTCCGGTGTGTGCACCCCATCCCTCCAGGGAGGCGTCCGTCGTCACCGTCTCCCGATGTGCCGGGGTCTGGAAGTCCGTGCCCGCCATGAGGTGTGCATGGGTGCCCCACCACTGGATCGCCCGACGGAAAACCTCGTTGAGCGGGATCTTGTCTTCGAAGCTGTCCGCCGCTTACATCCAGTGGGCGTCGAGGAACTCCTGTAGAGGACGCATCCGTAGCCTGCACAGGCGCACTAGATAGATGAATGAGGACATCATACCAAGGAGGGACTTGATGGATCTCCCCCTGGCCAGCAGGCGCTGCACCTTGCCTAAGATGGCATTCGTCCTTTCCTCCGACGGAGACGCCAATCGTTCCACTGTATCGAGCTTCGCTCACAGAAACAGTGCCACCTGCGACAGAACCAAATGGGATTTCGGGTAGTTGATGGAGAACCCCAGCTCTGTGAATAAACGGACGGTCTCCGCCGTGTGCTCGACGGCGAGTTCTCTTGTCATTGCACGGATGAGCCAGTCGTCCAGGTAGGGGTAGACGTGGATCCCCTGCAGGCGCAGCCGTGTCGCCACTGGTGCTAGGCACTTGGTGAACACCCTGGGTGCCAACTTCAATCCGAATGGCAGAGCTCTGAATTGGTAGTGGCGTCCTTGGACTACGAATCTGAGGAACTTTCGGTGTCCTTTTAGGATGGGGATGTGGAAGTAAGCATCCTCCAAGTCCAACGACGATAGGAAGTCGCCCTCCTCCAGCTGTCCCAGCACGTGTTGGAGAGTGACCATCCTGAACTTCTCTGCCTTGATATATTTGTTCAACCGACGTAGGTCCAGGATGGGGCGCCAACCGCCTGTCTTCTTTCTGACGAGGAAGTATCTTGAGTATACTCCGGAGTCCCGGAGCCTCTTGGGGACGAGCTCGATGGCACCTTTCTTGAGCATCGCCTTTACCTCCAACAGCAGTTGAGGGACGTGATTTTCCTTCCTGGCCACGGGAGGAATGCGGGGCCACTTCTTTTGGAATTCGAGAGTGTGCCCCTGGGCCAGGGCATCCAGCACCCAACGGTCGGTGGAGATGGACTCCCACACTCTGACGAACTTCGCCAGCCGGCCTCCCACCGGGGTTCTTCGGTGGGGGCCCGACGCTACGGCCGGTTCAATCTAGCTTCGAGGCGGCCTTGCCGCCTTGGCGACAACGCCGAGATCCTCCTTGCTTGCCGCGACCCCTGTAAGCCTCCTGGGAGGAGGAGCGGGCCGCCTGGCGGTACGTAGAGGAGCCACCGACTGATCCCTTGGAGGCCCCCTGTCTGCCTCCGGTGCTCCGAAAGGGCTGTCGTTGCTGAAGGACTCCCAGGGTTTGGGCCGTCTCTGTGTCAGCCTTGATGGCCTGCAGCGACTCATCCACCGTTTTCCCAAACTGGTTGTTGCTGTCGAATGGCATGTCCAAAACCCTGGTCTGCATTTCCTGATGGAAGTCTGTCGCCTTGAGCCAGCCACGTTGTCGAAGGCAAACACTGTTGCCTAACTGGTGAAAACCGGTGTCGGCAATGTCCGTTGCCACCGTTATGACGTGGTCTGGCGCCACCTCACCTTCCTGCAGAATCTCCAGGGCCTCCGCCCTCTTGTCCTCTGGTAGGAAGTCCAGTAGGGGAGCTATCTTGTACCACAGCTCCCTGTGGTAACAGGCCACAATCGCTAAGGCGTTGGCCGCCTTAATTGTCGTTGTTGCCGACGAGATGACCCGTCGCCCCATGGCGTCCAATTTCTTACCCTCTCCGTCTGGTGGGGAAGTAGAGGTTGTGGTTTTCGCCCCCGCTGCCTTCTTCTTGGCCGCCACTGAGACGACCGAATCCGGCGTAGCTTGAGCCCGGAGGCTCAAAGGGGCGGCGTCGGGGACCCGGTACTTCCTCTCGTACCTGTCCCTCTTGGCAGGAGTCGTGGACGGGTTCTTCAGGATCGCAAGCCCCTCATCCCAGATATCGGCGAGTAACGGTACCGCGAGGACCGTCTTTCTCTTGGCCTCTCGCCGCTGATAGAGGAAACCCTCCTTCTGTTCCTCGGGGCAGAGCTGGAAGAGCTCGGATGCCCTGGCGATCATGGCGTGAAAGCGGCCAATTTCACGGGCGGGGAAGCCCGAGGGAGTGGTGATGGAAGTTCCGTCCAGTCACCACCATCGTCATCCGTCCCCGTTGTGGTATCCGTCACCGTGTCATCCCTGGGGTCCGATGAGGGCTCCACGGGTCTTGGGGGCATGAAGGGCAGGGAGGGATGAACTCTCCTCCGCTTGTTCGGAGGGCTTCCCGATGGGCCCGGTTCTGGATCGTCCACCGGGGTTCGTGGTAATCTCATCCTTATCTCCGTGCATAAGGTTTGGATTGCCATCAAAATGGCCACCAAGTTGTCCTGAAGCTTGGGCAATGGCTGCGACAGGAGGGAAGGCTGCTCCTCCACTGGGGCCTCGTCGGCGCCACCGTCGCTTTCTTAGACCACCTCTTCGGGATCCCTCCCGTGCGATTGTACCTTCTCGAACCGCTCGTTGAGGTTCTTCACAGTTTCCACCAGCTTCTCCTCAGAGACTGAATCTGTGTCCGTAATGGCCACCGGCCCCCCCCCCCTCTTTTTCCACCGGGGTCTTCACGGGGGTCTTGTCGATGGGCTGGAAAGAGGATTCCCTCCGCGGTAGCAGGGAAACGCTGGGCCCCGAGGTTGCCTCCACTGGTGTAGCCTCCACAGGCTTCGCCAGGGTTGCCACGACTCCCTCGATAGAGGCCTTAGCCGGGTGAATCAAGGCCTTCACCACCTTGGGCGTGCATGAGGCCTTCACCTTGGGGGGAGGGTCACCGCCTCGCTCCCCTCGGCTGAATCCTTCGAGATCAACCGGGGCCTCTCCAGAAGCTTACCTGGGTTCTCGGACCGTTCGGCGCTCCTGGTGCCCGCGGACTTGCGGTGCTTAGCCTTCTGTTGGGCCCCCGTCGCCGGGGCGCCCTCACAGGACTTAGAAGACCGCTCAGACCTTTTCTTCTCACCTGCTGGGCCTTTCTCCAGCCAGCTGGCGAGGCGGGTACGACGATCCCTCATGGTCCACTCCGATATGTTCTTGTAGAACGCACAGTCCTTCTCCACGTGCATCTTGTCCTCATAAAGGCAGTAGAGACATCTCGAATGCTCGTCCTCCTTGAAAACATTCTGTAACCCGCATCCAGGGCAGTTCCTGAACAGCTTGGATCCGGGCGTCGAGCTTCCATTGTCCTGGGCCATGTCCATGGTAGGCCTCAGATCTTCTGGAATCCTCCAAGAAGCGTAACTCGATGAAAACTTCCCCCTTGAGGGGCGTAGAAAATTCCGAAACGGGTCCCAGTTGATCGGAAGTAGAACGGTGGAGCTTGAGGCTCGATTTAACCGAAAAATTAGAAAATCTCTTTGAAAAAAGCGCGAAAACGCAGTAGAAGCTCGAGAACTATAGCACGAGGACTCCCAACACTTGAACGTGCGGTAAAAATCTGAGGATGGCTGCCAGGGGAGGGGCTTAGGGAGAGGGCAGTCATTGGCTGGGGGCAGTATGACCCAGTGACCAGTGATTGGTTACGACTAAGAAAGACAGTTCGGAAACGAAACTGATACTGATTTTTTCTTTACCGAGGATTCCCAGCCCAACGACGGGGAATATTCATGAGCATGTGAATCCATGCCAGACCCCATGCTGGAGAAGCATAGCACTAAGCCCTGGGGTATCTAAGAACGAGTAGCATGGCCTTAAACAGCTCAGTGGAGACTCTTGCGTAACATTATTTATCAGAGTGTGGATTAACACAGAGGGGATCTTAGCAAGGACACCATTACCACAATCTGGCAAGCAATGTGACCTCAAAAGCCCTCCTGGCTTTCCCTCTCGTCCTCTATCCTCTATGGGAACTGATGAGGCATGATATGTTCTCTTGGTTCTCGCCTAGGTTCCATCTGGGACTTGGCAAGTGTAAGGAACTCATTGTCGCAACAGTAAAGACAGACGCAAGTATTCACAGTTAAAGGGTGTTTATTGAACAATGTTTACAGGGTGGAAAAATGCCTAAACTAAACCAAAATCTAAGATGGGAGCAAGCGTCAATCATCAAATGAAAATAAGGCAGTCCTAGTGGCATTGTGTCAAATAAAAAAAGGGCTAATACTAAGAAACCTATTGCCAAACCTTAAAGCTAATACAAAAAGTGGTGTGGAATAGTTCAAGAAAAGATAGCAGTGTTCACAAATAATATGTCAGGATGTGGTAGCCTGCATCTTCCTTCCCCACGTTTTGAGCACAGGGTAAGGTGGGTTCTTGGAGCACAGCACACACTAGAGCTTCTTCAGCACGAGTCGACAGTTCTGTTCCAGTTTATCAGGATTTGGAGTTGTTTTACCGCAGAAGAAATGTTCGAAGGAGAAACGACTGAAGATTATTTGTTCAAAATAATCTTTAGTCATTTCTCCTGTGAACATTCCCGATGTGCACAAACCCCACCCACCCCACCAATACACGCCCACCCCACCCCACCCCACCCCACCCCACCCCTTACTTACATTCAATTCCGTCTCGCTGGTCCTGCAATGCCAGTTCCCTTTCACTTCTGTGATCGGGAACCGGTGCCGCAGGGTCCTTCACGTCCTTTTCTTAGGATCAGCTTCGGTGGTGTCCCCCGCAACCCTCCGCTCACTATATAGTATAGTGAGCGGGTTGTTGCGTGGGATACCCCTGCCTCCTTTTCTTTTTTCTTTTGGACTGTGGGACAGCGGCGGGAGACACCTCCGCAACCCATGCTCACAGTATAGTAAGCGGGGGTTGGGGAGACACCCCGCAGCCCTAAACCAAATCCAACTGGCCTACCGGACCAAAAGTCAGAAAGAAGGTTGACCATTTGGTGGTACCTTCTTTCAGACTTTTGGTTGATTAGGTCATTTGGATTCGGTCATTTTGGCCGAAACCGTTTATCAGGAGCCTCAATGGCCAAGCTTTGTATCCCTTGAAAGTCTCTTGCCTTCGAGGGCCTGATGTGTTCTAATAACAAAATAAAAAGTACCTTCAACAAAATGAAAGTTTGTTTCCCGGTTTTACTTAGGGTGCGGGTACTTCACCCCTGGGTCCCCCCTCTTCCGGGCGCTGACCCTTGTTCCTCGTGGCGTTGGCCGATTGTTGTTCACCCCTTGGATCTCCCTCTTCCAGGCTTGGATCCTGAAAGAGTTCCTGTTGATATCATGGCTTCAGTGGTTCTCTCCTGGTTCTGAGGGTCTGATAGGTTTTCAAATAACAAAACAAACACAAAGTTCTGTTCTACGTATTTCCCGGGTGATGGGTTCACCCCCTCTTCTGGGCACAGACCTCCTTCCTGCTTTCAGCCTCCCTCCACCGGGTTCACTATGGCCTTTCCTTCTTTTCACACATCTTAATGTCTTTTTAAACAGTTCCAGTGGACATTCCTCAGCCGGGTTCACTCTTATCAACACACTGTTTCTTGGGACTTTAGACTTGCCCCCTTCTCGTTAACATCCCTCTTTCGGGTTCACTCTTACCAAGTTCATATTCACTTTTACTTGCAATGTTTGCAGGATTCACTTCTCTTACTTTCTTTATAGTTCTTAGGTCAAAGGCTTTCGACTGTACAGGGATTTTGTTCGACCTTGTGTATGACCACTTAGACCTATCTTGGCGGCTCTCTTACGGCTTCTGTTATCTGTAGTTTCACTCAGACGGGGATTGACCAGGGTTTCTCAGAGCAGTACCCATGTGTTACCAATCCCCTTTTGCAGCTGGGCTCCCCTTTACAATGTTACAGTTCTCACTTTGCCATTTTCATTCACCAGAGCCCGGTTCTTATCAGCTCTCCCCTCGACTCACTGGCTGTGATGAACTGCTTTGCATTCCTCTTTACTGGAGTCAATGTTGGTACCACGG
Source organism: Ambystoma mexicanum (assembly GCF_040938575.1). Classification (NCBI taxonomy): domain Eukaryota; kingdom Metazoa; phylum Chordata; class Amphibia; order Caudata; family Ambystomatidae; genus Ambystoma; species Ambystoma mexicanum. Next base: position 127,111,519 of record NC_090938.1, read on the forward strand.
AAGCAGGTGTCTCCATCACTCCGGCTTATCGGCGTCGATACGCTCTGTGTACCTCTGACATCTGTTGAAGCACACTTGGGCTATTGTCCTCGGTCTTAAGTTTCTTTCAGCGGAGGTTTGGGGTGTTTTGTCAAAAATGGCAAGGTCGTGTCTCTCCTCATCAGCCTCTCCATAATTGCCACCTTTCTCCTCCTCTTGAGCTGCCGTGTCTACAACTGCCTCGTCGTGCGGTCTGCCTTGCTTGTACTGCGCTCTCTTGCTCCACCTTTTATCCCTGTGGGGAAGGGAAAGGGCCGTCAGTTGTGCGTGTGGTAGGAAGAATTCTCAGAAATGTGGTAATTCCTCTCTACCTTAGAGACTCCCATCACTTTTGCTGGACTCTAGGACTTTTTAATTTTTAACCTGGAGAGAGTGAGACCTTTTTCCCACTCTCTCATGTATTTTTCTGTGATTTGGACTCTGTTTTTCTTGTGACTTTGGAATATGACAAACTCCATAGGCATCAACTTTGCATTGTGACACACAGCACCTTCAAGAGCAGTGACAGTGAAGTCTCTTAGATTTCCCAAAGGTTTAAATACCTTCTATTGGTGAAACTACTGTTTCCAAGAGCAGTGAAGTGAAAATGACTTTAGTACATTTTGTAACTTTCTAGACCCAGCACACACTACCTTACCATAGGGTGCTGGAGGGATTACTTACTATCCCCTTTGTCTAGTTTCTCATGTAACATTTTTATGTTAACCTTCCTACAATTAATGGCTGGTGGCAGTGGTTTACTTTTTACTACTGTTGTGTGTTTTTACTGCGGGCTGCAATTGCAGATTTGGTAAAGCACCCATTAGTGCCCATTTTGTCAAAATGGCCCGGTCTTCTTTTTTTGCCATTTCTTGTCGGAAAGGTCCTTCTTGGGATTTACTCTGCGCGCCAAACCAGGTTTAGACCCTTTGTTTCATTTTGTGTCTGTGCTTAATCCCCTTGGTTACAGGAATGCACCCAAAGGTGATTGACCGGCTGGCTGTCTGGCAAGGACAGCCACCCTGCGGTATGATTGACAGCTGGGCTGGAATGAATGGGAGACGCCTACATAAAAGGCAAGGCTTTTTGGCTTGGAAGGCCACTGGACGAAGGAATCCGAAGAACTTGGAAGAGACGTCTGCTGCGACTCCTGGACCGTTGGTTTGCCCGGTGAAGCCCTGCTGCTGTGCTGAAGCTCTGAATTTGTTTTGACTAGAGAAGCCCTGCAAGGACGACTTCTCCCCTTGAGCTGGTGGGACCAATCAACTCCAACATGAACTTGTTTGGACATTCTCTCAGAGTTGGCTGTACTTCCACTGCTGCTGCTGGAACTGAAGTGCCAGGGAGAGGAACATCAAACGGAGTACATCACTTAAAACAGACCTGTGCTGAAGGAAGATCCCTTGGACTCCCTTGAAGCAGGACTGACCAAGCCTGAGCCACCTCAACAGAGTGCTGGACCCCAGATGTAAGTGAAGTCCAAACTGGTATTCGTGAGACCGCAGTGGTGCCATTTGCTGAGACACGAGGAGCTGATACCGCGAAGTGCCACTGAATTGAAGTTTGTCCTTTTCTGCTGCTGACCATCTAATTGCAGTGCAGGAGTCCCTAGAGTCCTCCCTCTTGTCCCCACAACTGAGGCCCAGGAACAAAAGGATCTGTAGAGCTGCACAGGAACAGAAGCCAGCTGGAACCATTTCTTCTAACCAAAGGTACTGTAAAGTTTGAGAGGACTTACCTATTGTTGTTGTAGCCTTACTTGATCTCAGTTGAGACTTGTCTTGGTTTCTTCTGTAGAGCTGCTTGCATCGTCTACCCCTCACATGCCCCCCAGCTTGTGGCCCTAAACTGATTCTACTTTTTGTACAAAGATTTCTAAAACATTGTGCAAGACTTTTACTTACCTACAAGAAGTGCTTCAGCTCACCTAGACTTTCGCCCAATTGACATTGGCTGGCCTGGCTCCCTGAATAAATAGTCTTCCCTCTGACCTTGTGCTTCACCTTTCCTTCCAGGAAGGGGTTAACTTACTTTGCATTGGGGATTCAAAAGTACTTACCTGCTTCAGAGCACTTGGGTGATCTCTTGTTTTATTCTATAACCCTTTTCTTTGACATGATTTTCAGTATTGCTCTAAATTCACCAGTGATACATTAATGTCCACAGTGTCCTAACTATTTAAGTCACCTGAGGGTGTAGGAATTGTCTGTGTGCCATCCCCAATGGGTATTTGCTGATTTAGAGAAAAAAAGAGTGTGTATTTTGGAGTGTATTTGGGTGTTACTGATATATTGCCCCCTTCTGAAGAAGGCTTATTCAAACTGACTGTTAAATTAATAATTGGTTAATCAAGAAACCTTGAATATAAGTGTTTATTTGGATACTTGTCACTGTGAATCTCTGTGTAACCACCCTACTGCTCACATTGACACCTCTTGAGATACGCCTGGCTGCTCAGCCACACTACCAACCTGTGTAGTACAGACTTATATCAAAGGTTGGGTTCATATTGCCAGGAGGACAAGGTTGTTGTAGTGCACCCAAAGGGCACTGCTCCAAATCTTGCCTAACAGCGTGATTCTCGTCAGTTGCCTGACTTGCCTAACCCTTGAATTGGGACATGTCAGGTAAACGGCTCTGGTGTCAGTCCGTTGTGCAAAAGTGTTTGTGTTAAGAAAGGGGGAGTGGGGAATGTGTTTTCGAATGTCCTATGGGGTAGGATGGGGAAGAGGTATTGAAGGAAGGGGGATACCGCGTCTCACCCGTCAGTGTCCCACTCCCACTCCCTGAGGACCTCCCATCCAGGTGATACTCCCTCACTGGTCCACCCCCAAGAACTGGATCCAATAGCAATGGTTGTGTCCTGGCCACAAGGATGGCAGATCCCCAGGGACTAGCTAGGGAGACATCTTCAGGTTTCTCACACAGGTACTAGCGAATTGCTCAATTAAGTATTTTCCCCACTTTGGAAGGTGACCCTTCACCCACTTTACCCATGCCCAGAAGCGATACGCGAGTTGAGGCTACTACTACTGGAGCCAAGAAATCCTTTTCCATCTGCTACTTTCCCTATTCATCACAGAAAGTCATGTTAGCTTGATGCGGTCATGAAATTCCTGTAACTCACTTTTCCACTCCTCGATCTCAAGCTCCTTGCTTTCGAAAGACTGGTCATAGGGATCTGCCACAGGCTCGTCATCTGGATCATGATACTGAGCGAAGTAGGCGTGGGCCAAGGCCTCGGTTGCTGTGATTCTCTTGTCAGTGTCCAGGACCAGCATTTTTTCCAACAGATCCACAGCTATAGCATACAAATGAAGACAAAAGTCTTAAGCATTGTTCTACTACAAAACAAGTTATAAAGAGGAACTACAAAACAACACCTAATATTACATTAATCATTATTTTAAGTATTAGAAAAGAGAATTAAGAAAGCATTTAAACTGCTCTCTTACCCCTCCTCAGACCAGGAGCCAAAGCTAACTGTTGTGTGCACAAAAAAGGTTAGCTGCACCATCGCTGGCAACGTTGGCTACAGACACAGATCCACCAATAACCTTAATGAACTTTATTGAATTTTAATTATATTTATGACATTTATATAACACCAAAACCCTGGTGTATACAAGGTTTTTACCTGTTTCAGGACAGGTATGGCGGTACCATTTATGCAGACGGAGAAGAAAGAGTCTAGGTTTTTTAGGTGATAGGGGGAGCCGACAATGGATATCGTGCAGGCGGACGTGGAAACACCAGCACCATCAATCACGAGATGGTGCTGGTGTTTCCACTTCCCCATTCCCATCGAGTCCTATGGGACTCGATGGGAATGGGGATTAGGACTCGATGGGAATGGGGATTAACCAAATTCTGCCTCCGGAATTCCCTGGACACCGGGGTCATAATGCCCCAGTAATTCCCCCCCCCCCCCCCCACTCTGTAAACGAGACAAACCAGGTGAAAGTCACATCTGTTGCCTATTTTATATATGGGGTGGCAGATGGAGGTGCATCATGGCCCATGCAACAACCTGGCTAAAGGAGAAAAGGAAGGAGTATAAAGAAGAGTGACATTTAGAGAGAGGAGATGCAGGTTGGAAGTGAAATCAAGGGAAAGGAGGTGGTGTGCAGTTGGAAGGAGGTTGGAAGAGACAACAGAGGGGAAGAGGGCGGTAAGGAGGGTATTAAGGCCAAGGTTGGAAAGAGATTTGAGGGTATTTATTGGGGGTTAGAGGAGACATAGGAGGAGAGACAAAGGAGTGTGTCAAGGAGGAGTTTGGAAGAAGAGTTAAGGATGAGGAAGAGATTAAAAGGGAGAAGGTAGGATGTGAATAGTAAGCCCGTTTGTGTACAACCCTCTGGTGAGGGCACTACTAACAGCAAGGGGGGTTAACACACCTGACAACAAGGGGAAGACAAACCTTTTCTCAAACTGGCCGCAAGAACACATCAACTCCCAAAGGGTTTTTATTTTCAATTCAGCAAGTGGACCTGCTGGCCATCCCACTCTCTAACTTATGTAGGGGCAATCCTGCGCTAAATCATGCATCCCTCGACCCAAGACTGGTAACCCCTTCCATCTACAAGCTGTCCCGCCTTTTGGTGATGGTATCAGTTTACTGAAATGAGATCCCAGAGGAAATTATTTATAGAAAAAGGTATCAAAAATATTTATTGATACTGACTCCATCATTAGACCCAAAGTTGTAAATCTAAAAAGCAGCAATTAAATACTCACAACTGTGGCCAAACAGAAAAAGGAAAGAGGGAAAAAGGGAGAAATACTAACTCATTCACAATCATCTGACCAATCTATCCTAATGCATTCATACATAAAGCAATCGACAATCAAATATATATAATACACCAGATAAAGTTACATATCAAAACACATTTCATCTTAATACAAGCAATGAATCACAATTAATATGTTTTTCTTTTTTTGCTTTTCTTGTGTCTTGGAATATAACTAATTATTGTAATATTTCCAAGCCTCAGGCAAGCCCCAACCGGTTTCGATTTGAAGGTGTTTCACTGCGTCTTCATGGGGGTGTTAAAAAGACATTCTGTAATGGCAATATCTTCCTCTAGATCAATCCAGCCTTGAAAGAGGCACACCTGAAAACTGCAGCAGTAAGGTTTCAGAAAAACATGGTTTGCTGCCTTTTAACCATTGTGCAGAAAGACCAAACTATTCTTGCATGTATCGATCCATTGAAATTTCAAATGTGATTGCCATCATCCTCTTATTTGGAAAGCGCATGTGTAACACCAATGGAGCAATCAGGAAGGAACCTTGAAGTTCATTTGAAAATGACTGTAGAAAACGAATAGCTATGGCATCGGGCAAAGAACTACTTTTGGTGATGGCCTAAAGGAATACGCCTCATCTACCTAGGCTTCCTTGGGAATAACTTAAAGTTTGTGCCTTCCAGACACTCAGATTCTGACCTTTTCTGGTCCTCGCGTGCTCTTATATCTCCCTCCCTAAATCGCTCTACCACTATCCCTCATCTTTTACTCTTCTTCCTCCTACTCCACTCGGTCTCTCCTCTCTCCTTCCCTCAAACTCACTCTCGTCCCACCTTTAGTCTCTCTCTCTCTCCCTCTCTCCATACTGCTTACCTCCACCCTCCGATCTTACTCACCACTACTCTCTCCCTTCTCCACACTAGTACCCACCACTACTCCCCTCACCTCACCTCACTACTACTCTCCCCTTTACACATCCTCTCAATCACCGCCTTTTCACTATATCATTCACTTCCAATACCTCTTCCTCTCACCAATGAATACCTCACCTTGCACACAGTCTGAATAATCCTCTTCCAAGCTCTTCTGCACAGTTCTTCCTCAAGTCTGCTTTTGGTCTGCCTCTGACCTCATCAGAACAACCCACAACTTCTGATTCCTAGACCTCTTTTTATCCTGCCCCCTTTGTCCCATTTGGCTAACCTTCCTCACGGTTCACCAGGCCAATCTATAATGGTTCTTGTTTCCCAGTGAGATGGTAAAATCATCAAATGACCTAACAAGGGGTCTAAGCCACACCCCTTTCTCGTGTGGGTCCACTGGATTTTGTAATGGTAGCACGCGATGATGAGTCATGCCGTTCAGATCCCAGTTCGTGTGAGGTAATAGCAGGACTGTCAGCCCATTAGTTTGGCTTTGGTACTATTCTGCAGCAAGCGTAATGATATTCAAGAATTCAAAGTAAGTGCAGCCATCTGCGATTGACTGTAGCTCTGTGTGCACAGTGGCTCCTCTTGAGTATATTTCCAATTTTGGCTTGCATGTGCCCATGTAGGGTTTCATTTCTGCTGGTCACTTGATTCTCTCTCACAGGGTATGCTGGGCTTTGTAGTTTTCTCCAAGAAATTGCAACAAAAAATGGCCAGCATCATGCAAGCTAGGTAATGACAATTGCGCTGCATGCAAGCAAACTGGCACTATAAGAAGGGTCAGGGTTTGGAGTCCTCCTAACCACCACTTTCCCCTGTGGGGTGGCACTGGCTCTGCCTTCTACCCTAATAGGCCACTCATCCCAGGTTGAGAGTGGTCCCCATCCCCTCTTGACAGGGTTCCTGTCACACTATCTTTAATGCAGCCAACGTGGAGAGAGCGAGAAGGGTTATCTCTCAAGTCGCAGTTGAAGACTGACACAAAGGTTCAATTAGTCCACACATCTATCCACAGAAGCATATATCACACCGATGTACTGAATGATATCTACACATATTAGGCTACACAAATAGATCTCTATTAGTTCACATAGACACATCATAATACACAGTATTAAAAACTACCCAATATATATACAAAAATAGTGATATCTTTTGGAGGACACGCCTCACCCCAATACTTAATGTGGATCTATTCTCACTGATCGGCAAACATAAATGACAAGGGGGATCCGTCGACTTGTCTCCAGACTTCCCTATTCCCAAGAGCAGTGTAATGAAAGCCTAAAGGCTGAGGACTTGTATATCAAGAGAATATGTTTTCCTTGATATTTTTTTTTTCACTCTATTAGAATTTCGGTGTGGGCCCCTGGCAGGACTTTTATGCAGTTTTTTTTCAAACACTTGGCTTTGCCTGATATACTCTCCTGCCAGGACTTGTATGCAGTTTCTTTCAACATGTGTTTGGTACATTTAATATAATCATTCTGCTTGCTTTCCAAACACTTGGTATATTTTCTACCAGGTTTCAACACGTAATGTCTCTCTGGTTTCACTTTTTGGTCTCCAAAAATTCATACTGAGGGTCCCAGACCACAGTCCCCCTGTCTAGGGCTTTTGCTATCTTGCTAGAAAATGCTTTGGCATCGCAACCCTTTCCCTGGGCTCACCAGTTCTCTTCTTGTGCTTTCTCAGTGTTCCCGACTCTAAGTCGGATGTTTCTCTGGTTTCCATGTCTCCCTCTGCAGGGACGTCATTTCACCAAAATGCCAGGGGTAATGGAAGTGACATCACATGACCCTCAACCCCCTGATGACATCACAGGAAGTGATGTAATTTGACCCCACCCCGAAGTGATATCGCGGGAACATGACTTTTCACCCGTTGACAAAACAGGAAGTGGCATCAAATAGCATTGTACACTATGAAAAGAACAAGTTACTTACCAACTGTAACTTTCTTTCGATTGGAGGTTCCTCCCACGTATTCCTCATCTTAGATATATCCTTTCCTTCAGCTTTGCTGCTTCGGAAATGTTTTCTCTCTCCACCAGAGGGCGCTCCACTCGAGGTCGCAGAGTCTATGTCCCTCGGCGGCATCTGTCGAGCACCGACGTGACCTGCTCTATAAATGCCTCGAGCGTGCCCGTTGGCCTCAGTTCTGTTTTTTCATGCATTATAGCCCATGGATTATAGCCTCTTTTGACCCAGGTCTTCAAAGAATTTAGAGTGTAAATCACAAACTGTACTGTGGGGTAGGCTGGGAGGGTCGATGAGGAATACGTGGGAGGAACATCCAATGGAAAGAACGTTACAGTTGGTAAGTAACTTGTTCTTCGAATGGATTGTGTCCTCCCACGTATTTCTCATCTTAGACTCCCAAAGCAGTTTTGTATTGGAGGTGGGAGTACAGAAATCTTAATCATGTACAGAATGAAGTACTGATTTAGCGAATAGACCTCCTTGAGAAGAAGTCGAATCTAGAGCATAATGTTTTTATAAAAGTGTGCATGGGTGACCATGTGGCTGCTGCGCAAATATCTTGCACAGGGACACCCCTTTGAAGTGCTGTCGAAGTTGCCATGCCCCTGGTTGAATGAGCCCTCAGCCCATCTGGCGGTTCTTTCCCAGCCAATCTATAACATTCTGTTATAGCTAAAACTATCCATCTAGATAATGTTTTTTAGTTACAGCAAGTCCTAGTTTGCGGCCAGTGTATCCCACAAAAAGTTGGTCACACTGACATTTTTGCCAATCTTGAAATATAGAAGCTAAAAGCTCTTCTAGGATCTAATCTATGTAGCAGTTCCTCTTCCTTAATTGCGTGAGGGGGATGATAGAACGTAGGTAGTGCTATTTTTTGTGACAGGTGAAAATCTGAAACAATTTTTGGCAAAAAAGATGGTTTTATTCTAAGGACTACTTTATAAAAGATGGTGTGAGGAGGACCGCTAGAAAGCGCCTGTAACTCACTTACCCTGCGGGCTGATGTCATTGCCACAAGAAGTATTGTTTTTAAAGTAAGGAGCCTCAATCGACAAGAATGTAAAGGCTCAAATGGAATACATGTGAGGAACTTTAGAACCAAGTTTAAATCTCACACAGGAACTTGAAAGGGTATCGGGGGAAACACATTATTTAGGCCTTTTAAGAATTGAATTATTAAAAAGGTATCTTAAAGTAAGATTCTTCCTCTGAAGAGCACTTAAAAATGGATAGCGCTGCTAAGTATCCTTTTATCGTACCAACCTGGAGCTCCAGATTATCCAAATGTAATAGAAAAGACAATACTGCGGGAATATTACATTGAAATGGGTCCACATTCTGATCTCTGCACCAATTACTGAACTTGTTCCAATGACACAGATACAGAGATTTAGTTGCTGGCCTTCTGGCCGAAAGCAAGATCTCCATTACATCATCCGGAAGGTCCCAATCCTTGTACCTCAACCTCTCAGAAGCCATGCGTGAAGGTTGAGTGTGTTGACCTTTGGATGGAGAACATGACCTCTGTCTTGCGAGAGAAGATCCTCTCTTTTTGGAAGACGTATTGGAGGGCAGATGGACATGTCCAGAAGGTCTGGGTACCACGTTCTCCTGGCCCAATCCGGAGCAATTAGGATCATGGTTTTCCCAAACTTTCTCAACCTCCTGATTACTTGAGGGATCACAGGGACTGGAGGGAATGCGTACAGAAGTGGGAATTCCCATTCCACCACGAACGCGTCCCCTAGAGCTCCTCTCGGGGGAAATTCCCTTGAGCAGCACAGTTCGCACTTCCGGTTGGCACTGGTCGCCAACAGATCCACTTGAGGGGTTCCCCAAAGAGCGAAGGACTTCCTGAGCTAGCTCCCACTTGTGGGACACTGCTCTGCCTGCTCAGAGCGTCCGCCGCTGTGTTTTGCTCTCCGGCTAGATGAACTGCCGACAGAGAGATCCCTTCTTGCATTGCCCAAAACCAGAGTTGCATTGCTTCTCTGCACAGTGGCAGTGACCCTACTCCTCCTCTCGTGTTGAGGTAGTACATGGCCACTGTGTTGTCTGTCATTATTAGGACATTCTTTCCCCGTACAGAGGGCAGGAAGGCCTTCAGCGCTAGTCTGATTGCCCTCAGCTCCAATAGGTTGATATGAAGTTTGGACTCCAATGGAGACCAACGACCGCTGATTGTTAGATCGTTGGTGTGAGCTCCCCACCCTTGAGTGAGGCGTCCGTTACTACTGTTATCTCCGGCCATGGTTGCCAAAAAGATTCTCCCTTGAGGATATGTTTCCTGCAAGCCCACCATTGTAGATCCTGTGCTACTCTGGTTGGAACTTGCAATAGATCTGACATTTCCCCTGAAAATTGAGACCATTGTGTCCTGAGAGTCCATTGAAGGGATCTCATCCTCAATCTGGCTTCTGGCACCAGAAAAATGCAGGATGCCATTAGACCGAGCAACCTGAGAAAATCGAAGGCCAGTAGATACTGGGCATTCTGGAATTTTATTACCATCTGCAGAATGTGGTGAGCTCTCTCTTCGGAAGGCGAGGCTTTGCCCGAACAAGTATCCAGGACTGCTCCTATAAACTGGAGCTTCTGTGACGGTATCATGCTTGACTTTTTTTACATTCAGAGAAACCCCTAGTTTGTGAAGGAAGTGGCAAGTCTTGGACAGATGATCTTGGGCTTGTTCTGGAGAACGTGCCCTGATCATCCAATCGTCCAGATAGGGGTATACGTGGACCCCCCCCCCTCTCCTGAGACTTGTTGCCACTACCGCCATCAACTTGGTGAAAACTCTCGGGCGGAGGTCAACCCGAATGGCAGAACTCAAAATTGATAGTGAGAATTGCCAATCGCAAACCTCAGGTACTTTCTGTGCTTGAGATGGATTGGCACATGAAAGTAAGCATCCTAAAGATCCAATGACACCAACCAATCCTGGAGTTGGAGAGCCCGAAGTATCTGAGAAAGTGTGACCATCTTGAATTTGTCCTTCCTGAGGAACTTGTTAAAGTATCTCAACTCCAAGATGGGTCTCCGTCCTCCGTCTTTCTTTGGAATGAGGAAATATGGGGAATACCAACCCTTGTTCCTCTCCGCTGCAGGTACATGATCTATTGCACCTTTCTGTAGCAGGGTTAAAACTTCCTGCAACAGGAGCAGGTCTGGATGTTTCACAGAGTTGTATCCCGGTGGGTGATTGTGCGGTTTCTTTAGAAAGGGAAGGCAGTAACCTTGGGATACTGTTTCCAGTGCCCAAGCATCTGAAGTAATGCCCCGCCATTCTTTCAGATGCCCTGAGATACTGCCTCCCACTGGGGTCTTGTGGGTCAAAACCTCAGGTTTTGCGGCAGTGCAGCAGCGGCTGAAGGGACAGATGCCGCTGTTGGGGCAAATCTAGCACCTTTTCCTCGGCCCCGAGGACATTTTCTTTGACTGGCCTGTCCCCTTCCTTTTCCAATTGAGGAATAAAATCGAAAGAGACGACCCCTCCAAGAAGATGAGCCTGTGTAGGGGCGTTGTTGAGGTTGTCTTATAGCGGCACTGAGCGATTTTGCTGCCGCTTTGGAGGTCTGCAGCTTCTCCAAACTTTCATCTGCCTTGCTGCCAAACAACCTCGAGCCGTCAAATGGCATATTAAGAAGCCTGGATTGTACGTCCGATGCAAAGCCCGACTTCCTTAGCCCTGCAAATCTACGTAGCACTGTGCTAGATGCCATGGACCTACTGATACTGTCAGCTGTGTCCCAGCCTGATTGAAGGCATTCCTCCGAGCCTCCTTTCCATCCCTTATTAGAGCTAGGAATCCATCACGTTCCTCATCTTCTGGGATGTGCTTAGCTGCTGCTGCTATGCAGTCCCACATGGTATATGCAAAGCTTGCAAGGATGCAAGTTACATTGGAGGATTTTAAAGCCATGCTTCCTGATGTAAAAATCTTTCTGGACCATGCATCAAACTTTTTATCATCCATATCCGGGGAAATTGTAGGGTATGCAGCATTTCTAGTAGAGGTAGCTGCTTGAACTACCAGACCTTCTGGAGATGGATGCTTGCTCAAGTATTCCGGGACTGAATTACAGGGTCTATATTTTGACACAAATTTTTATTTACTGCTGGAATGGTTTCAGGATGTTCCCATGAAGAATTAACCCTTCTTTGTAAGGCCACATGAAAGGGAAGTATGGGGTCTTGCTGAGGTCCACCTGACAGGATATCAGTCATGTCATCATCTTGATAGACAGGTGAATTCCTATACCATCCCACGAATTCAGTAACTCTACTCATTAACTTTCTATAGCCCGCATTAGCATTTTCTGCTGGGTAAGGCTTTTCAAATTCGTATTCTGGTGAAGTATCCAGACCACTTGCTGATTGCAAGCACTCATGTAAGTCTTGTATTTTAGATTGAGGGTCAAATAAATTTAACACCAGCAGGAGAAACTTCTTCATCTGCTGATGACTCTCCTTTGTATATGGATGTCATGGTCCTAAAAAAATCATGTCTACTCTCAGGATGAAAGATCTTTTCAGGTGGAATAGGTTTTGATATTGACATAGGCATGGGCGTCGACAGACACGTCGATGGCGTCGATGCTGTAGCTCCAACCTTTGATATTGTCGAGCTAGCCTTCGAAGGAATCGTCGAAGGAGTTGTCGAGACCATCGACGCCATCGAAGGAGCCTTCAAAACTGTTGACTGTACACTCGACGTCTTTTTAGGTGGAGTCATGGACGCCTTGTACTCTACCGTCCTCGATGGCTTAGAGGATGTTTTCGACGCAGCCTTTGAAGACGTAGGAGAGTCTGACGCCATCTTTTTTAAATCTACCTCTGATTTATGCACCAGTAGACTTTTTCCATGAGGTGTCTGGGAAGAGTCCATGGATGACAACCTCGACAACTTTTTGTCGGATCTTCTTGCTTTAGATCTTCCCCTGTCACTTTTCTTGTGAGCAGGGGCATGGTCTTTGTCAAGACTTTTTTGAGGGGGTCTGGGCCGCGTTCTCAATATATTTAACATAGAAACCCTAAAGGCTTCCCATTTTGTCAGAGAGTCATGTCTTGAAGGACATGTTATAACTTCCTCAGATGACGTTGAGGTAGAAGAGGGAGACCGGCGTCGTCTTTTTTTCGCCTTTTTGGAGGTCGAAGAGGACTTTCATGATCTGCTCCTCGATCTAGATGTTTTATGATGTTTCATCGAAGACTCAGCCGAGTCTTTTCTCCTCCTTTGAAGAAAACTTCGAGGACCCCTCCCCCACCGCCAGTTTACCGCTTCGTTCTTTTAAGGCCTTATGGGTCATCAACTGACAAGAACCGCAGTCATCTATACGATGGTCGGAGCCGAGGCACCAGAGGCAATTTTTATGGGGATCAGTCAGCAACATCTTTTTCCCAGATTTCTGGCATTTCTTGAATCCAGTTTTTGGTGTGGAAGGGTTCGATGAAGACGACATTCACACGAAACTGAATATGATGTACATTTCATACAAGAATGGATCGCCATATGTATCGTTAAGATCACTGTGTATAGGCCCATATTACCAAATTACTGTGAATGCAAGCAGACGTCCATAACCAAATGATAATGTGTTATATAGTTTCAAAGATTGTGGAGTTGTAGGTTCGGGATTGATGGTCCCCTGCGCACCTTGTGTTTTGTGTTCAGACTTTGGCCTGCTGCCTAATACATGGCTTGTCAAAGGAACCAACTCCAAGGTTCCTGAGTAGTTGATGCGTGATGGGGTGACAAACCATAGTTGAGTGTGGGCGCTGGTTGGATCCGTATGTCCAATGTTGGTAGTTAATCGGATTTTTTTGTCGTTTAGAAATAGTCCAGTCTTTAGGTTTGTAGACATGTTGTTTTATTGGTATATGTTACCAAAACCAGTCAGTGTGGCATTGTGCGCTAGAAGTGAAACAAAAAAGCCGACGCGCTTTTCAACCAAAGTCTTTCTCAAGGCAGGGATGTTATGTAGGGTGGCTCGTATTAGAGCTGTTGAATGTTGACACGCGTTAGGATGTCAGAAGGGTGGCTGATTATCCTGATCTGGCCGGGATCGGCGAACTGTTCCAGCCGCAGTCTTGCTGGAATGTGAATCATATAGCACTTACGCTTAAGCGCTTTATATAGAAAAAATATACATCCAATATCACCCATTTTTTATTGACCTCAGAAGGATGAAAGGCTGGGTTTTACATTTTTTCTTTTACATTTTATTTAGAGGTCGCAAGGGAGACCACAGAGGTCGCAAGGGAGACCTCAGGCGACCCCTAAATGACGTCCCTGTCCCTCTGCCCTTGCCGGTACCTCCAGTAGGCATTTGAGCTTTGGTTGCCTTTCGAATCTCTGCATCTGTCAGGAAGCATGACTTGTTTCCTCACACTTTGTTCCCGTTTCTGCATTGCTCATCGGGCTGCCGCTCACTCCGCGTAGCTGCTTGGACTTCCATGGAGCCACCAGTACCTCGCTCTGCCCCGAGCTGGAAAACTCCATGCTTCTGTTCCCGGCATGATTTTAATCCATGTCGGGCCAATCAAATTTCACCAGTGAGTAAACCACTGACATAGGTTCTCATTAGGAGTAATCATCATTGCCCCTCACCTCTTCCTTGTTTCACTTGTTGATGAACTATTCTTTAGGTGATACTGGGGAATACTTGAAGTAGACTTGGCAAGTGGTTGAGGCAGAGTGTTACAATATGCCATCAAGGCATGAGGAAGGGAGGTAATATCCCTGAAAGGAAATGGGGGGGTGACGTGGTATGCGACTTCCTCCGATTATGTTGCGTCTTCCCCCTGAGGGCCGCCTGCCCCCCCACGTGGTCCTACCTCATAAAGCCACCACCAGGGCCAGGTAGCGGCTGCCGTCCCCTGGCCACATGAGGAGAAGCTACCTCGAGGAACGGAGTGATGACATCACCAGATTCATCAGTTTTTCTGATGTTATCCCTTCTAGCACTCTCCCTTGTTCTTCTACTCGCGCTCCTTCTCCTCACCTCTCTCCACCTCTAGTCTTACAAGGCGCTCCCCCTCTCTCTTTTTCTTCTAACCTCAACCTACTGTGGAGAATCCGAGATTTCCCCCAGGAATCTGGTCTGGGACCCGTCTCACGTGGCCAGGGGAAGGCAGGCACGCTCTGATCACGACCCTGGTGGTGGTGTACTGCGGAAGGATCAAACAGGGGCGGGGGGTTAAGACTACAAAGACTGGGAGGAACCCCTTTTTAACTTTCCTGTAACCCTACCCTTTTGATGGCCTTTTGCCATTTTAAAGAAGTAGAGAAATTGAAGTCCTCTAAAATGGACTACATGTCCCATAATCTATCAGGGACTGTAAAGAAGAAGAGGGCTGAAGAGGCATGCAGGAGCCAAGGTCAGGCAGGCAAGTCCAATAGCCTTTGGCAAGGCCAAGTAATTAGTTCTAAGGGTATGTACCTGAAACCAATTAACATACCCGAGGGGCATAAAAGGCTGCAGCAGGGAGGAGCAGTAGAAAGAAGCTGGAGCAGGAGCTGGAAGGTTGGCAGTAGCAGAAGCAGAAGATACTGGGCACGAGGCTGGCAGTTCACAAGGAAGTGCGACCACAGAAGGGATGCCGGAGCAGAGGAAGAGCAGATTTCACTTGCAGGCTCTGAGTTGGTCCTGTGCTCACAAACTCTGTTTGGCAGTGGCAGCAATGGAGGAGACTGGAAGAAACAGGCAGTCTTTCCAGGTGCGCCTAATTGCTGTGAACGCAGAACTGAAGTTGTGCATCCACCCAAGGCCAGTGTAAAGAAGCAAACTGAGGGAAGCTGGAGAGTGGCAGTCTCTCCCTTAATTAGACTGGATGAGAGACACCCGTGCAGCAGAGGGATGTGGGTCCCAAGAGTGCCTGAGGCAGTAGAAGACATCAAGCCGGGAAGGATAAGCAGCCTGCAGCTGCTGTTATTGTGAAGTCGGAAAAGGGAAGCTCTGTACTCCAAATCAACAGAAATACCTTGCTGGTAACTGTAGCCAGATTTATTCATACTTGCGTACCCATCGAAGCGAGTAAAAGCGGTTAGCAGAAGTGGGAAGTCCTAATGAGGGAAATGTTATATGTGCTTATGGTAACAAAGCTGAAGTACCCGCGTGAAGTGAAAGCATCTCTTTTCCCCATTGTTAGAAGTAACTTGTTGCGAGCAGTCATGTGGCTCCTATTAAAAAGGAGAATGCTGCTGATAAACATATTGAAGCAGAACTGACTTTGCTGGAATGTTACAAGCACAGTTTAACATCAGAAGAGGTTGCGCATGAAGCAGTGTTTCCCTATTACGATAGAAGCTTAACGCTCACCTAAAGGAGGGAACGCACATCTTTTGAAGTGGCAGTTCAGGATCAAAACAAAATCATGTGTGCCTAATTCCATTTCCATTAAGAAACTTGCTTCTTTTAAGATACTGAAATGTGAAGTAGAAGTTTTATAAGTGGCTAAAGCTAAACAAAGAACACATATTACCCAAGCAAGTAGACCAAACCCTGTTAAAAATGACTACAGCTAATTCAGGAACTGAACAGCATTATTCTATGGAAGATAGCTCAGGGGCAACACGCTCACCTTGGAAACAAGACGACGTGGAGCAACAAAGGTTCAATCCCCGATCCGCGCTTAGAAACCTCTGGGTATTAAACGCATCATAAATAACCAATTATAATTATAACATTTTTCGAGTTGCTGAAGCTGTTGTTACCCCAGAGTCCTCTAATACAAGGGTGACAAGATTATCTAAGGCTGAAAGAGTGGCACTAAAGCTTTCGGGTAACTACTGGAAGAACATGTGTATATGAAGCTGCAGAACGGAGCTGGGTACTTGTTAAAAAGACTACATTTAAAATCTGTAGAGCTAGGACTGTTCAAATTGAGAATAGTCTGGAAGCTAAAGACAGATTTTGTGGTAGCTGCAAGACAGACAGGAAAGGCAAAAAGGCTTCCCTTTTTTGTTAAGAGAGTGGAGTGCCTTGCTGTTAGGGAGAATTCTCTGTAAGGCTAATTTCCCAAACCTAGTGAGTCCCCCAGCAGCTTTGCTGGATTTTTGGGGTTTATTTTTTTCTCTCCTGCTAAGAGTGAGATTCTTTTTACTCCCACTCTTAGACATGATTTGAGGTGTTCCTTTAACTTTCCATGTGTTTTATGGGGTCTTTTACTCCATAGGGTCTCGTGTTTTTTTGATGTGGGTTACACAGCACCCTCCGTGCCGTAATCCAGGGGTGTCGTAGCGACTCCCCAACATAGACGCCATACCCTGGTACTGACTACTGTTTCCCAGGGCATGTAAAGTCACCATTGGCTTTGCTAGTCCCAAATTATGAACAGAAACCAGTGCAAACCATCATATTGTGGACGTACTGGTCGGGGCAATTCGATTGCCCCGGGCTCTGTTCGAGGGGGCACGTCTCCGTCCCCCCTGATCGAGTTTTGGCTGATGGCAGTGGATACTACTTTTTATATTCGACTGCAAATATATCTCTATGGGATTTTCCCCATTGTTCTAGGCTGCCAACTTTAATTATTTAATTCTTATAGCCGCGAACATACCGCCTGTTTATTTATTTAATATTAATTCGCCGGTTGGTATTTTTGCCAGAACTCGATTCTAAAATGGCGTTTGTGTTCTCTTCTGTGACTCCAACCCAAGTCGAGCCCTTTGTTCCACTTTTTGGCGGGCTTCTCCACAAAAGCCTCCAAAAGTGGTGCCACTCTGTCTGGGTACCACAGGGGGTGTGGGAGGGGGTTTAGGCACCCTGGACTGAGTTACCTTGGTAACTCAAGTCGCACTCTTGTGGGATTGGCCCAAGTGGTGAGCCGGCCGGCTCACCAGTTAGCATGTTTGATTGACAGCTAGACTGAGTGAATGGGGGTGTGCTGCATAAAAGCAGGGCTTTGGGGACTGGAACTTCAGAAGTTGCCACAGGACCTAAGAATCCGAGGAGGGAGAAGCTGAGCCGGCCTGCAACGACGACACCACCGGTGGAGCCCTGCTGAACCGTCTCACCACTTTTCCCAATGACAGAGGAGATCTCCAGCCCAGAGAGTCTTCTTCCTTCGACTGGTGGGGATAACCAGTCTACCTTCTTTTCGCCTTCCTGGAGCATCTCGTGGCCGCCTTGCCTGTGCCAAGCACCCCGGCAACCGGGATACCACGTTTTCAACACTACCTCGGACCGAAAGGGTAGTACCTTTGTACCGGAGAACTCCGCGGCTGGTTTCTTCCCTGGCAGTGCAACGACCTTCATCCTACCTCCACGACGAGATCTTCTCTTCCTCTGGACGACGCTGCGACTTGCACCCGCTGCCAGGAACAACTGCCCCCGCTGGAGGATCCTCTCCATTTAAGGTACTGTGTTCCGCCTGGCTTCCCTTGCAACCGTTTGAACGGGGTGTATTAAATCCTCGTCTCTCGAACCTGGGTTAGCCTGGGACACCTTAGCTAACTTTTCTGCACTGAACTAAACCTTTTTCGAACTACCTCCGCAAACTTCGAAGACTCTGTGTAACTGTCTGATCTTGGGCATCTTCCGTCCGGCTCCCTTGAAAGTGGGCCTGGCGCCTAAACTTCCTTGCTCACCAGTAGACTGTGCCTTCCTAAACTTGCTGTGGTTCTTTAAAAAGTGTTTAGTGTGTATGCTTCCATAATTCTGCTTTTCCCTCCCTTTTATCTAACTTGTTGGAGTGCCATCGAACGTTAAGCCTTCACCTCTGTCTGGAAATAAGTGGTGTTAACTAAGACTTGTCCAACAAGTAATCAGGGATGTACCTATGATAATAGTGATTGTGTTTTGAACTTATCTTACCAATTTATTGCTAGTGTGTTTTATAAGAGTGTATAAAATAAATAAGTATATACATTTACACCCAAGCTCTGGTCAGTGTTTGCTTGTGCTACTGTATTTCTGTACCTATTTTGTATGCTCTGTATACTGCCTAACTCTTCTTGAGGGAAGTCTGACTGCTCAGCCACAGCTACCAAGTTAATCTGTGTGGTACAGACTGCTACCAAGTGGGTTTACTGCCAAACACCTGTAGTCTTAAATCTTTTGCAGTGGTCCCGAAGGGAACTGCACAGGTTTCTGCCTAACACTTGCCAACATGTAACAGTCGAAGAAGTCTTGTTGAAGTTGCCTAAAACTTTAAGTTGCAGTACCAGAAGTAGAACTGTGGTCACCAATACTTTGTCAGAGCTATAGCAGTTGAATGTAGTAGAAGCAGAAAACCACTGTGGGGCAAGGGAGCCTGCTCACCCAGTATCATTAGTAGAAGGGAGTTGCGCGGATGTAAGCTGTTGTTGAACAGAAGTGGTACTTTCGACTTCAACTTTACCCATTCTTTCCTGGAAGGAGGTTATCCAGGAATTTCATTGGTGCCGTTTTCTTTGTGGAACTTGGAAAGGGAATCATTTCATCAAGTGGATTTTTATTTGTGTGAACTTTTGTTTCTTTGGAACTTTTCAAGACTTTATTTCAAGACTTTCTTTTCCCTGGAAGAAAATGACTTTGGGATATTCCTCAGGGAGCAAGATCTGCCCAGGACAGGAAGAAGTCATTCAAAGCACTGGTTGCTTGGTAACCTTTTATTTATGTTGTTTTCATGTTACTTTGAATGTTTGTTGTTTAGTGAGAGGGTTAGTTTTGTGCATGCTAGGAGGTTTTCCCTTAGATCCTAGACTTGGTAGGGAATCCTGCAGTAGAGTAGGTTTAGTTGAGGTTTATTTTGTATTTTGTTTAAAATAAAATGTCGAACCTAGAGAAAACTAAACAGTCACAAATCTCACATTACTGACTCATCACACTACCCAACTCTCCCCTGTCTCTCTCCTACTCCCCTAATCTGTCCATATGGTCTTCTCACACGCTTCCATTTTTAATATCCCCTCTTCCTACAACTCCCCACTGTCTCCTACCTCCCGCTACTCCACCTGCTTCCTTTCTAGTACCTCCCCAATTTCTGTCAAACACATTCTCTCCCTTTCGGTTCCCCTTTCTATGCACCACACTCCTGTTTCACTATCTCGACCCCCTACTCTCAACCATTTCTAGCTCTCATAACTCTCTTTACTATCACCCACTCTCTCACAATCCCACACTTTCCCCTTTCACACTTGGTACCACACTCTCTCACAATCAATACCTTACTTGCACTCATATACAACACCTCCACAGACCTCTCAGGACTACGCTCCACCTTCCACTTGGTCCACCACCACTCCTGCTGACCTTACCAAGCACTGTTCACTTTGTCGTGTGAATATGGGCATTTTATATCTGTGAATTCCTGGTTTGCTGTTTCCTCCACCTTCCCATTGGTTCTTTGCCATTCAGGCCAATCTAGTCCTATGCTTCCCCTGGTGCCAAGATGTTATAGAACACATTTTTCTTTTTATAAACTTGGCCCGTCCCCCTTTTTTTTAGTGGGTGTTCCTCCAGTCTTAGTGGTCCGGGCAGGTTGGTGTTCACCGGGTGTCTTGCCTTTCATCTGTTTTGGGAGGCTTCAGTTTGTGCCAGTAAGCTGGAGGTTGATGCGAACGGGAGCTTCTTTGTCAGAGTCTATCGCCATCCAATAGTTGTGTTTGTTTGGGGCTGTGTTGGATTCTGGATCTTGCAGACCTATAAAGGACAAAAGAGAACTTTGGCCAGAAAAAAAGTTACTGCGTGATTGACAGTGGTACCAACAGTAACAAACAAAGCATACTCAAGGAGGTCAGGGACTGGACCACCCTCAATTACCTCACACCACCTTTTGGGGTTGGATCAGCTTTGGCATACATCCGGGTGGGCCGCCTAACTCAGGTTGGGAGGGGTCCCTGTTACCCTGACAGGGTCAAGCCTCTGACCCTTTTACAAGGGGAACCAGACATTTTTCCACATAGGATAAATAGTACAAGTCCCCAAAGGCTGACACTTATACGCCACATCAATTCTGCCCCGTAGGGCTAGTATTTAAATAATACAAATGCACACATTATAATTAATAATGGTGCCAAAGGGTGGAAAGAATTCTTACACACAGCTAAAGGCCTCCAAGTAACAGGATCCAATTTTAGGCACAATCACCACTGCAACATACTTACGGGAAAACTAGCTACACGGTCTAAAAATGCATTCACGGACAAAGAAGCAGAGAGAAAGGATTTTAAAATAGATTTAATATCCAGTTCTTGGCCTAGAACGCTTGGAACTTCTTATGGGTGCAGAAAAAGAGTTCAAGGGTAAGTATGTACCTCCTAATGTCACGTTAGGAGAGTTTCGAGTTGAGCAGAAAGTGCGGTTTATTTCAATGGAAGAAAGTCAGTAGGCCATCAGCTTGCATGTGGACACACGGCTAAGACTATTGTAACACACTGGTGCAGATTTTGTGGCAATACACCCCAGACAGGCACCCAATTAAGGGATGTAGGGGTTGGTTTAAGAACCAAAGCCCCAGAAGAAGATGCAAAGCAGAAATCCCCCAATGTTAGTCAAATGGAAACGGAGTCCAGTCTCGCTTCCAAAGAATCTCGACCCCAGATTGAAGGGCCCCTCGAGGCAGAGTATCTCGAATAAGTGGCCACCTCAGGATCCAGAGGCAAGTACTCACTGCAGCAGTTTTAGCAAATAATAGCCCCACCAGCATGCAACAACCCAGTAAATACATTGCTCCTTTTCCACGTGTGGTTTACCGGATATGGTGCCCAGGGGATTGTACCCCAAACCAACGAGAATCCCCATAACAGGAAAGAAGAACAAAGGACAATGCCATGACAGACCTCTCATGCCTGCAGTGAGAGTACCAGTGAGGAAGACTTGGGGAAGACAAGGGAATCCAGCAAAAACTATTCCGACGGTTTGGTGAGAATGGGCCCATGACCAGGACAAAGGTGGAAGCGACAGAGGAGGGTCCAAGGAGCAGATAAGGCAGGGCAGTGGTATCCCACTAACCTTGTAGGAGACGGCAGAGCCCCACAGCAAGACAGAAGTACTGGCGGGAAAAAGCAGTAAACAGACTGTAAAATAGTCCCCAAATGAAATGCCTGACTCGACACATCAGTGGAGTCAGCAGGAGCATGCAGGAAGTCCGGCCAGGACTACTACCAGCAGATTATCCCAACCAGGATACGCCCAAAACACCGGTCAGTATGGCCAAGTGACAGATTAAAATTCAGCACATGGCAGGAATTGGTGGGAAAAAGACTTCACTAGGTCGGCAGACCTGCTTCTTCCAGGTTCCAGGAGCATAGCAGAAACAGTGGGTAGGGACAGGCAAAACCTTAGGTACCACTGGAAAAAGGGGCTGGCCAAAACCAGCCCACCAATCACTAGAGGGGGGCTAAGAAAAAATGATTCATGTGGCCAACTATTCTGGTTGGCCATCGGGACTGTGACTCATCCCAGAGCACCCCCACAGGTTGTGAGAGAGAGAGCACAGTTAGAAACAATGTGGAGGCGACATGTGGGCTCATAAAGTGCCCATGTGTTCTGAACAGGTAATTATATGCCCATCCCCTAGTTTCCCTGAACAAAATAAGCCCTAAAATACAAAATGGCTGAGAGCAGAACTAAAAAAAAAAATTACATTGGTACCCCAATGACTACCAAATAGGTACATTGAGCTACCAATGCAGTAAAGTGGCTTGCACCCTTGAAACCAAAATCAAATTACAGCAGCTACCAGCTTACCCCCTAAAACCAATGAAGGGTGATGTAATTACCCTAGGGAATGGGAGCCTTATGTGTGACCATATACTGTATGGTTGCAATGGCAGTGGGACTTCAGGACCAGTCCCTCTGACCACCAAAAATAGGTAGCTGATTAAAAAGAATAGAGGGGAAAAGTTGCTACTGTGCCCCTTTCTTGTTTTTTTGCCACTGTCCAGGTATAACAAAACTAGGTGTTGGTGCATTCCATTTTAGGTGTCTTTTTCCACTGCCCAAGCAAATCTAGGTGTTGTTGCATTTACTACTGTGCCCCCATCTTAGGTGTTATGTTATGTTACTGACACTTGTTAAGTGCACAGTCGCCAGAGGCATCTTGGCGCTGGAGAGAAGGCACACATCCATAGCAGAAGCTACTAACACAGAAGATACAGAATTTGCTAAACAGAAGTGTCTTAATTGCTTTCCTAAAAGCCAGATGACTTGATAGTTTCTTTATTGAGGGAGGTAGTTCATTCCACAGTCTTGCTCCAGCTATAGAGAAAACCCTGCCTCCGATCCTCATACGATGCTAAGGGGGTATGGTAAGCAGGTTACCGGAGGCTGAACGTAATTGACGAATGGGGCAGTAGCGCGAGAATCTAGCTTGCAGAAACTCTGCGCACTGATCATATATGGTGCAGTGGACTATGCATAGTGCCTTGAAATTAATATGCTGGTTAACGGGGAGTCAGTGCAGAGAACACAACATCGGGGAGATGTGAACTCCTTAAGGGATACCGGTCGCCAGCCAGGCCGCCATATTCTGAAGACGTAGGCGCTGAATGAGCCCCTTTGGCTGGGTTAGATACAGTGAGTTGCAGTAGTCCAGCTGCAAATGTATCAGGGCTGCTACTACTGGAGGGCGAAGAGGAGCAGGGATCAACAGGAGAATTCTCTAATACTTTCAGCTGAAAGTGTGCCACTTGGCAAACAGCAGCCACTTGGTTGTCCATAGACAAAGAATCTGAGAGAATAACACCCAGATTCTTCACCCTCCCCACAAGGGAAGGAATGACAGCAAGGGAGGTAGGCCAGAAAGAGGAGACCCAGAGTGAGGGATCAGGGGGACACCCCACAACCAATACCTCTGTCTTTTCTCAGTTCACTTTGAGCCAGTTGAGGTTCATCCACATTCCCACGGCAGTCAGGCATTCCCATAGGCGCAATGACATCTCAGCCTGATCGAGATCTAACCGGATCAGGTTCTGAGTGTCATCAGCGTAGGAGTAACACCTGACGTCGTGGACCGAATGAGACACGCAAGTGCCCAAATATAGATGTTAAATAGAATCGGAGACAAAGACGAACCCTGCGGAACGCTGCAGCTAAGATGGCAGGGGGCAGGTAGAAAGGGTGGCATGGAGAGAGTCTGGGTTCGATCCGCCATGAATGACGTGAACCAAGCCAGTACCTGGCAAGATATACCTATCTGGGCCAGCCGAGACAACAGAATGGGGTGGTCGACCGTGTCGAATGCTGCTGACAGATCTAACAAAATCAGAGCACCAACCCCACCCGAGTCTACAAGCCTGGCCATGTCATCCTGGACGGAGACCAGTACACTCTCATGCCTCAGCCAGGTCTGAAGCCGGACTGCGCAGTGTCCTGGAGGTGCAAGGATTCTAAAAATCCTGATAGAAGAGGTGATACCAAAGCTTCCAGAAGTTTTGTGAGAAAAGGGAGAAGGGAGCTCGGATGAAAAAATTTGCCAAAACAGTTGGGTCAAGTGATGGCTTCTTTAAAAGAGGAAAAACACAGGTTTAGCAGAAAAAGTCACAAAACCACAGCGCTTGTATGAATAAATATTAAGAGTGCACATAGGCTGCAGGTGCCTGAGAGGTGTGGGAGTACTGCCAAGTGCAACCCACTGTTGTGGAAACAATTAGAGAACGGGCAATTCTCAGTCGCACTGCGCCCAAGAGTGCAATATAGGCATGTGTTGCAAGTAATTGAAGAGAGATGTGGTTATAAGTCAGATGGATTTATTTGCAAAGTAGCCTGACACGCGTTTCAAGTCTAAACCGACTCTTCATCCGAGGCTGTAAATGGGAGATGGGACCTAAGATCAATTGAATGGGGGCTGCTTCCTTTCACAACACTTTGGCTTTTCCTGCTGTGCTGAAATTACCGCAATTGCGAAGCCGTGAGAGTTTTCTGGCACTGTCCTTCATTCAATTTATCTTAGGTCCCATCTCCCATTTACAGCCTCAGATGAAGAGTCGGTTTAGACTCGAAACACGTGTCAGGCTACTTTGCAAATAAATCCATCGGATTTATAACCACATCTCTCTTCAATTACTTGCAACACATGCCTATATTGCACTCTTGGGCGCAGTGCGACTGAGAATTGCCCGTGCCCTTCTTTAAAAGAGGGACCACCCTGGCCACTTTTAGTTCAGGTGGGACATTTCCCGATTGACATGAATTATTCACTGCAATAGTGAGTAATGACAGGAGGTCAGGGACGATTTTTTTCATAATATCCACCCGAATGGCGTCCGACGGGGAACATGATGTGATCTTTTGGATCGTCATTAAGACGGTTTCTTCTGAGAAAGTGGGGAAGAAAGACCAAACTTTGGAGCCCACTGAGGGTATAGGGGGACAGGGTCATCAATATCATTCAGTGAGGTGGCAGCCGAGATCTCGATATTCCGCCTAATAGGTATAAAAAATTGGGATAGGCTGTCGCATAGTTCTTGCATGGGTATAACCTTTGCAGTAAATATATCAGATGAGGAAAGTGATTTAACAACCGAGAAGAGGGCTTTGGGTTGACATAGGGCATTTCTGATTTTCTGGGAGGGATACTGAGTTTTTGCTACTTTAATGTCGGCATGGTAGGTGGCAGGACATGCCCTGTAGGCTTCTTTGAGAGAGGGGTCATGTTTTGCGCCACTTACGTTCAGCCTGTCTTTCAGCTTGACCGATTTAAGTTGGTCAGAGAACCAAGACTCTGAAGGCAATCAGCGCGGTTGGACAAATCTCATTGGGGCTATCTTAATCTGCTGCATCACTTAGGGCATGAAACATCAGCGAGAGGGAGGTAGGCGGGACAGTGCACTTAGTAGTTACTAATGAAGTAAGGGCTTGGATGTCAGCATTCCACCAGGAACTGAGCCATACCTTCGGTGGTAAGGACTTAGCAGGAGGTCCAAAGTCCTTAAATAGGCAAGTGATAAAAATAATTATCTGACCAGAGAACTGATTCAATCGATAAGAGAGTACCGGCAGTGGACAGTGTTTTTTTCCACTGTCGAGGTATTACAAATCTAGGTGTTGTAGCATTTGCTACTGTGTCCCCATCTTAGGTTGTTTTGTTGCCACTATCCAGGTATCACAAATCTAGGTGCTGTTGCATTCCATTTAGGTGTCTTTTCCCACTGCCCAGGTATCACAACTCTAGGTGGTGTTGTATTTGCTACTATGCCCCATTTGTAGGAATCCCAAATCTAGGTGTTGTTGCACTTATTACTGTGCCCCCATCTTAGGTGTTGTTGCATTTGCTACTGTGCCCCCATCTTAGGTGTCTTTTGCCACTGTCCGCGTACCACAAATATAGGTGTACTTGCATTCAATTTTAGGTGTCTATGTCTGCCCATGTATCACAAATCTAGGTGTTGTTGCATTTGCTACTGTGCCCCATTTATTTTTAGGAATCCCAAATCTAGGCGCTGTTGCATTTACTACTGTGCTCCCATCTTAGGCATTGTTGCATTTGCTACTGTGCCCCCATTTTATGTGTTTTTTTTTTTTTTTACCACTGTCCAGGTATCACAAATCGAGGTGGTGTTGCATTCCATTTTAGGTGTCTTTTTCCACTGCCCAGGTATTGCAAATCTAGGTCTTGTTGCACTTACTACTGTGCTCCCATCTTCAGTGTTTTTCCCACTGTCCAGGTAGGTGTCACAAGTCTGGGTGTTGCTGCACAAGCAACCCAATTTAGGGTGGTTTCCCACTATCCAGGTGTTCTTTGAGTTTGCTGTTGTGCCCCAATTCGAGGCATCACAAATCCAGGTATTGGTCCATTCACTACTGTCCCCCAGCTTAAGTATCTCATGTTGCACTCTCTACCGCACTGTCACCCACGCTCCAGCAAAATATCCCTGACCACGCTGCTCCCTTCCTCGAGAATCTCCCAAACCCACCACCAACCACAATACTCCCCATCTAGACTACGACTAACAATTCCAACCCGATCCAAGACCACATCTCAGCGCCCTCAATTCTAACCCAGCAACTGCACAACCACTCAGAACAGCAACCCCACACACAGCCTCTCCACCCACACCTCCCAACCAACAAACAAATGAAACACACTGGCAAACAAATAAACACTATTCCCATCCCACTGCCACCATCCTAGCACCTAGATTCCCAAACTCCAACCTCCCACCGCCACTCCTCTGTACCCCCTCTAAAAGAATCATCCCACACTCCGACACCCTACTTCCTTCATGCTCTCATCTGAGTGCCTTCATCCCTCAGAGCAGAGAAGCCATCTGGCCCCCCACTAACCATCCCCGCCCTACCCTTCCACTCACACTTCCCAAACAAATGAAAGAAACACACTCGCAAACATATAAACACTGGACCTCGAAAACCATACTAGCACCATCATTCTCTAACTCCAATCACCCACTGCCGCTCCTCTCTACCCCCTGCCCCAGAACCACCCCACACTCCGATGCCCTACTTCCTTCATGCCCTCAACATACCACCCGCGTCCTTCAGACCAGAAGACCCACACCTCTGGACCACATTAACCATGCCTTCCCACAAAGCCCTGCTCATCCCCGCTCACGCCCTGCCCCCATAACACCTCCACCTGGCTACATGAAGCAAACATCCGTCCACCCCACCATTCACCACGCTACCTCGAACTCCCAAGCCAGAGGAGCATGCTGGTGCTCCTTCCACAACCCCTTTCCACCACCGTTTCATCTGCTCCTCTGCTCAGAATGTCACCCTGCAGAACATTACCAACGCCCACATTCCGCCACACCTCAGCCAGAAGGAACAAGTTACTTACCTGTAACTGTTGTTCTCCAGCATGGGTCTGGCATGGATTCACATGCTCATGAATATTCCCAGTCGTCAGGCTGGGAATCCTCGGTAAAGAAAAAACCAGTATCAGTTTCGTTTCTGATCTGTCTTTCGTAGTAGTAACCAATCACTGATCTCTGCGTCATACTGACCACAGCCAATGACTGCCCTCTACCTAAGCCCCGCCTCTGGCAGCCATCTTCAGATTTGGTAGCACGTGAAGTGGCAGTATGACCAAGTGAAGAGCCGCAGAGGGGTAGGCGGGAGGGTTCGCATGTGAATCCATGCCAGACCCATGCTGGAGAACAACAGTTACAGGTAAGTAACTTGTTCCTTCGCCAGCATGGGGTCTGGCATGGATTCACATGCTCATGAATAAAGAATACATAGCAGTACCCACATGCACAACCACGGGAGGTGGCAAAGGCTCAACATTAAGCATTACATCAAACTCAACATTAAGCAATTCTTACCTCCTCACCAGGCTCACCTTAGGCGAACAGATTGCGCAGCACTGCTTGGCCGACCCTGGACTCCTCCCTGGAATCCCGATCGACGCAGTAGAATTTCGTGAAGGTGTGCGTCGACCTCCACGTAGCAGCCCTGCAGATGTCCAGCAAGGGCACACCAGATAGGAACGCTGTGGTAGCTGCGATTGCTCTGGTGGAATGGGCTCTCGGACGGCCAGGCAGCGGTCGGTTTGCCAACCGATGACAGTACATGATACAGCCGGAGAGCCATCTGGAAATGGAGGCCTTTGAGAGAGCCTTCCCCTGATTGACAGGTCCAAAGTTCACAAAAAGTTGTGACGTCTTCCGAAAACACTTCGTGCGGTCCACGTAAAACTTCAGCGCTCTAGCCACATCCAGCGAGTGCAAAGTCCTTTCGGCCGGCGACAAAGGCGACGGGAAGAAAACAGGCAACACCAAGGGTTCGTTGAGGTGGAATTCCGACGGCACCTTGAGCATGAAGGAGGGGTGCGTCCTGAGCACTACCCTCGTGTCGTGAAAAGTCAAGTACGGGGGCTTGCAGGAAAGGGCCTGGATATCTCCCACTCTTCGTGCGGAGGTGATGGCCACAAGAAACGCTTTTTTCCACGACAAGAACTTCAACGGAGCCGAGTGCAGAGGCTCGAACGGAGGTCCCATGAGCTTGGTCAGCACCACGTTGAGCTCCCATGCCGGGGCCGGAGCCTTCACCGGCGGAAACGATCTGAACAGTCCCTTCATGAATTCTTTCACCAGACGATGAGACCACAAAGACGTCCGTCCCGTGGTTCTGGTGTATCGGGAGATCGCAGCAAGATGAATCTTGATGGACGCGTGCGCCAGTCCAGCCTTGGCCAGCGTCAGAAGGTACGGCAGTACCTGGGGAGCCGTAATCCGTAGAGGGTTAATCTTCCGTGCCTGGCACCAGACAGAGAACCTCTTCCATTTGTGCCCATAGCATTTAAGAGTTGAGGACGCCCTGGCCTTTGCAAGAACCTCTCTGCAGTTGGCCGGTATGTCGTATCCTCCAAACTCTAGCGCAGCTCTCTGCTGAGCGAGTCGGCGATGGTGTTTTTTATCCCTGCCAGATGAAACGGCACCAGAAACATCCCTTGGGCGACGGCCCAATGCCACAGATCCTGCGCCTCCATGGACAGGGCTGGGGACCTGGTTCCGCCCTGCTTCCTGATGTAGAACATGGTGGTGGTATTGTCGGTGAAGATCCTCACCACCTTGCCCTTGAGGGACAGAAGAAAGGACCTGAGGGCCCAGAACACTGCACGGAGCTCCAGGACATTGATATGGAGGGACTTCTCCGTCGGAAGCCAAAGGCCTCTCGCGTGCAGATTTTCGGTGTGCGCTCCCCACCCTTCCAGGGAGGCATCCGTGGTCACTGTCTCCTGGTGGCCGGGGGTCTGGAAGTCCATGCCCGCCGTCAGATGCGTGCGGGTGCCCCACCACCGGATCGCTCGTCGGAAACTCTCGTCGAGTGTGATCCTCTCCTCGAAGCTGCCCGTCGTCTGGATCCACGGCGCGTCCAGGAACTCCTGCAACAGGCGCATCCGGAGCCAGCACAGGCGGATGAGGTAAATGCAAGAAGACATCATTCTGAGGAGGGACTTGATGGACCTCACCCTGGCCGCGTCCGCAACCAGCATCCGCTGCACCTTGCCCAAGATGGCCCTCGTCCTTTCCTCCGACGGAGAGGCCAGAAGCGACACTGTGTCGAGCTTCGCTCCCAGAAACAGTGCGTCTTGCGCGGGCACCAGGTGGGACTTGGCGTAGTTTATGGAGAATCCCATGTCCGTGAGTAGTTGGACAGTCCTCGCCGTGTGCTCCACGGCGAGCTCCTTCGTCTTCGCTCGGATGAGCCAGTCGTCCAGGTAGGGGTAGACGTGGATCCCCTCTCGGCGCAGCTGCGCCGCCACCGGTGCGAGGCACTTGGCGAACAACCTGGGTGCCGACCTCAATCCGAAGGGAAGGGCTCTGAACTGGTAGTGACGCCCTTGGACCACGAACCTGAGAAACTTTCGGTGTCCCTTTAGGATGGGAAAATGGAAGTAGGCATCCTCCAAATCCAACGACGACAGGAAATCGCCCTCCTCCAGTTGACCCAGGACGTGTTGGAGGGTGACCATCCGGAACTTCTGAGCCTTGATGAATTTGTTCAGTCGTCGCAGGTCCAGGATGGGACGCCATCCTCCCGTCTTCTTCTTCACGAGGAAGTATCTTGAGTAGACTCCGGAGCCCGAAGCTTCTTTGGGACGAGCTCGATGGCGCCCTTCTTGAGCATCGCCTTTACCTCCAAGAGAAGTTGAGGGACGTGATGTTCTTTCCTGGCCACAGGGGGGACGCGCGGGCACCTCCTTAGAAACTCGAGCGCGTGACCCTGAGCTAGGGCGTCCAGCACCCAACGGTCGGTGGAGATGGACTCCCACACGCTGACGAAGCTCGCCAGCCGGCCTCCCACTGGGGTGCTCCGGTGGGGGCCCGACCCAACGGCCGGTTCAGTCCTGCTTCGACGAGGCCTTGCCGCCTTGTCCTCCTTGGCGACGACGGCGGGGTCCGCCTGACTTGCCTCGTCCCCTGTAAGCTTCCTGTGACGACGAACGGGCCGCTTGACGGTAGGTGGAAAATCCGCCGCTGGAACCTTTGGAGGCACCCTGTTTGCCTCCGTACCTCCGAAAGGGCGGCCGCCGTTCCTGGAGAACCCCAAGAGCCCGGCCCGTCTCCGTGTCCGCCTTGATGGCTTGAAGGGAATCGTCCACTGTTTTCCCAAACAGGTTGTTTCCGTCGAACGGCATGTCCAAGACTCTGGACTGCACGTCCTGACGGAAGTCAGTAGCCTTGAGCCATCCACGCCGCCTAAGGCACACGCCGTTGCCCAACTGGCGAAATCCAGTGTCAGCGATGTCCGTCGCAATCGTGATGGCGTGGTCCGAAGCCACCTCTCCTTCCTGCAAGATCTCTAGGGCTTCCGCCCTCTTGTCGTCTGGTAGGAAGTCCAGCAGGGGGGCCAGTTTGTACCACAACTCCCTGTCGTAGCGGGCTACGATAGCCAAGGCGTTGGCCGCCTTAATCGTCGTCGCTACCGACGAGATGACTCTGCGTCCCATCGTGTCTAATTTCTTTCCCTCGCCGTCCGGCGGGGAGGTTGATGTAGAGGCCGTGCCCCCCCCCCCTGCTTTCTTCCAGGCCGCTGCGAAGACGACCGAGTCCGGGGTCGGCTGTGCCCGAAGGCACAAGGGGGCCGCGTCCGGGACCCGGTACTTCTTCTCGTACCGATCCCTTCTAGCCGGCGTCGTGGATGGGTTCTTGAGCAGGGCGAGGCCCTCATCCCAAATATCGTCTAGTAAAGGTACAGCAAGGACCGTCTTCCTCTTGGTCTCGCGCCGTTGATAAAGGAAACCTTCCTTCTTCTCTTCCGGGCAGAGCTGGAAAAGCTCGGATGCCCTGGAGATCATGGAGTGAAACGATCCAATCTCGTCGGGCGGGGAATCCCGGGTGGGAGGTGACGACGGGAGATCCTCGTCGTAAACCTCGTCGTCTGTACCCGTCGCGGCCGTGTCAGTCCCCGTATCATCCCCATGTGTCGTGGACGGGGAGGAGGGCTGAACAGGGCGCGATGGCTGAAAAGGAGGTGGTGGGTGAATCCTTCTCTTAGGGGGAGGGCTCCCAGAAGGGCCTGGCTCCGGGTCCCCCGTCGGGAGCGGTTCCTCCGTTGGTGGTAACGGCAGTCTCGTCCTTATCTCCGAGCATAAGGACTGTATAGCCAACAAAATGGCCGCCGAGTTGTCTTGCGGCACTGGTTGAGGGAGATCCGACGGGAGATCAGGAGCCCCGTCGGCATCCTCGACGCCCTCGTCGTCTTCCGCGTCGGGGTTGCCCCCGACAGGGTGGCCTTCTTCCACGCCAGAGCCGTGGCCTAAGACTTCGATCAGCTCCTCCTCAGAGGCTGAGGCCGAGTCCACGACGACCTCCTGCCCCCCCTTTTTCTTCTCCGTCTGAGGTTTCACGGGGGTCCTGTCGATGGGCACGAAAGAGGACTCCCTCCGCGGTGGCAGGGAGATTCTGGGCCCCAGGGTCGCCACCACTGGTGTAGCCTCCACAGGCTGAGTCAGGGCCGCCGCGACTGTCTCGATAGAGGCCTTGGCCGGATGGATCAAGGCTTTCACCACCTTAGGTGCGCTCACCGCCTTAGGGGGAGGGTCACCACCTCGCTCCCCCTCCGATGGGGCCTTAGGGCACGACCGGGGTCTCTCCAGGAGCTTCGCCGGGTGCTCGGCCTTCCTCTTACCCGAGCCAGAGCGTTGGCTCGTGGTTGATGGCGCCGGGGAGGATGCGCCCTGCCTGGCGCCCGTAGAGCCAGATCGTTCGGCGCTCCCGGTGCCAGTGGACTCGCGGTGCTTGGCCTTCTGTTGGACCCCCGTCGCCAGGGCGCCCTCAAAGGTCTTAGAAGACCGCTCGGACTTCTTCTTCTCGCCTGACGGGCTCTTTCCTTCCAGCCAGTTGGCGAGACGTTGATGGCGGTCCTTCATGGTCCGCTCTGACATATTGCCGCAAAACGCACAGTCCTTCTCCACGTGCGTCTTGTCCTCATGTAGGCAGTAAAGGCAAAGGGAGTGTTCGTCCTCCTTGAAGACATTCTGAAGCTGGCATCCAGGGCAGACCCTGAACAGCTTTCCGGGCGTCGAGCTTCCCTTCTCCAGGGCCATGTTCGAGATGGGCCTGAGAAACTTCTGGAGTCCTCCAAAAGCGTGGCTCGACGAAAACTTCACCCTTGAGGGGCGTAGACGAATCCGACACGGGTCCCCGTTGATCGGATGAAGAAACGGTGGAGCTTGAGGCTCTTTTGACCGAAAGAGAGAAATTTTTTGAGAAAAAACGTGAAAAATAGCACTAACGCTCGAGAGCAATAGCACGAGGATCCCAACACTTGAACGTGCGGTAAAAATCTGAAGATGGCTGCCAGAGGCGGGGCTTAGGTAGAGGGCAGTCATTGGCTGTGGTCAGTATGACGCAGAGATCAGTGATTGGTTACTACTACGAAAGACAGATCAGAAACGAAACTGATACTGATTTTTTCTTTACCGAGGATTCCCAGCCTGACGACGGGGAATATTCATGAGCATGTGAATCCATGCCAGACCCCATGCTGGAGAACCCAGCAGACCCCCAACCTCCCCTCATACCACACCAATCACTCAAACACCCTCCAACTGCAACCTTGCTCACCATTTCCACACCTCCCACCACTATCTGGTGTACCCTCAGCACACCCTCCCCGCACACACCACCCAGTCCCTCAATTTCCCCTCATCCAAACCATCTTCACTCTCCACCGGCTATGCCCATCCCACCGTACACACACACACACACACAATCCACTTGCCCGCCATCATAAAACTTTCCCCTTCAATCCCTTTCCCTTCTCTCAACATGGCACGGCTTGCTCTCTGCAGAACCATCGTCTCGTCTCATTTCTCCTTTCTCCTTCTACCCTCTCTCACACCCCCAGCGCCACAACGCTGTAAATTCATGAAATATGACCCACCCTTAACTCTTTGCTTCTCCTTGCCTACATCAGTCCCAGATTGTCCCTCTTCACACACAACCTCTCCCCTACCACTTCTACATCTACACTTCAGTCCAGACGTGCACGCCATCCACCAACCTGCCGGTACCCACACACCACACCAATACCGCCCGTCCACCCCCCCTTCATCCTTCAACCTACCTCCATCATATGGAAACCCGCCACTGCACACTCTTCTTGCTCCAACCAAACCTCACTCCCCCATCCTCTACCAAACATCATCCCTGGCTATTCTAAATGTTCCACTCTCTCCTACCACCCAGTCTGGCACTGCTCCCGACCCCACCCCATCCCATCAGCCACCCAGTCCCACCGGGTCAGTCCGGCCACCAGCATTATTGGAACCTCCTCTACCCACCAAGACACCTGCCTCTTATTCAATGCCCGCTGTGTGTCTAGAAACCGACATAGCGTCTTTGACCTACTAACTTCGATAACCCTGATCTCATCTTGATCGCTGAAACATGGTTCAAGGATGACTTTAAAACCAGTCGCACACAAAGCCTTCCCTCATGAATACACCCTCATCACCCACAACAGAGCCACCAGAGGTGGCGGTATAGCAATCCTCCACAAGCCCTGCATATCCATCTCCCTCACTGAAACCCAGCCATGCACAGCTAACTGCGAATCCCTACTGGTCAGACTCTCCCTACTGGTCAGACTCTCCCGATTGCCCACTCTCTCACACACTTTCCTGCTCATCTACAGGCCATCAGGATATGACAACACATTTTCCAACAACCTCTGTCTCACTAGCTACCATTCTGAGCAACCATCCTTCCCTCACCCTACTGGGAGACTTCAATATCAGCTTCGATATATCAAACAACCCCATGACACAACCATTGGTTGACAGCCTAGAGACACTCAACCTCTCCAGGCATACCACAGTTCCCACCCACACCGGAGGCCACACCCTTGACATAGTCTTCAGCTTCTCTGAACTTGTCTCAGTGTCTAGCCCTAAACCGCCTTGCCCTCATATAACACCTCCACCTGAGTGGACAGATCACTCAGCCCTACCGTTTTACATTCACAATAACAACCCCACTACCCACAGTCCTCCTGGTCTCACCTCATGACCACAAATGCTGGAACAGGGACAAGGTACTACCTGACCAACCTCAGACAGACCTCTACCGATCGAATCCTTTGACTCCTGGCTCAACAACTCACTCCTACTGCTCACCGCCTCATGCCCCGATCGCACCCACAAAGGACCAAATGGTTCAGGCCCCACCTAAAGACTGTCAAAACCCATAACTGCTCCCTAGAACGCATATGGCAAACATAAAAAAAAACCTTAGCAAATCCCTGCTTGCCCACCATCACCGTAACTACAAATACGAGATCCAAAAAGCCAAAAAAAAACTATTATAATAAAAGAATGCTGAACTGCTGCAACAGTAGTAAAGAGCTCCACAGGATCATCTCAGAATTCGTGAACCAGAGTTGCACCACTGTCCCCATGCAAGCACTGTGCAACTCCCTCTCCCATCACTTCTACAGAAAAGCACTAGACAGGATGGCTGACCTTAATGCCAAACTCTCCATCCTCACCCCCAGCACAACCCCTGGTGCTCGAGATCACACCCCTCCCCCACAGCGCCGATCTCCAATGCCTTCAAGCGGATCTCAAGTGACGAATTGCATAAACTACTGTCCAGCAGCAGACCCTCAAGGGTCCCCCCTTGACCCGCCTCCCTCCTCAAACAAATCTTCTCCACCTGTGCAGGAGAACAAGCTTGATCCATACTCAATCCCTCCTTCACCTCTGGCTCTTTCCCAGACTCCTTGAAAGTAGCGCATGTCAAACCTCTTCTGAAAAAGGCAGGTTTGAACCCCCTCCACAATCCAATTACAGCCCCCTCCAACACCAGATTTCTGGTGAAACTTATCGACCACTCTGCCTACTCTCAACTCAATCTTTTCGCTGAATCCAACAACTTACTAAACCCCACACAGTCTGGCTTCCAGCCTCGCCATGGAACTGAAACCACACTGATCTCGATCTGGGACGACCTCAAGGTCACGGCAGACTCTGAAGGCTGCGCCGCTCTGGTTCTACTTGATCTCACAGCTGCCTTTGACACTATGAACCACTCAATCCTCCTCGACCGGCTCCAATCACTTTGAATCCGAGACTTGGCCCTGGATTGCCTCATTCCTTAACAGGAAACAAATTCCCCCCCCACCCCCTTTTACCTCTTCAGCTTGACCAGTGAACACCGGTGTAACCCAGGGCGCTTGCCTCTCATTGTTCCTTTTCAACCTCTACATGAGCCCTACCAGCAATCATCCGCTTACACAACGTCACCTGCTACAATTAAGCTGACGACACACAAACCATCCTGTAAATCCCCAAGACGTGCTCTGATCAACCCCCTTTCCCTAACCTAGCAGCTTGCCTAAATGATATGACCTGTGGATGTCTAGAAACCACCTCCTTCTTTACCCAGGGAAAACTGGTCATGGTATGTGGCAACACAGCTCTACTCCCGCAACCACTCCCTATGCCCTACTTCCGTTAGCACCCCATCTCACCCCGCCACCTACAACACAGTCAAAAACCTTGGCTGCATATTGGACTCAGACCTAATCATGTCCCACCAGATCAACAATGCATCCAAATCCTGTCACTACCACCTCAGACTTCTAAGACACATCTTCCCTTATCTCTCCTTCCCCAACAGTATGACTTCTAGTATGTCAATTGTCATGTCCAGATTGGACTATGCAAACTCCATGTACCTGGGTTCTCCGGCATACCAAATTAACAAATTCCCAAGAGTCCAAAACGCAGCTGCTAAACTCCTCCTTGCACTATGACGAAGGAACCATATCTCCCCTGCTCTCCGCACCCTCTACTAGCTACCTATTGGACGAAGGGTCACCTTCAAAATCCTGTGCATCACCCACCGAGCAGTGCACAAGGGAGGCCCATCATACCTCCAAGAGAAGACTATTTTTTTCAAACGTATTTTATTGGTATTTGGTGAGAAAATTTGTGCGGTACAAACATGAAAATTAAACAGTGAGGTGAGCAAAGGAGAAAATAATGGGGAGGGGAAAACAGAAAAAGAGGGAAGAACAACAAAAACAACAACAGTCTTCATTTGGTAGCGAACGTTTCGGTGGATGGATGGGTCGAGGCCAATGTTTTAGTGCTTCAGGAAGCAGGGGGGGGTCGCATACAGAGTCCGTCGGTTCAGGCCAGGTGCAGGGAGTTTGTTTCGGTGCGGTGCTATGGGCTATCAGGGAGGTTTGTAGTCAGCGCTGAAGCGTATGTCTCTCAGGAGGGCCTTCCAAGAGTCCAAGGTGCCGCTCTCTGTGTCGCCGCATGATGTGGTACCATCTTGCCAGGCTCTAGTTTCAGCTGCCGTCCATCTCTCCATCTCTTTTAACCAGCGTTCTTGCCTGGGGCCCGATGGCGTCTTCCAAGCCATCGCGATGGTTCTCTTAGCCAGGATGCATGAGATGTCCATTAACCTAACAACATGTTTGAATTTGCTGGGTCTAGGGTAATTTCCCAGTAGGCACTCGCCGGGAGTCCATTCGTACCTCCGCATTCCGGCGTCCATGCAAGTCTGTTTAGCTTTGGACCATAGTGTCATCGCCCTAGTACAAGTCCAGAACATGTGGATCATATCCGCATTATCGTTCCCACACCATGGGCATGCTGGGGAGGATGTCTTGTTGAAGGAAGCGACCCTGTGTGGGGTCATGTATGTCCTGTACAGGACGTTCAACTGAATCTGGCCGAATCTAGCGTTCCTTGACACTTTTTTGGGGAATATTAACACTCTTTCCCATTCTTTGTCCGTGATTGGGGTCTCGAGGTCTGCTTCTCATCTTGCCCTCAGAGCTTCGCCTTTAGGGTTGGGTTTGTCACATAGTCTGTTGTAGAGCCTGGAGACTGGTCTCCAACCATCGGTAAGGTCATGCATCTCTTGTAGTAGAGGGTCTGTGGTGGGCTCCTCTGGCCAGCTGTTCCATTGTTTCTTGGCGGTCTGCTTGAGGCGGTGGTACCAGAGAAACTGGCCTGGAGGTATTCCTTCAATGTCCTTTATTGATTCATAGTCCCTGAATTCCCCCTCGTCAAACATGTCACCCCATGTGTATATGCCGGCTTCTTCCCACCTCCTTGCTGTGGATAGGTCTGCCTCCGTTCTACAAGTGTCTGCCAAGATAGGATTATCCGGAGAGTACGGGTGTTTCACTCGCTTGATGTAACAGGACCTGGCCCATATCTTCCTTCCTAGCTCAATTACCAGTGGGGTAACCGGGGATTGTCGCATGGGGTGCCATAGGGTTTCCTTGGGGATTACGTTGTTCGAGGATTGCCTCAATAGTTCCGATTCAGCCGAAGGTTTGTCCGAGAGCCATTTCGTGATGTGGCTTAACTGGGCAGCCAGGTAGTATAACTGGAGATCTGGTAGCTTTATTCCTCCCTCTTTATGTGGCAGGGATAGGATGGATAGCGATAGTTTGTGTCTGTGAGGTCCCCACAGGAAGTCCTTGATGATTGCCTCCAGTTTCTTGAAGAAGGGCGGTCGGACATAGTGACAAATGTTCACGAAAAGTAACCTCCAAGAGAAGACTATGTGCTACCGGCCAACACGCAGCCTAAGGTCAAGCACGGCTCTCCTACTCATGATGCCAGCCTCCAATTCTGCCAGACTTGGAGAGTCAGCCTACTCTACCCTTGCACCAACTCTATGGCATTCGCTACCCCCTCATATTCGGCACAACCAGGACTACATGACCTGTAAAGTGGTAAAAACATGGCTTTTCCCAAATCCTTGAAAAGGCCCGCCCATGGCCATATACCCATCCCCTTATGGCCATTGTCCTGTGAGAACAAAACATTGTCGTAGAATATCCCAATAAGCACCCAACAACCCAACCCAAAATACCTGCAGCGACCCTGAAAATGGGCCCTGCAAGTACAATAACAGAGCGTCTCGCAAAGGACCGCCCATGGCCATATACCCATCCCCTTATGGCCATTGTACTGTGAGAATCAGCACTAACCTGAAACAAAACATCACTGCAGAATATCCCATGAAGCATCCAATAACCCAACTCAAAATCCCTACAGGGACCCTGAAAATGGGACCTCCAAGTCCAACCACAGAGCATCTCGAAAATGACTGCCCGTCCAAAATAAATGATCCTACCCTCACCGGCCAGGAACCACCCATCGATAACCACAGACAGTCATTCATACCATTACGCTCACTCTTTACATCAACAAATAATAGAACGCAGCTACACCCCTTGATCAATTCGGCCTTGCTGCACACATACCTATATCGCTCATAAAACACCTTAACAGCCTGGTAGAACACAGCTATACCCCACAAAAATAATAATAATAATAATAATAATAATAATAATAATAATAATAATAAGAATCAGCCTAGCAGCACAGATATTCTCCTACACTTGCCTCACGGCAGCGAGATTGCAGACTCAGAAACCACCTCCTTGCTGCACGCATTACACTGATCTCTCATATCCACCGCACCACACTTAGCATTAGAATGCAGTCAACCTGCGAAAACCACTCTGGCTCCTCACATACCAAGTGCACCCAAGCACTATATGATCCACTACTCTTTCAACTGATACGGACCTCAGTCCCCGAGGGAGTTCAACCAAATCGCTATACAAACGCACTATAACATAACATCTTCTGTCTTACTGGAATAGTGCTTTGTGTGCGTCTCATAGTAGCCTTACACCACTCACACCCGCATGAGTAAGCCTTACTGCCCTGCTACTCTACCATGACTGGGTTTGGCTAGACATTTGTCTCTTTCCTGTTCACCATAGTAGGTAGGCCACTCCTAATCCACCTCCAGGGTTCATTGTGAAAATCCATCATAACAGAGGTAGAGATGGAATTTCTGCTCTAGAGGAAGCCCGAGTCAAATGGGTTGACTTACCTGAGGCTTAAAAGGGCGCTCTCTTTCGTGCCGGTCAGATTCGGGAGGTTGACTTCCCAACATTCAAACGACAGAGGAGAGTTTCCATGTCTCCCTAGAGAGTGAATTCCATGAACTTGGTTATACCCTTCTGCCAGATTCTTGGTCCCCTCCTTCACATCTCTGATACTCAAGTAAACTCTTTGCCGTGTTACCGTTGTTCATTGTGCCTCCAGCACCTGCCTTGGGCCAAACTGCCCCCCCACCAACCTCGAATATTCTTGTTCTTTATCCTTTTCACATTTTCCTGATGTTTTCCAATCTTCTCCGCACTCTTCTACCACCACTGGATGTTCTGCCACTGCTCTTCTTCTACCTCTGGATGTCCTCCCAGCTCCTTTTTCTCACAAACCACCTTATTCTGGTATGCTCCATCATCCTGACTGGCTACAGCCTCCTCCTGCCATTCTCTACCAACCCCCTCCTAATGTTTCCCAAACTGCTCTGCATTATCACCTACCTCCTTCTGATGCACTACTCCAACCTCCTTCTGATCGTTGCCAACCTCCTCCTCACTATCACAAACTTCCTAATTCTGCCCCCTCCTTCTGTCTGTCAATACCTCATTCACGGCTCCAATGAGTTTGCTCCCTCAAACCTCTCTGTGCTTGCAACTCTGTTCCAAACTCCATATAAGACTAAGCTTGTGGGCTTTTATAGCCTCCCTCGCCCTTGAGCTGGGCCCCTTACAAGAGTCTACACCTGTGTCCAGGGACTGGTTAGGGGCAGAGTTCAGATGCCCATAATAAGCTCCCCTGAGCCTGCTCTGGGGTTTAGTGATCAGACCAAGTCTTCATCTGCTCGGTCTGCTATCTTTGAATCCAGTCCACCACTACAGTTACTGCACAGCATTGCCTGGGAAGGACTCAGCTCCCCTCCATTCACAGCATGCAAAACCGATGTTGGCATATCCTTTAAAAGTCTCTCTAATCCTTCTGTGTATGAAAGGAATGCTGACCTTAAACAAAATACAATATTCATATCACCCGTGAGTGGGAATGAGGCTGGTAAAGAGAACTGGTACCATTGTATCATGTGCGGGAATGCGAGTTTCAGACAAAACTTCTCTAGACCATTGAAGTGGGGTTTCCTTTACCGCTGGGAATTCCAGGTTATGTAACAGTGTTTCCCCTGTGGGACTTAGGATCTGGCTAGTGGGTGACTCAGGCTCCTGTTTAATGTGGGGAGGTGAGTTAGCATATCCCAATTCCACCTTTGTAGTTTTGCCCAGAAGGGAGCGCTTGCTTTTCTATGAGAGGGCAGGACTGATGGGACAGAGTGGATGGCAATTCTTGGGGGCCACTGGGTCCCAGTCTTTTCCTGTAAAGGCCAGATTCTGGAGTATGGATGTGACTGTCCCCTGCCATACAAACGGGGCTACTACCCCACACCCATTATCCTTTAACTTGGGGAAGCACCAAACGCCCTCTGCCCCCCGACAAACCCCCTTCTTTGTAAGTCTCTAGAGTCAGGCAGAGAACTACATTACAGCGGACATCTTTTTCCGAGATGCCTGCCACTTTCAGGGTTCACGGTTCTTTCTGGGTTCCTAGCACTTCTGGCGTTTCAAAATGATTTCAGAAGCACAGCAGTCAAGGGATTTCAGCGCTTCCAAAAGCAAAGCACTTCTGGGGTTCATAACGATTTCAGCAGCACAGCACTTCAGGATTTACAGCACCTTTGCAGCTTCAGATCTGCATTCTACAGGCCATTTAATCAGCTCATGTTATACCCCTCCTTCTTAAGTCTGATTCGAAGGGAACTTCCCTCCCTTTTTGCAAGCTTCTCATTTGTGCATGTTCCACAAAGGAAGAGAAACCATGCAAACACTAATGATCTTCACTCATACTATTGCTGATTGAAACTCATGCAATGCAGATTCATGTTTATACGCTAATCTATCTACAATGTGGCTTTATTTCTCCTATCTTGCACGCCTGTCTCTAATCTATATGAATATTTGTGAAAGTGGGTTTTCATGTTGGGGGATGGCTCCAACCCGTAACAGTGGCTGTGCTCAAATGCTGGCTCGAGGTCGGCATATCAGTCCGGGGTGTGATGGCGATGGCGAAATCTGACCAACCCCATCCATTCGCGCTGTACATGGCAGGGTCCGGGGAGATTGCCGATTTTGCGACTTTTCCAAAAATTGTAAGTCAGGACACAAGATCGGCATACCAGTCTGGGGTGTACTGGCGGAAGTGGAATTTGACCAACCCCACCAATTCGCCCTGAGCAGGGGTGGAGCGGGGTCTGCCCTGTGCTATCAGTATAGGCGATTTTGAGAGATTGATGATGTTGTAATTTTTCAAGAATAGGAAATTATGACATAATAAAACATACACAAGGCTATAGAAGACCTCCACGTGCATGTCAGCTACAGACCTGTGCAATGCCGGTTGGTACTGCTAGTGCTATATGGGATACATTACTCACCGTAATTGTATTTCTGATGCTTGTATCTACTTAGATTCACATGCTTTCCATTGGCCGACATCTAGTGGTAGTTGCAGAGTATTACATGATTTGTTTTCGAAACTTGAAAAGGGACATCGACTGGGCGTGCCAGTAATACTATCCCTAGTGTGACGTCCATTGTACCCATGGTCCTTCACACGTCGAGGAGCCTCAGATTGTTTTGTTTCTGACATGGGGTAGAGTGGAGTGTAGTGTGAGTACATATGTAATAAATCCAAAAATAGCGATAGAGCAAGTACATCCATGCACCTTCGACTCCAGGAGGGGAGGAAGAGTGGGCGCATGTAAATCTAAGCAGATACAAGCATGAGAAATATGATTACGGTGAGTACTGTATCCCTTCTGAGGTTTGTGAATCTGCTATCACATGTTATGCATAGATTAGCAAGCAGTATCTGGAGAAGGAGGTGGGTTGTGAGAAGGTACAGCGGCAAATAGATGTTCTAGCACCGCTTGTCCCACCTGTGAATCTGCTTTAGAATGTGTGTCAATACAGAAGTGCTCAGTAAAGGTATGTATGGAACTCCCAGTAGCTGCTTTGAAAATAGCGCCTATGGGGACGTTTGCAATAAATGCTAAGGTAGCTCCTGCACCTCTGGCAGAGTAAGCTCTTGGTGTGAAAGGCATGGTCTTTTTTTGATAATGAATAGCATATTTGTATACACTTGACTATCCATCTGGAGATAGCGTTCTTTGAAATGTGATCACCTTCCCTGCCAGTTGCTATGGAAACAAAGGTCTGTTTTCGTTGTATGCTTTGTTTTGTTTACATAGTACAAGACCGCCCTCCTTACATCAAGTTTATGAAGGTTGCTTTCAGCCGAGTTAGATGGATTTTGGGAAAAAGTAGGTAGTTCAATGGATTGGTTGATATGTATCTTGTATATGAATTTAGGTGAAAGTCCAGGATGTGTTCCAAGGACCCCCTTGTCCTTGTGGGTTACAAAGAAAAGGCCTTGTACAGATAATGCTTGTAGCTCACTAACCCGTCTAATGGCAGGGATGGCTACAAGAAAGGCAATCTTGTAGGTTAAGTGTTTTAGGCTGACTTTGTGCATGGGCTCAAATGGCGGACCCATGTGTTTTGAGAGCACAACATTAAGGTCCAAACCTGGGGGAGGTTTAGAAATGGGAGGTGTGATGAAGGCATGGTATTGAGCAGTAGACAGACACAATGGATTCAAGTTTCGAAAACCTTTATTTACACTTTTGATTGGGGCGGTAGAATTCCTAACTGGCCCCAACTCTAAAATGGGAGTAATCTCGAACATTAAACAATAACACATGTCCAAGTCAGTCTGGTCAAGATAAAAAGGCCTATACTAAGAAAACCTAACCTTGCCCCCCTTCTTAGAATAACAAATGTGTTAAGGGAAATACAAAATAAAAAATGAAAATAGTGTCTCAAAAGGAAATGCCAGGATGGCTTCTGCACTAAATCCCTTCCCCAGGTTGAACCCCACGGAGTCTCTCAAAAAACAAAGGATGGGTGTATGGCACAGTTCTGTCAGTCTTGCCCACTTTGGCTTACTGGTACAATTCAACAGTTCAATCTCAGGTTTTCAACTTCTGGTAGTTCGATCACTTCTTCAGGCTTCGCCCACCCTGCAATCAATACTCAGTTGATCTGGTCTCAATTTCTCACAGTTCTGCACAAGGTTCCCTCTGCTGGGCTCGAGCCTGTCTCTCCTTCGTGGGAGAGCCCTTCCCCACGTTTTATCTCATATCTTTTCACTGGCGAAAACTTTAGAGACTACAAGGAATTTACATAGACCTCTGCATGACCACTTCGACTTCTCTGTCAACAATCCTTCAATTCACAATCAATAACATCCAATGGCACCATTACTTCTTGATACTTATGATTCTCACCCTCTTTAGTCTGCCCCCTTGGCCTTTTCAAAAGTTATGTGCAATAC
Organism: Ambystoma mexicanum; assembly: GCF_040938575.1. Taxonomy (NCBI): domain Eukaryota; kingdom Metazoa; phylum Chordata; class Amphibia; order Caudata; family Ambystomatidae; genus Ambystoma; species Ambystoma mexicanum. The sequence continues at coordinate 127,155,415 of NC_090938.1, forward strand.
CAATACCTCTTGGTATTTGTAGTTCTTTTTCTCTTTTTATTTCAAATTTCATATGCAACACCAATTGCATCTTGGTACTTGTAGTTCCTATTTCTTTCACTTGCCTTCTTGGCCTTTTAACAAATTTCATATATTTTACTTTTACCCTCTTGCCATATTTCACAGCTCACAAATGTCACTTTCCTCTTATTCAACTTTCTTTCCTTATTGCGGTTCCCTTTGATCTCCGCTTGTACTATCGTTCAAAATGCATAACATTTCACAGAGACTTTCGAATGTGCGACTTCATCTCGCAGGACCACTCTGCTTTGTATCCTTGTCTTTCAACAATTGTTCTCTTAATCTGCGTTTTATCGGCATAAGCGCAACCTTCAACTTTCAAATTACAGTCACTTTCCCTTTAACATCAACCACACTTATGTCTCCCTCGGTAACTCAACGGCTCTGTTACTTGGATTTCTTTCATCTCTTTCCTGCAGCTCAAGACCGTTACCAAAGCCTCTTCTGCTCCTCCCAAACTCAGTCGTTCACCCAGGAAAGTCATGTGCTGTTTCTGGCAACTTGAAGGTTTCTTTCCTTCGCTAGCTCGGCTATGCCCTTCGAATGCTCACTGCCTCCCAAAAGCATGCAAATCTTGCTTGGCTTTCTCTTGATCCTCTCAACTATCGATCAGCCCATTGGCCTTCCACAGCCTGGTTCGCATCAGCTCAGCCTTGAAAGAGCTGTTCCTTCTCGTACACACCCTCGCTAAATGTGTGCCACCTTTTATCTTCACAGGGACTGCTAATAAGTTTAAACATTGTTAGAGTTACATGCCTGACTCTGCCTGGCCTCATTACAGGGACAGGGCCAATGCAAGTCCGCCGAAGTAATCCTTCTAACCGCATTCATCATCCTCATTGGTGCAGTCCTTTTGTCACAACAAAGTGGGGAGGAATTGTGGGAGTTATAGTTTCCCATAAAATAAGCATGGATAGTGTTTAAATGGGTTGTTGAAAAGGGGGCATACCATGTCTCACAAGTGGGTGCTTCTCCCCCACTACCCAAGGACCCCCTACCTAGGTGATCCTCCCTCGCTTGTCCACCAGCAGTGTCGTCATCCAAGAGCGATTGTCTTTCCCTGGTAACCTGAATACAGGATCCCCTGGACTAGGTTGTGAAACACCCTCTGGTTTTTCACAGAGGGTATAGTCTCTTTACTCCCTCGATGAAAGCCTTAATAACAGGAACTTTCCACCAAGACACCTTGTTTTGTGAAGTGGTGTACACGGGCATTGCCACTAGGTGTACTTTGATGGAGTTAAATACAGGCCAGAGTCTAGTAGGTAAAGCATGTATTGTGGAATGTTTGAAGGGGAACATTCAATTGAATTTAAGGATTGTGACTGGCATCATATTACAAACCTTTTCCATTTGTTGAAGTAAGTGTCTGGTAGCATATACATACACCTTTGAGGAAGTTTTAAGTGCCCAAACTCTATTATTTCAGGAGCCAGGCTACCAAGTTCATAGACTGGGGATGTGGATGGAGTGTTGTTTCCCCCGTGCTGGGACAGCATGTTGTAGGGGCACGGGAGTTTGGTTGGTTTGCACATCGCCAGTTTGAGCAGGAGTGTAAACCATGGTTGTCTTGCCCACATTGGAGCTATCAGATCAGTGTGGCTTGTTCCTGGTGAATCTTGTGCACTATTCTGCTGTGGCGCGGTGGCGGGCGGCGGGGAGGAGCGTAAGCAAATTTCTGGAACAGGGTTTCTGCTCAGAGAATCTGCTAGAGCATTGATTTCCCCTGGAACGTGTTGAGAGACTAGGAACATGTTCCGCTTGAGTGCCGACTTCCACATTTTTTTGGGACAGTCTAGACAGACTTGGAGAGTGTGTGCCTCCCTGTTTGTTTAAGTAGACCATGGCAGTGGTGCTGTCTGTGAGGATTTGTATTGCCTGACTTAGTAGATGCTGCTGAAATGATTGCAGAGCCTTGAGAACTGCTAGAAGTTCTCGAAGGTTAATGTGGTTTTGGGCTGTGGTATGTGTCCACTGCCCATGAGCTGTGGTGAAGGAAATGGGGTTCCCCATCCAGAGAGCGAGGCGTCTGTCGTTAGTATTGCTTCAAGTGGTGGATTGCGAAAGGGTTTTCCTTTCAATAAATTGTCTTTGGACCACCAGCGAAGAGCCTGTGTACCAGGGTTAGCAAAACAACCACTAGATCGTCCCTTTGTCGGCTTGCCTGAAACCATTGTTTTGCTAACCGCTCCTGCATTGGGCGCATGCGCAGCCGCACATGTGGCACTAGGTAGATGCAGGAGGCCATCATCCCGAGCAGGCTCATTGCTTGGCTTACAGTTATCTGGCGAGCAGCTAGATAGTGAGGTATTTTTGTAGCTGCATGTTCTGAACTCTTTCGTTTAAGGGGGAAGACCAGACCCTCCCATGTGTTTATAATTGCACCCAGGAATTGTTTTGTTTGACTGCGTGTGACATCTGATTTTTTTCTCATAGATGGAGAAACATAATTGGAACAGATGGTTGATTGTTCCCTGGGTGTTGAATTAGCAAATTTGATGGGTCTCCCCTGTTATCAACCAGTCGTCTAGATAAAGGTACACTGCGATGGACTCTCTGCATAGGTGCACCACCACTACTGCTAGCACTTTCGTGAACACCCTAGGAGCCGAGGATATGCTGCAGGGAAGCATCTTGAATTCGTAGTGTTCTCACGCTATCTGGAAGTGCAGGTATTTTCTGTGCGCTAGGAACACTGAAATATGAAAGTATGCATCTTTCATATCCAATATTGCCATGTAGTCCCCTTGCTTTAGAAGGGGAATCACTTCCTGAAGGTTTGTCATGCAAACTTTTTTTGGCTTGACATACATGTTTGCTGGGCGCAGGTCTAGTACTGTGAGCATTGTAAGGTCTTTCTTGGCACAAGCAAAAACAAAGAGGTGATGGCTGGAAGGTTTAGAATTAATCTTAACCACTGGCATTGCTCTGGGCAACCCTCCAGACCATCGTTCTTCGCCTGCCAAGCCATTACAGAACGGGAAAGACCATATGCAAATCAGACTTGGCCCCACCCAAAAAGGGGCAGTCCAGCCCGAACTGCTAGGTCACATCCCTTCTGCACGAGACCACAAGCATCCCCAAACATGTTTCGGCCTGGTTGGGCCTCATCAGTGAGGAGTAGCTTGGGTCTCTAGGCCCAGCAGGTACGGGACCCACGTCTGGGCATACCCGTCCCACTCGGGGTGACATAGCAAAAACAAAGCAAAAATACTGAAGTAGGAGTGTCCTGTAAGGGTGTGGGCTCCTTGTGGTGCATGGTCCCTGAAAGAATGTCTAAGGGTGCAGGGGTGTCCTTAGATTTACAGGGGCCACTATCTGGGGAAGTAGTGAGCTTAGACGGTAGAGGCGTCACATTTCGATGTCTTGGATTTGAAAAGAGGACCCGGGACGTGTTTCTTAATGAGTTCTCTCATTTCTAAGGTAGTGGAAGGGACCGAAGTGCCTTTCCACGCACGTTTTTTGGCACGAGAAAGGGAGTCTGTTTTATGCGCTGTGTCAGAAACTGACTTGTGTGTCTGTTTCCGAAGCCTGTCATGCGGCGAGCGCAATGACTTGGAGGACAGGGATGATTTCAAGGACCTTTCCTTTGACACTGCGTGGCTTTCAGCGGTCGATGGTCAGCCGTGGGATGTGTGCTTGGTGTGGCGTGAAGTGTGCAAGCTTGGGTCGCCGGGTATAGTCCCCATAACAGGACCGCCGGCCTGCTGAATGTAGTTGTGGGCTCACATGTGGGAGTCGAGGGCTCAAATGTGGAAGTCTGTCGCATCCCGTTCACCCTCGGCATCACTCAGGACACTGACGCTGCCAACACTGGAAGCTCCCTTCGCATCAATGGAGGCTTCGGCCTGCATGGCGTGGGCAGCCCAGCATTTTGTTCTACGGTCCTTCAATGTCTTTGGTCGAAAGAGATTGCAGGATTTGCAGTTCTTCTTTCGGGGGTGATTCCATGGGAGACAGTGGTTACACACACACTGTGTGTCTACCCAGGGGTACTTCCTATTGCAGGATGGACACAACTTAAAAGGTGTATTTTCTGCGATTAGTGGAAAAGGCAGCACGGCAAAGAGAAGCAAATGAGGGGAAGAGATTAGGCATTCTTAAAAAGGGGAAGAAAGTATGGCCTCCCCCCTCTCTCCCTACTATGATGGGGCGAGGCACGGTGGGGCCTGTGTTGGCCGTGGCCAGTGTCCGTCGAGACGATTGTTCGGTCATCGTCGACGATGACTCCGCCTGTCAAAAACCACTGCAGAGGATCTTGCAGCGCGCGATGGGCAGTTAGCGAAAGAATAGTAAGAAAGTCTATAACAAACTTTTTCTAATCAAAGGCATCAGCCTGAAGAACTCTGCATTCTTTGTGGCTGCATCAAATCCTGTTCGCATATATTTGAGTGTATCAAATTGTTAACACACAAACATAACTGAGCATGTCCACTGAAGATGAGCTTAGCTAGCAATTGCACTGATTAAAGCAATCAATCCCCAAAGCTCTGTGCAAGAAGCCCACGTGAAGCATGCATGAACACTCTACCCTATGATGAAAAAAAACCTCAAAACACGGACTAACTAAAAGCACAGTTGTGCTGTCCATATTCACTCCAGATGAAAATCCTGGGCCAAGGAATACAATGGTTCAATGTCTTTATAACAAATATTTATTTATTTATTTATTTATAATATGCTCATAGCCACAAAATGGCTTTACATATACAGGCAATTTACTCATATAACAGTTTAAAATACAAATTCACACAATCCATATGTTAAAAAACGGTTTTCATACAAAAATTCCCTCTGATAGATCCTTTAAAACTGTTAAAACTAGTTCATAAAATGTCATCATGTGATATATTAAGTTAATATCATTTCCTTCCAGAAGTTTTTTCCAAATAATTTCAACATTCTCAGTTGTACTGGAGTTTTTGTAGCGTAAAAGGAATTTTTTGCGGATGAATGCAAGACTCTCACAGTAACATATTAAGTGTTTGGCATTGTCAATTTCAGACATTCCACATAATCTACAATGCCTTGTATTTCTCTCGAGTCTCAATTTAGCTCCCAAGATTTCCATTGTATCACAACGATTAAACTTGAACAGAAAGTACTGTCTTACAGTTGCTGCGCTAGGGAAGGCATATTGATATTTGGGTTTCGCAGATGTTAACGACCAGTGTTCTAAAAATAAACCACTTGTAGATTTTGTGAACAAGGTAATCATGTCACGCTCCTTTGCATAGCTGTATATTACTCCTTGTAATAATTTTTTAATCTTAGTTTGCTTAAGGAGTAACCAACTCTTCGTGTTAACTGTCGCCCATTTCTCATATACGGCGTGTAATCTATTTAAAGATGAAAACTGTTTTTTGTGACCCTCCTTAATGAATATTTTCATCAGTTCAACTACAAAAGTATTGGTAGATAGCATACTTAATTTTGCATATAACATTGCTGATTTGTATTCTAAGATGTCTTTCGCAAATCTAAAGTTACATTCTAATAAGATGTATTCACATGATGTTGCACTGGGTAGCTTAAACAATGATTTTAACATTTTTCCTTCAAATAAACACATTTCATTAGCATATTTCCCTCCCCAAATCTCAGCACCATATAATCAGCACCATATAATAAGCAGGGTATTATCTTACTTGCGTATAGTAATAAAATTGTATTTACAGAAATACCTCCTTGCTTTCCTATGAATTTACTAATTGCACCAGTGTTGTTTAAACATTGAAGTTTAGTTGCTTCCTCGTGGGGTTTCCATAGGAGCTTAGAGTCGATTATGACTCCTAGGTAGCGATAACATTCAACTTTTTCAAGTCTTTCTGAGTTCAACATCCACTTAAAGTTGTTGGACCAAGTTTGTTTCGTGGTGCCCATAAAGGCCATTACTTTTGTTTTTGCAATGTTAATCTTTAGCCCATTGTTTTCAGGAAAATGCAGCAAACAGTTCAATCTTGTTTGAAGTCCTGCCGGCGTATAATCTAGCAGGACCAGGTCATCGGCATAACCTAGCCATGGTAGCTCTATTGTACCCATCTTCACTGGGTTAACTATATTTTTGTCTACCTCGTTCATACAATCGGCTAGGTAAAGATTGAACAGTGTTGCTGCTAATATGCAGCCTTGTTTTACTCCGCAAGTTGTGGGAATTGATTGGGAGAGCCGTCCTTCACCATCTAGGCGTACCCTAACTGAGGTATCAGAGTAGAGTAACTGTATCATGAACAGAAGCCCTTCTGGAATCCCCCACAGTTTCAGTTTGTTCCAAAGTTTATCTCTTATCACAGTGTCAAATGCTGCAGTAAAGTCTATGAACACTACAAATACTGGTAGCTTGCGAACATGCCACGAATATTCAACTGCTGATACTAAGTTAATTATATTGTGAGTGGTGGAAGATTTTGCTCGAAACCCAGCTTGGTAGATCGGCAAGATCTTGTTCTTCTCAATCCATATATCTAGGTCATCGAGTAGAACTTTTGCAAACAATTTTGCCGGGATGTCCAGCATCGCTAACATGCGGTAGTTACGGGGGTCTTTCCATTCTCCCTTTTTGTATATCGGCAGAATAACACTTTCTTGCCATGTTTCTGGAATCACCCCGTTCATAACGATCCATCTAAACAACAGATATAAAGCTTTTGCCCAAACTTCTGGTGCCAAATGTAAGAGTGCATTACATGTCCCGTCGGGGCCGGTGGCTCTAGATGCATGCAATTTCACTATCATGTTGACCAAAGAGAATTCAGAGAAATTGCCTACCCAGATTGCTCGTCTTGGCAATGGAACGTTTTTAGTGATCACTTCAGAGCCCAAAGTATGTGTTACGTGCACGATCCACTCATTTTCTCCCACGCAATAACAATAACAAATAAATAACAAAAACCTTTTCAGTGAAAGAAAAATAACGAAAACATTTCGATTTTTGTTCTCTTTCTTAATTTGGGGGTCACCTCCGTTTCCCCAGCTTTATAACCCCCGAACCTTTTTAATCCCTTACCCCACCACCCATATATACTTTTAACCAAAATAATGAATCTTTTTCATTATTTATTTTTCATTAATCACTATACCAATAAAACAGGTCTGATGTTGAAGTTATTCACAAACAATCAATATAACTCTGATGCGCTCTGATGGTGCAACTAAAAACAGATCTAGTAATATAAATCCCAAAACGTGTCAGTGAGAACGGCCTCAGAACTCACCTTGTGGATTGGCTCCAAGAAACACATCTTCAAAGCTCATTTTCGGCATATATGGTAGAGACTGGATATAGTTTCTTGCCTGTCAAAACAAAAAGCATTTTAGATCCACTATGGCTTCCAAATGTTAAGTTGGGTCTCGGAGCGACCTTTGCTCTGCTGTGTATCCATGACTGAAGGGTGGCTCTCAACTATGGAATCAACATGCTCAACAATGTGCAGAGGGGTGTGTTAAGCTGTTTCTCGAAAGCACCCCGACCAGGAAGACAAAGGAAGAATGTGGACAGTCTGAATAAAACCTTTCAAGGACACTGAATAAATGCATAAGGGGAGGACACGATGAACGTCGTCTCTAATAGACCTTTACGCAGAGCGAGGGCGGGTTTAAATAGGCAAAGCATCTCAGAGAATTGCCATCGAGTTGGTATTGCCTAATCAGCGGTGTATAAATCACACCTTCAAAATGATACCCAAAAGAGGAAGTTTAAATCCTAGGGTTTCCCTGCTGCAGAGACACTAGGATCTATGGTTCTGTGCAGCCCCACAGAAGAGTACATGGTCAGAAAAGAGAAGTGGAGTGCTTTCCTTAGGGGCGATAGTCAGACAGACAACAGACTCTTCTGTTTTCCAATAAGAGCATGCCCACTGAATCCCAGTGGAGGACTGCTCAGCCAAATGCTGGTCAAAGAAAGTTGCTCAGACCAGTTCGTCTTTTGAGGGTGGGTGCCCAGACATGTACTTGTGGGGAAATGGTGAGGCGGTATCGGCGTGTGAAGTGTTTTAGCGGAAGGTGTTGAAGCAAGTTGCAAAACTATGGCCTTCTTTGAGTAGGCCCTTCAACGGCAGCTTCAATGTTCTCCCATGATACGTGCAAGTATGACTTTATTTACTAACTATTCATGCCACAATGAAGAGGAGAATCCCAAGGCCCCCTTGCATGCATAACACTGGGAGATGCAGCACAAGACCCCATCATGCAATATATTATCTATGCATGCAACAATGGGACAGGCAGGCAGGCAGGCAGGCAGGCATTCCCATACTTCCCCCCCCGTCCCGCCATACAATGTTGGTGGCCAGAGTTCCCACATGCAGTCTCACCTCGTGACTGGGCATCCTGTTAATGAGATAGGAAGGGGGGGTCCCCGTCAGGCGCATGATTTGCTGAAGCTGGTTAATATCTTGGGTGCCAGGTCAAGGGCTTGTTAAACACACGGTGCAATAATGAAACACAACTCCGCACAGACCAAACTTAGTAAATGCATCTGTGCAGTTCCGAAAAATGTTTGCCACACAGCAACGAGAGGGCACGTTCTTGCATGCAAGATGAGAGCACTCAGCCATGCCCAAAAATCGGACGGTACCCAGTCATGTTCATGTATATTCCACATAGTCAAACCAACTCGTACGAAGCGGGCATGCCCCCAGGTGTAACACATAATAGTGTGCCCAGTAGTACCCCTATGCGAAAGGAACCCATGTACAATAGATGTGGGTTAAGCCATTTGGTGAACACGCTACTAGAGCGTGCCCATCAAGCCATCAACAATAAAGGGGGGAAGGGCATACAAAACCAGAAGCAGACTTGTGACATTGACAGTTTTCAGTGAGAAACAATAAAAATGTACTCGTACACAAATGCCTCACGTTCCTTTAGCCGCCCCTCACAGAGTTTTTACCCCCTCCACCCCTTCTGCCACACCCAAACAAGATGTTGCACCTACGCAAATGTAGACAATTGGTGTGTTCACTGTAACACATTTGGCCAACACGTTTAACCATACATACACAACAGTTAGTGTTCCACTTCTCGGGGCTTCTTCTGATGCACAGTCGGTCTGTCCTCCTAAACGTTCAGAGCACTTTCTTACATCTTCCCAGTGTGAGCTTGCTAAAGAATCCTCCCTTACTGAGGGAGCGTGCGAGGCGCACACACGCATACACCCATTCACACCCACAAGAGAACTGCAGCCGGAAAAATCATATCCAAGCGAGAAAGATGCATGCATGCACCCACACGAGCATGCAGAATAAACAGCCTGCATCCCAGTCTCATACTCACAGCCATGCAGACACAAAGCCCTCTCTCTGCCACACCAATGGGTTAAGAACAAGTGCCATCAGCTGGCACAGTCACACAAACACAAGTCACACCCACGGCCACGAGTTGGAATAAGTAGCATCACTAAATTGTGCGACACAAGAGATTGGGCAGAAAGTGACCACCGGGTAATGAGGGTGCAAAAAAGTTACCACACTAAGGAGCTAGGAGAGGGGTGTATGGCAAGAGTGGGTGCGTTAGCTGTACCATGCCGGGGGGCGGGGAGGGGGGGGGGGGAGAAGAGGGTGGCAAGTCATGACTAGTCAAGAGGGAGTGGCACGTCACCATCAGGAAAGAGAGTGATGCCCTACCAGACGAGGGAGAGCAGGCAGGGTCCCAGCAGGTGAAGGAAGGATGATGCAAGGGAGGGCAAGTCAAGCCCCCCACCTGCCATGCGAGGGAGGGCGAGACATGTTCCTACCAGGCAAGGGAGGTCAAGACAAGCCCCATCAAGTGACAGAGGGCTAGACAAGTCACCACCAAGCCAAGGATGGTCCAGAAAGTTATGACCAGGCGATAAGGGGTGGGCTATACAACAGTTAGAAGGATTGAAGGGTCTAGGACTGATCAGCGCCGGAGAGGAGAGTGCATGGTAACTCACAGCAGTAGAGAGATCACCATGCAAAGGGGGCTGGGCCCAAGCCATTACAAAGAAAGGGCAAGCGACAGGCCACGCCACTTAGGGAGGAAAGAAATCAAGAGCCACACAAGGTAACCACAGCAAGTCACCACCACTCAAGGGAGGACTGCAAGTGACTGAAAGGCAAGGGGAATCTGACAACTCCCCACAAGGAAAGAAAGAGCATGCCAAATTAACACTAAAAATTGGGGAAATAGCAAGTCACCATTAGAATGTGGAAGGATGCGGCAAGATACCATGATTTAAAAAGGAGCACACAAAGTTATCAACCTACACAGGAGGTGCAGCAAGTCAGCCCCACACAAGAGCAACATTTTCCCTTTACAAGATATTGGCAATACATTTCACAGGGGAAAATGGGGTCCGAGGATAGTCACTAAAACATGAGGAAGTCAGCACCACGTGATAGGCATGACAGGCCCATACCAAGGCAAGTGGACTCCACAAGTCACTACACTGAAAGGAGAGGGGGCTAAAACTTACAACCACGTGAAAGTGGAGGCCAAGCACCACACATCACAACCACACTAGCTGAATCTTTTACAATCACAACAAAACAAGAGGGAAACTGAGACATGCAAGAAACACAAACAGTGGATCCTTCAGAAATTAGTGGTGTGCAGGCTGATCCAAATAAGCAAACCCAAACGAGAGACACGATAGTTGCCCTAGTTTGTCAAATGACCCCATGCCTTCAGTGTCAAATTTATCAAACACTACATATATTTTTTTTTTATTTAACAGATCTTGCATGCTAGGTCATAGAGAACAGTACTTCCAGATGTAAAATATAAACGACAAGCGCCAGCATGTAAGACGCGTTTTGGTAAGAAGTCAGCACTGAACAAATACAGTTTATGACCTGTAGTCGTGGCAGCTATGCTGACTCAACCTAAACATTGGGCTCACAAACCCGAGGCACACGGTTGCATATAAAACTGTGGTACATAAACATGTGACACACTGTCACACCATTATGTAAAGAGGCCAACTGCTCAAATGTTAGTCATGTAGTAACGCCCCTCTGAAAGGTTTGTGCAGTCACACATATACATATATAGGACGGCCAAGGTGCTCAGAAAAAGTGACCAGGTCTTCAGGTGCACATACATGAGAGCGCAGGAGGTGAACGCCAAACCAAACCAATGGGAAGCATGTTGAAATGTAAATACACAAGACATGAGGAAACTCAACGCACTTGCAACTACAAATGAGATAGAGATTATGAACACGCAAGCATTCCAGTCAAGGCCATACATGAGATGTGTAATCACGCATACCTCCATAAGAGTCACCCAAGTCACACATATCTCTCAAAGGTACGTGGGCGGACACCCAAAGACACAACACTAGGGGTTTAGCATACAGTCACAACAGGTGGTGACATTATCTCTCATGCATCAACACAGTGGACAATAGCAAGACTTGAGCATAACGAGGCTGTGTGAACCCTCTGTCACAGGACCAGTCTTGTAGAGCACACACTCCTCCACAGCAATTTAAGAGTCATATTGGACACGTGCTTTCTTTCAAATATATTACCAGGTTTTAGTGCACACACCAGAGTAAATCAGGATTTTCCCCCTAAATCAACAAGAAAGGCCAAAGTAGGGGGGACTGTGACCTTCGGCTCTCCAAATATTTTGGACTTAAAAACCCCCTAGTCACCGCCAGCATAGTCAATGGCGAAGGATCATGGGAGGCAAAGTCCAAAACATCTGGAGAGCCAAAGTTTGCAGACCTTTGGTCCAGAGCCTCCTCCGATTTCCATCCTATGTCGTCTCTCTCTTTTAAACCTTCAACCCTGTGTCTTAAGGATTGCAGCACAACACAAAGTGGCCTTATGTGGTAGCCTTCGATTCTGGACATCTTCCACCTTGAGGTTAGTACAGCAGAGCATGCAGGAAGGTCACTGTAGGCAGCACAGAGTTAGCAGTGCGCGGATTACATGTGCTTAGCACTACAGTCCAGGAAAGAAGAGGGGCATTGAAAGTCAAGGCCAGGGCGCACGCTCTCACATAGAGAGGACCAGACGGCACCACGGCCGACAAGTGCTTTGGCCATCAATGCAGCAGGATGAGTATTGAAGGATTCTGTCCCTTCCAATTCTAGGACTGCCAATATTAGATCAAATGCGGACATAGCCGCCAGCACATTCTTTCAGGATAGTTGACATAGGTGGCAAAATGACGAAGTAGATGCCGTGGCTGTGCTAGGCATGGGAAGCCTTAACGGTAGGGCACCCACAGCAGGCGGGCGTCCATCCCGTGGAAGTCATGGGAGGGCCCCAGCATATAGCAGGTTTGGAAGGATCATCATGTGGTAGTTGCAATGATGCCCTCCAGCACATGAGAGCAGCTGGGAAGGTGCCTTGCAGCAAGCAGTAGCAGTGCCGACAGACCTGCAACACAGCCTTTCACTGGTAGCAGGTAAATACATCTTAGCTGGCGAGAGTAAACTAGAACAGAGGAGAGGGTGCCAATATTTGACAGCCAGGGACAAACACAGCCACTGGGGTTTCTAGCTCTGGCTGCAAAGGGTTGGGGGGGCTTTTTACACAATAGATCCATGCACATATCAGTTGTAGGAATGGCGAACTCTAGGACTGGCTGTCAAGGGGGAAAAGGCAGCAGTGACTGTCAGAGCAGTCTGGAGGGACAACAGCACCTGGTGGTCAGGAGTGAAGAACTCTTAGAAAGGGGTGATGAGGGGGTGCCTTCAGCAGGTGGTGGGGCATGCATGGGGCAGGCATATGAGATACCTTCATTACATAGAGAACATGAATCAGGGCCTCTGCTGCAAAGTATGTAATGGCCAGGGCTATCAGCATGGCGTGGTGCCGCCTGCGTACAAACGCTTTGAGGATTGCTGTATCCAGTAAGGGACAAAAGAACTCCAGCCCCCCACATGCCCTTCCTCTCCATTATGGAGTGTCCAGTGAACATCTAGGCAGTACAGCTCTTCAGCATACACATAGAAAAAGGGAGCTAGAGATGAGTGCAATGCTGGGGCAGACCATCAGTGCTCGTCCGCTTGAGATCAATGTAATAAAACAAGAGCGGGGAAACAAAACAACAAGCAAAGGAGGACTCACAGACTCGGATGAGATTTTCTTCAGGAGCTCAGGCCCCGGGGTTCCAACCAGCCTCAAAATGAGCTTCAACTGATCAATGTCTAAAGATGGTACATGAAGGAAAATGGCGGGACAGATGATGGTCAAACGTGCACAGTCTCTACAGTGTGTGGGACTGATGCTAAAACTGCAGAGGATCAATCACCACACAAAGTAGACAATTATGGACACATCCAAGGACGATTGCACACACGATCCAAAAACAACCATGAAAGGTCAACAATGACTGTAGCTCTGCCAAACCATGGTTATACAACCAGCAGTGGGGCTGCCAAGCCCCTGAGATTTAGGGAACCTCACCTTGTCATGCATGGAACCTACAGCATCATTTTAGGGAAGTCATCAGGTGACAACTCGGCTAGCCCAAACCTATTAACGGCCACCAAACCCACCCTTTTCCTTCATTAGACCTTAGTATAGAAGATGACAAACTGAGCTTTACAGCTGGCATATGGATGCATTAATATCATCAAACCCCTCTGCCCCCCACCATCACCACCCCTCCTCGTGGCTAGATTCCTTCTCCCACACAAGTGCTGCATGGGTTGACCAACACACAACTGCGCAAGTTGGGACCTTAAAAGTCACCAAACTAGAGGCAGTCAACTCCTCCCCCCACCCACAACTGTAAAACATGACTTCACCGCAAACATACTTGCTAATTATGAGTCAGACACACACGCTCATATTATTTGGTTGGATGTTCAAACAGTAGAAGTCTTATGTGGGTGCCTCACTGAACCAAAGTTTCCATACTTCACCATGGACAGAATTCCCAGCGAAGATGAATAAAGTGAGTATTCTGCACATCAGGCAAGATTAAGAGAACACATGAGCACACCTAGGAAGAGAGGATTCGCCTGGTTCTCAGAAAGTTTCCTACCCCTTCTGAATACTAATAGTATGACTTGAATGGAATCCCAGCAGTCTGCATGAAGCTGTCAGATTCCCCTTTACTCTCTAAACGGCGGTCTGTCCCCCTTCCACTAGAAAGATGTGCAGAGGTAATGTCTTGGTTTCTGAAATGCCAAGTTACTTGAACCAACAAAAGAGTGGAACTAGAAAGGACACATCGTTTCAGTATTATCACTATCTAGATAGCATCCAAGTGTTCCAGTCTGAGCCAAAGTGGCCAATGTAGGCAATTAAAACAAGCTGCTGTGTGCTGCAAGCTTCAGCATCGAGATGAGAACAATCCACTTTAGCTCATTCATGAGGTTTAGGGCGATTTGGTTTCCAATCACACTGGCCCTTCTGCTCAACTTGGGACTGGTTTGGCAAATATCTTGTATATTGTGTCTTCGGGTTACTACGCAAGTGCCGCATCAGCTGTAGAATGCACATGTTGGTGGTTGCATGGCAAGGCACCTTCCTCCTGCGTTCTGGGCCAGCCATGCCCCTGGCAGCTGCCACTATGCCTGAGCTCCAGTACAGCTGCAATCTAGCGCTAGCCTGCAGTGCCCTTTCCTGGCTTCCCTTTGGAGCTTTCCTAGATGCAGTCTGCTGTGCCTCTGTGATTGCTTCCTGTTGTGGACAGCAGTCACAGTTTCCCTTTCTCTTTTTAACATGTATTCCTAGCTTGGTTTTCTTGACAGTTCTTTGAAGAGACTCAGATTTATTTGGTTTTCTATACTACCTTTCACCTAAGAAGGTTCCCATCGTGTTTTTCCCTTTTAGAAACATTGTCATTTGCTTTCCAATTATACAGAATACGACACATCCTGTTACATTAATAGAATTCCCCCTGCATCCTCAATATTAGTTAAAAATACGACTCCAGTGTTATACGCATACCACAGTCTTGTCCTTCAAGCGTTGTCCTACTGCTTATGCTCTTCAAGGCAGCTGCCCTTTGCTTTTTTGTCCCAGTGTGGATCATGCTTTGTTGTGTTGGGTAATCTTTTCTCTGTGCCTTGTTAGTTGCCTGGTAATGATTTAATGCAGATGCATGCATTACCAGCTTTATGGATGTCGCAAGGCGCTTCCCTTAAATTAATGTATGCTGGCTAATGCTATGTCAGTAATGGATGGTGTGTGTGTCCATGTTTAGGCTACCGATTAAAGTTACTAAAGGGGTTTGCTACTTACTTGTATGCACATGGTTAGCGTACGTACATGTTCTTTGCATGCGATTACACTCGTGGATTACTCTCAAATCAACCCCTGACCGGTCCTGGGGCTAAACAGACAAGAGATAGAACATGTGAAAGAAGAGACACCCTGCAAAACCGAGGACCTTGACCAAAAAAGCCAAGGCGCCACCCTTGGTAGAGTAGAGATTAAGCTGGATGGCATCAGAAAGAAAAGGAGTAAAGGCCACAGGAGCAGCAATGATCGGATCCATGAATCGCAGAAAATGCCGACAGCAAGGACAAAGAGGTGCAAAAGTAAAACAATATGATTATGCTGGTCAGTCTGTGAACAGAGAAAACAAGGGAAACAACCATACCCAATTCCCAAAATAGTCATTTTTCTTGAACAGACCAAGGATCCTTTCCAGAGTTTGGGAATGGAATGTTCTATTGTACATTTCAGTAAATGAGTAATCTGAATAGAACCAAATTCATGCAAAGAAGCCTAGTACAATACGGGACACGCCCAGACAGGATCCAGCAATCATTTTGGTGGAAGTGATACAGTTTTTGAAATAATAGTCATAGCTGGTCCCAAGCCAATATTCAGCATTTTCCCCAGTGGTAGGAGTGCAGTATGTTTTGCTTTGTGAGGCCTACTACCTTCTTCCCCCGACTGCCTCCCCTCTTATCTTTCCCACCACCTTACACTACACACAGAAATCCCCCACACCAAAGGCCAAGCCGTTGGCACATAAACACAAATCAAGCCTCTCCTCTTTAGTCCAATCGCGTTGTTCCGCATGAGCGGCTAACCAG
The DNA here is from genome assembly GCF_040938575.1 of Ambystoma mexicanum. NCBI lineage: Eukaryota > Metazoa > Chordata > Amphibia > Caudata > Ambystomatidae > Ambystoma > Ambystoma mexicanum. The sequence continues at coordinate 127,171,451 of NC_090938.1, forward strand.
ACCCAAAGTGATGGAGTCTATCAGATCTTGGGCTCTTACCCATGAATAACATACTCCCAAGGGACTCTGGCAAATCCATGGAAAGCAGATCGGCATACGGGACATGGGTACTTCCGACATGCATCCATCGACACCAAAGGTTCCACATTAGCCTCTCCCACTGTCACACTAATGACCCCCTAGACCCACATTTTCTAACAGTCATGCACAGCAAAGCCACGAAAAAAGTGGCAGAGAGGGTTATGCAAGGCAACTTACCTTGAATTACTTTATATTATTCTAGATCTGGAATTACAGGCAAATATAGGGGAAGTGCTTAATAGCAACAGGACATAAGGAATACTTACTCACCGTAATCATATTTCTGGTGCTTGTATCAGCTTTGATCACATGCTATGCATAGACCAACATCTAGTGGAAGCTGCAGAGTATTACAGTTGTTTTTCGAAACTCGAAAAAGGGCGTCGAAATAGGGTGTGCCAGTAATACTATCCCTATTGTGACGTCCCCTGTACCCATAATCGCTCACGTGTGTTTGATCCTCAGACTGTTTTTTTCCGCCATCGTGAGCGGTCGCAAAATATAAGCGAGTCTATTTTCAGGGTACGTCGTTGAACTTTATTAAGTTAGTGTTTTATTTCACCAAAAGTATTACGTAGAATACAGACGATAAAAAGCCTCTGAAGAGTGGACCTGTAGAAAAAGAACACGCGCCGAAAAATACTACTGGAGAGGAACGCAGAGCTAAAGGAAAAAGGCAGAAGATGGGGATCAATGAATAAGCCTCCAGAAAACTACATGTGACAGGGAGCTCAAAGGTTTAGCCTGAGATGGATAAGATAAAGGGGCCCCTCGCGACACAGAACGCAGATATGCATCCCACGTCAGAAGTTAACACACACTGGAAGACCCCACATGCAGCAGCATATAACATGCACTGGGTGCAATTCTGGAAGGAAAGGTTAGATTCCAAGGGATCAAACCCCATGATAAAAATGGGAGGATCTTTCAGCAAGCACAAAAACTGAAACCACGAAGGACAAGATACATGAATGTCCCTATGGTGGGTGATTGTGACAGTGTGCATTGTGCTCCTTGTTATCCCAGTCTCTGCAGGGAGTCAGTCTCTTTAAATTTAAGGACGGTGCTGTTGTTGCTAGGGCTTGCTTTGACCTTCTGTCGCAACTGTGTTTTCTACTGTATCTGTTGCATAAAAACACAGGATAGTGCTAATTCGGGTGTGGGCAGTCCTGATCTATTTTATCTTATATGTATTCTTTAAAGCCCGGACCTTGCTCGAGAGCTACCAGAGCAATGTACAGAGAGTAGGTAGCCTGCATTTGGGCTGGCATCCTTTAACAGTAGCACAGTACTGTGAGTTGGGGTCTGAGAGTCAGTATGTGCGTCCATTGGAATTACTCATTGCTCAGGTGTTGTTGAAAAAGCCATGTTTTTAAAGATTTGCGAAATTGGTTAATTGTGGGGGCATTTTGAGCGGACATAAGGATTGAGTTCGAGAGGGGTCGGTATGTGAACAGAGAAGGATTGTTTGTGGGTCTCCTCTTTGCGGACGAGTTGATTCCAGCTGGTTGGTCAATTTGCTGAGTGAGGAGTTTGTGCCACCAGATATATGGAGCTTAGCCGCCAGGTACGCTGGTGTACTATTTGGGACTCTTATGTAGAGGATACATGCAATCTTGAACAGTATCCTGGTCTGGACAGGAAGCCAGTGTTGTTCGCGTAGGAAAGGGGTGACTCAGTCACATTTCTGTGCACCCGTAAAAAGAGGTGTGGCAGGGTGGTGGACTGCTTTTATGGGAGCCAAATGAGCAGCTGGGAGCCCAGTAAGGAGGACATTTCCCCCACTGATGTGCGAGACCACAAGGGCCTGCACTATGGTCCGGAAGTCCAGATTTTACCAAGGGTGGAGATTCAGAGAATGGGTGTTTAGGCCGTCTTGGCTATGTGTTTCTGGAAGGACAAGTTGCTGTCAATGGTGAAGCCTAAGGAATATGCGGAGTCAGAGGCTTGATCTATGGAAGTCTTTCCTTGTATTAGGAGTATTGTCTTAAGTGAGCAATTCCATCTGCATTTCTTTTTATTGTGTCAGCAGTATTAGTTGCATTAAAACTCAACTTGAAGGCAGTATGTGTGTCTGTTTCGTGGATGTTTTCCTCCTGATTATAACCAATTAAAATGCAATGTTGATCAACTTAACTATAATCAGTGTGGAATCCGGTAGAAAAAAACGTAACCACTGATTTCAGAGCCGAATATATATATAAGACAGGAAACAGTGGGAGGAGATGGTTAATGTCTTACTGGCATATGAGCAATCCAGGGAAATTGGCATAGAAAAAGGTGGGAGAAACTGCTTGATGTCTTGCCACTTTTGGGGTCTTCTGGGGGATTCAAAATGAACAGCAGAGGAGGTCAAGGCAGGGAATCACTTGTGCACGCCCATGGAGAGTTAGGAAGGTTGTACTGTGTAAGAGTCACAGCAATATAACTTCGATTGGTGCACAGGTGCAGATCCTTCAACTTGTTAAGGCCTGGGGTGCACCTATCCCCCAATAACCTGTATCACCTGCCTGTAGGTGTCTGTATACCTGATGTCCATTTCCATTAGAGTGCACCCTTAATTGTCTAGCCTTCTGGTTGCACACTATTACTATGCTCTTGCACAGTGCGCGGTTGCTTCGTTTGCGCTCTATAAAAAGCAGCATGTGCAAACAAGGCTGGAGTGAAAAATCCAAAAAGAAACACATAGGGCTAATTGTAAGGGTAAATAGAAATACATGCCGGGATCTTGAATGGAGGTAGATCAGAAGAGAAAGACCACTCATTCATACTGGACCATAACACCACATTGTAAATACCTCAGAGAAGTTAGAGTGGGACTATGAAGTACAGTTTTAATAACCGAAGATGGATCCAAACGATACCATAGAAATTAAAGTTAAATCGACAGCAACATATTACTAAAAACTCAAACTGGTACTGTGAGGAATCTGAGGGCGTCCTCACTTCTTTCCCCCATATATCCTTCTCCCAGGCGGCCGGAGAAAGGCCATTGCTATCGTATCCTGACCTTGGGCTTGATATGGGAGGGAGGATTACCTGCGTGGAGGAGACTGGGGGAGTGGGGATGAGGCACCCTTAGTTGAGACATGCTATCTACCATTACACTTTTATAAGGAGTCCAATATTCCCCAGGCCTTTGTAGGCTATTACCAGTCCATTCCCTATTTTTCCAATCTGCCAGTAAATACCAGTTAAGTACTAGGACGAGGAAGACACAAAACACAGCCATTCATCCTCCCTCTACTGATTTACACACACCGCAGAGACACACGCACAAAAGTTAGGTATTGTGACGAGGAGGAAAAAAAAAAGAGCAATGCAGAACTCCCAAAACAGCAATGAGCGGTCTAGTCCTTTTCAAACCAATCAATCTGGCGGGAGGTTTAAAAGCAGTAAGAATGGTAAAGATGGAGTTGGCTGTAGAAGCAGGTCTATGGACTGCTGGATGAGAACAGACCTCTCCGGGAAGGCAGCGTTGCAGACAGAGTGCTTGAGGATCCCGGAAAGATGCAGAGTCTATGTATCTGGAAGTGAGGCTAATGAAAGCTAGAGGCCTGTGTCGGAATACGGAACCGGCGTGACCAAGCGAAACTATGGAGTGAGGCCCGAGCTGCGAGAGATGCATTTGAAGTGTGAGCAAAGCCACGGAGAGCTGCTGAGGAGACGGAGCGAGGTGCTGCAGGAGCAAGAGAGTGCAGCAGCCGGAAGCCTCGCTGGAACGCCGTAAGCATTGACCGGTGAGTCAACCTAGGAAGGGGGACACCGGGAAGGCAGGCAAACATGTAAAACTGATAAGAAAGTTAATGAAAGCAAAAGCAAGCAAATTGAATACCGATCTGAATGAACGTATTTTGAATACTGAAAAAAATATTGAAAACCGATCTGAATAAACGCCAGTAATTTGAATACCGATCTGAGATGAAAGCAAGTACGTTTGAATACCGTTATGAAAGAAAGCAGTTCTGTGAAATCACACAGCATAAAGAGCCATACGGATATTCAAGAGTTGTACAGCTTGACAGAACAAGCATTGCCAAGAGCCATCAATAAATCGTGCAATTTGAGTGAACAGGGATTGGCAAGAGCCGTAGGGATATGAAAGAGTTGTACAGCTTGACAGAACAAGCATTGGCAAGAGCCATACAGGAACTGTGTAACTTGAGTGAACAAGCATTGGCAAGAGCCAGGAGAGTATGTGAAAGTGCAACTAGTGAATGGTGGCAAAACAAGCAATGATAAAGCATCAAGAGGATGTGAAATGAGAATGAAGCACTGTAAAGCTGAAGCAGTAGCAACGTGTATATGAAGAAGAAGCAAGTAAGGTGTGTCGGATGCGTAACCTGTAATGGGTGGAACATGTGGTCCAACAACTGCGCCTTGATCGTGTACACCCATCTATGTAAAAGCCACTTAAAGCACTCACCAAGAAGCTTGTGCCTATAAGGAAATCTTGTGTGATCTGACTGTACGAAACTGAAATCTATGAAATTGGTGAAAGATAACCAAATCAGAAGAGCTGGGAAATATTCCAAGGAATTGTGTTGTTTTGAAATTGTTGCAAGAGTTGAAAGCTTGGGGAAGAAGCTCTGAACTTCTATTTTAACAATTTTAATTTGGAAGCTGACATCCCTACACATTGTATACAAATAGATGTGAGGGCAAGCATAGGTTTAGGACACAGACAACTTTTTTGCTTTGGACTTCCTGGTACAGACTATCCTTAGTTTTATTTAGGTAGGGAAATCCCAATCTTAGCATAGGGCAAGTTAGGCCTTTTCAAACCTCTTTTCTGTTTAAATAAATGTTTATATCCAAAACGTTTAACTCAGTTGTCTGTGTCTACTCCATGATGCCTCCACAGTACCCATGTCTACAAAGTATTTTAATTATGAGTAAAATGGCTACATAGTGGTTTAAATTTACTAAGGTTGTGTTGTCATAGTATTGCCCACTCATAAACCAGGAAGACAGCTTAGCCAGTTAAGTGCTCGCCTGCAATTTATTCCTCCAAGGTCGATCCACTAAAGTAGGTGACCATAACACAACTTATTACAGTACTTAGAAGCAACAGAAATCCAGCATGAAGCGCTTCATTAAAGCAGGATAGTATCACCACCACCAGCCAGGATAGGCATCGAGGCCCCCATTCTCTTGATACAGATCATGGCACATGTTTGAATGCTGTACTGATCAGTTTCACATTCACATCAGGCTATGAACCCAGTGTCGCTATTTCACTCTTCAGTTCAAACTAACTGCCCAGAATCCCCAGGGTTTAGCCTTCTCCTAAAATCAGCACTGTCAGTGGATTTGTGATTTAATCGCCTGCAACTTTATAATTGGTTGTACCAGGTTTGTGTTGGATTAGAATGTATCTAAGCACTCAAGTACATTTATGGTACTCCGCTGGAGGAAATGAGGAGGTGCTATGATTACATCTTGTGTGAAAAACACTGCAACAGAGAAGGGAGATGAGAGAAAAGGACAATGAGAAGCACAGTATTAGGCTGGTAATTATACTGGCAAGCAAAATCTGTATCAAAGATAATTTTTCATTTTTCCACTCAACCTTGTTTCTTCTAGTCCTTCGTGGCAATCCTTCACCTTCACTTTAGTCCTTCCTTCTAGTCATCGCCATCAAGGGTATTCGTCCTAATCTGTCTACATCATCATAGTCTTTAGTACGTCACCTACCTCCTTGTTCTTCGGTGTAGTCATCCTTTATCATAGTTCTATGGAATAGTCCTTCTCTTTTGTCAAAGTCATTCATACTAGCCCTTCTCCTTTGTCACAGTAATTTCTTCAAATCCTTCTTCGCTCTAGTCATTTGTCATAGTCTTTCTCCTTCATAAAAGTCCACGAGAGGTCCTTGTCTTTGTAGTCCATCGGCGTGGTCCTACATCATAGCCCTTCGTTCTAGTCCGTCTCTTTCGTCCTGGCCATTCGTCTTCAACAGTTGTTTGCCATAGTCCTACTCCATCAGTTTTTCATCATAGCCCTTCTCCTTCAATATGGCCTTTCAAACAAGTAATTCTCATTAATATTAATTTGTCATAGCCGTTTTCCATTGTAATAGTACTTTGTCCTAGTCATCCCAGCCCTCAGTCGTCATTGTTCATCATCATTTCTAGTCCTTCTCTTTAGACACTGCCCATCGTAGTCCTTTGTCATAGTCCCTTTACTTCATAAAAGACCTGCATTCTAGTCCTTATTCCCAGTCCTTCTCCTTCCTCTTGCACCTCCCTCCTTCTAGTTCTTACTCTGTGATTAGCCCTGGTCCATCATTTTAGTCCTCCTTCATCATAAACCTTCTCCTTTGTAATCATCCTTGGTCGACCCTTTTTTTTTTTCCTAGACCCTATCCATTGACATAGTGCTTCTGCTTGCTCCTAATCCATCATGCTAGATGTCGTCCACTTTCTTAGACAATCATTTTCTAGTATAAGTCCTAATCCTACTCCCTTCATCCCAGTCTTTCCCATTCCTCATAGGCATTCATTCTAGGCCTTAACCCATCAATTTAGCCCTCCATCATCTTAGTCTTCCACCGTCCTAGTCCTTCTCCTTTGCTTAGTCCTACTATAACAGGCACAGTCTCTCAGTCAGTCACAGTGTCCATCTCTCTTTCCCCCACTATATTTCTTCATCTATGCTTCCTCCCCCACCGCTCCCCCAATTGTCCTTCTTTGAACTTCTACTTGTCAGTGCTGCTGGCTCTCTCTTTCCATTTATTTTATTGGGGACTGAGGCACCGGGTGGGATGGAAATGGCGCAAGAGAAGACACAGAAAAAAGAAGTTTGTAATGTGACAAAGTTCCCTACTTTATCCTGGGCACTTCTAGTGGGGTAGCCAGTGGGGGGCAGGTACATCCCAGAGCTAGTGGATGTTATGGGGGGAGTATCCCCTGGTCACTGATGACATATGGCACTCAATATGTGGAGAATAAAAAATAGTTCTACATCTATCTTGAAGGGTTGTACTGTGAGAAACACACTGGCCAAGTGTTCTAAATAAAGCAACAAAGTGATGTTAAATGAGCTACCATCTCACAATAGGCAGAGGGCTTAATCAGTCCAAGTATCAGTCTTTTAAAAAACCAAACAAATGCACACACCGAATATAATCCCAAATAATTCAGAAAGGTCTGTATTTATTCATGCTGAAGGATTTAAAATTAGTAATGTCTTTAATATGGATTTTCGGTTTTCATATCCATCATCAATCAAAGAAGAAATAGCAATACTTTTCTGTCCACATTGTAGACCTTGTTTACCAATTTCAAGGTTATTCCATGAAGAACTAGCTCATACAAGATCAATGAAAAAAAAACTCAATTAAATGCCTTCATCTGTAAAGAAGAGTGTTGTGCCTGTCTAATCGAATATGTACAAACAACAAGCTATTCTCTCAACTATACTTTTCATAATGATTTGAATAAAGAATAATTTACTACAGTAAAGGTGAACCTATATACATACCGTGTACACCAATGAAAAACAATTCTACTGCAAGGGTCTAGGAGTAAGAGGCGGACACAAGCGTGCCATGTAGACTTTCATGAACAACAACAACATTGTGCTTGAGTTGGAGGAAATCCTAACTAACCCTATCTCTATGAGGGGTTTCCCTGCATCAACAAAACTAGCTAATAAAATGGTCTGTCAAAATGCCCTGTGTCCAAATCCTAACCTATCCCTCACAAGCTAAATTTAATATAACGTGGCAAGGGAAATGTATTTTTTTGGCTGCCGACCTCCAGCCAAGCTTTGCAGTTCAAAACAAAAGTTCCATAAAGGTGTAGAAAGGCAAACAAAAGTTCCACAAGACTTAAGGGTCTGCTTCCCCTACCCCAGAGTCTTTTCAGCTTTATCCAAAGGGATTTCTGTCTCTTCAATTCTCAAGATATGTTTGTCAGACCTGCCTCCGAGGCCCTGCAACAAGGAAGAATGGCCAGGACACCTTTTCCAAGCCGCCCCAGGGGTCCAGGCCCTTTGTGATTAGACCTGGCCCCAAGGTACTGCAATGAAGAAGAATACGCTGGCTCTCTCTCCCAGACTGTTTTGAGGGACACGGACCATTTTCTCAATACGCCCTTCTTGGTCCACTCTCCTTCCAAGTGGGGTAGTCAGTGTTCTCGTGTGTGTGTTCTCGTTCGTTTTCTCTCTCTCTCTCTCTCTCTCTCTCTCTCTCGTTTTCTCTCTCTCTCTCTCTTTCTCTCTCTCTCTCTCTTTTTTTCACTTCCACCCACAGCCTTGGTTTACTCTCTCGCCAACTGTAAATGCAAAGTTTGTATTTCCTCTTAATGCTCTTTAGGATATGTTTTCCCGATATGGGTCCCATACCCCCTTTACTATGCTGCTCATTTCATTTAGTGTTACTCACGTTCTCTGGGTCTCCCCAACTCTGGCCTCAGCTATCCTAGTACTTGTAGGGTGCTGGCGTCCCTTCTCCATTTGTGCTTGGGTCTCCTGTGTCTTCTCCAGTTACCTGGAGCCTTCTCCGGTGTCCTGCGAGTCTCTCCAGCACCCCAATGGTGGGCTTCCTGCGCTCCTTCAATCCCAGCTCCTGGTGAACGTACCCCCCCCCCCCCACCCCCACTCTCTCCGGGAAGCATTGTGGGATCCTTTCTGATGCGCAGCTCCCCCACACCCAAATCCGCCCGCTTCTCTGGTCGGACCTCCTTTGTGTAACCTGACAAGCCCCCGGTCTGTGCCGAGAGATAGAAGACACCACTGTTATGTTCCCTCTCCTGTTTTGAATGACAGAGGGCCAAATGGTAGATTCTAACGACTAGACCACGTGTCTTGGGTCTCAGCATTGATCTTCATTGCTCTAGTCCGCTTTCTCGTCCCACTGCCACCATTGTCTACTGTGAGACAGGCATGGTATCAAGAGACAACACAGACAAGTGAAAAACAGTTTGAAAACCTTAATTCTCAATGGTCAGGATGATGCAACGCTCAACTTGCCTCAACTCTAAGATGGGAATGTTCCCTAACGGAAAGTCTAATTCTGTCAGTCCAAAACAAAATATTGCATGTGCCGAAACCTACGCTTGTCCTCACTTTTATAGAGTAATACGGTGAATGGGATTTGACCAACTCAATAACGTTCAAAGTAAAGTTAATGTGATAATGGGGCCTTTCTGCAGCTCCCTTCCCCAGGTTTAGGGCACTCGGGATTATAAAGGTCTCTTAGATTTAACTTGACAAAGAAAAGTTCACGTGGCACACTGTTCACTTGGCAAAAGAAGTTCACTACCTTTACCTGGTGAGTCCTTTAAGCTTCTCCGCATCTCCTTTCTGTGAACCCTGAAGCCCTCTAGTTCACAATATCATGCAGCTTCTTGCTTTCAATTGGGCTCCCCTGGTCGTGGCGCAGTTGTCAGATCACACCGTCCACCCATTACAGGTTGCACAACCAGGTGCCTTATCCTTAATAGAGTTATGTTTCTTATATTGGGGGCCCTGAGGCCAACCTGGATCAATCCCCTGCCTGGTGGACACTCCAATGCTACTCTTTGCTTATTCTGGCGTCTCTGCGGCCAGGCTGGACCAATCTTCAGCCTGGTGGCCACCCCAATGCTTTTCCAACGCACTTTGCTTGTTGTCAACACTTTTCTATCAGTTTGGGATTTATGCTCCCACTTTATTTATCACACAGCTCCCCTCTATTAGGATCTCTATTTTGCTCACTTTTTGTGTCCACAAGCAGCTCCCATCTTTGCAGACACTTCCTTTCCTTACAGAGTCATTCAAGAATGTGGAATCATACACGCAACCACTCTGCCACTATGTATCCTTGTAATTCCATTTGTCAATTTCACCAGGCCAATCTCCAGTTATACACGTTCAGACTGCAACATTGCATCTTGGTTGCTTACTTCAGTACACACACTGTGTTCTCACTGTGCTTCACTCACCGGTGATGCTTTCTTCGTTCTTGGGTTAACTTCTTTGTAATCAGAGGTCAGGTTCTCCCCACCTGCCCCTCAGACACTGCTGGGTTTCTGTCCTGGCCCAGGGGAACAAGCATTTCATTTTACCTATGTAACAAGGGCTCAGCACGCCTCTATGCTCCCTTCTTTGGACGTCTCTTCTTTGCTGGAAACAGGGGTCTGTGGCCGTGCTTCTTCCGGATTCTTCCTCACCCATACCCTCATCGTCTGTTTCTTCCAGCTGGTCCTGGGCAGCCACGACTCCTCAGCACTCCTCCCAACTCGCTCCCTTTCGCCGATGGCTAGTGTTCCTTTTATACTATCTTGAAGACTTGATAGGCTCCTAGAGGGCATGGCTGATTTCAATTGCCTGACCCTGCCTGGCCTTGTTAGTGGGACATGGCCTATGAAGATGTTGAGGTGCCTCTATCTGCATCTTCTTTGTCCAAGTACCATAGTAGTGTTTCTCATAGGAAATCTGTACTTCTCTTGATTTCCTCTTCTTCATCACAGTACTTGAGTGATACTTGGGAAAAGAAGATTGTGTGTCTTAAAACAATCTATGAAGGCTGAGGGGGGAGGGGTGGTTGGGTAGGTCACGGTCAAGGAAGGGGGATACCATGTCTCTGGTCTAGGGTTGTTCTTAGGATACGAAAGTGGTATTGGTGTTAACTTTCTCTTCTCCTTTTCAATGTTAGGGTATGATGGGTCAAATCTTTTCCTTCTTATCTTCTCACGATGATAACAAGGAGGTTGGTGGTTTTGGCTCTTTCAATCTTCTACCCTCAGTAAATGAGGTTAACAGGAAAGGAAAAGACTAGGTATCAAAGTAGTTTATGATACTATAGGAACTGGGGGGTGGGGCGTGTAAATTGGTGTTGTAGTTAAAAATAAGAGGTTTGATTCCCAGAGATTTTATATTACCTTACTTTCCTTGGAGGAGGAATATTTGGTAGAAGGTTTTGGGATGAGGTAGGACATACATGGCAATACCCAACGACAGAGGGAGGGTAAGATGGGTCATGGTTAGAAAAGTGGGGATAGCATGCATCGCCTTTGGGCCCTCCTTTCCAAATTACTGAAGACCATCTACCCAGTTGATCCTCCCTCGCTTGTCCGCCCCCCAGGTTGGGATTCAAAAGCGATGGCCTTCCCCTGGCCACCAGCTTAGAAGATCCCCAGGGAGTAGGCAGGGAAAGACCATTAGGTTTTTTACAATACCTTATAGGTGTTTTCCTTGTCAGTGGTCTCCACCAGAGATGTATACCAAAAGTACATGGGGCACCTGGTGGTGGTGTAAGAGAAGGTTTTTGAGGGAAGGCGGGAGAGTGAACGGGATATGGCATTCTCCCGAAGTGGTCACTACTCTCAATGGGGTCCTGCCACACAGTACCACCCCCAGGGTGACTATTGAGTAGGTGCCTCATCTCCCTGGCCTCATGGAAAGCGGCTCCACCATCTAAAGCAGTGGCAATATCTCGGGATTCGTCACACTACCCATAAAGAAACATTGAAAATAAAAGATACAAAAAGGGAACAATAGAACAAAATCAAATATGAAGAAAGTAAATCATCACGTACATGAATATATTAAAACAAAGGCATATCAATACTATACAGTTCTCAAAGTGTACGTGCCATGAATCTTCAAGTGAGAAGAGATTGCGCTCAAATGCAGCCAATCCAAGAAACAGTTTAATGTATCGAAACATACACCTCTACAGAACCTTTGCTGCCAAATTCAGACATAATGCATGAGTGCGTTGACATCACTGAGCAACCTAAACATATGTGGATTAGGACGCAACTACGATTGCGACAATAATAGCGTTACTCAAAGACTTAAGGTAATGAGAATCAAGTTAAGTTTAGAAGAAACACATCAAATTGTGTTCCTCATTAAAATGAGCGTGGAAAACCGATGGTAAAAGCTTAATCCAATATGTCTCACAATGTAAAAGATGTCCCAGTTGGTTTGGGAGGAAAATAAAACAGTTTCATAACAGAACAGCATTACATATTTAGTAAGAGAGCGAATATTCAAGACTCTCAAAAAAGTTCGGCCATGGTGCTTTCTTTCTGTAGAACTGCCCAACGAGAGGAGAGGAATGTGTATCTTTTATAGGTAAAGTAGACCTATGTTCATAAGATCGTATATTTGCCTTTCTAAAAATATGGGCAACATGAGATAGCATAAATTGCACTACTATTGTTGCACTTAGCGTAGTATTCTAACGGAACGGTGAACAACCGATCCTTACATTTTATTTTTATTTAGCCATTTTTAGTGCGTCGAAACCCTGCAGACATCAGGGCGCAGTAGCATAGAAACAGGGACAAAGACGGACGTAGACATAAAGGTCCTGCCTCGCTATCGTACAAGTAAAGTACTTGAACAGGTGTGTCTTAAGGAGTTTCCTGACAATTCTATAGTTTGGTTCTAAGCGAATGGCCAGTGGAAGCTTGTTCCACTGCTGTGCAGCCCGCACAGGAAACGATTAAATGATGTTGTGACTGTTCTGACAACTCAGACAGGGGAATGCCCCAGTTGATTTGGGAGGAAAAAAAAACAAAACACATTTTCATAATAGAACAGCACTACACATTTACTAAGAGAGCGAACATTCAAACTTTTTATTTTAGTACAAGTAAATGGATCCCTGAAAAGGGTGCATTTATCTAGTGTAAGGGTCCAGAAGTAGGACTCTGACAGGGAGGGTTCATGGTGATTATTAGAAACTTTTATTCAGGTGCAAAAAGGAAAAGAAAACCCTATCTCAAAGAGGGGCTTCCCTGACTCAACTGAAATAACTAGTGTCAAAAAGTCCAAAGCAAAAAGTCCCAATATCCAATGTCAGAATCCAAACTCTATCCATCACACTCTAAGCTCAAACTAATTGAAAAGAGGTCTTTCTAGCCCCAAAGGAGTTGGCTCCCTTTCCATGGACAAAAGACAGTTCTGGAATCTTCAAACCTTGAAGTATTGGGGAACATCTTCCTCCCCCAGCCTTGTTCAGGCTTCTTGCAAAGTTCCACAATTGTTGGGTAACTCCTGTTTCCTTGTTGGCCCATCTCAGGCCTCCTCTCCGTCCTTGTGTCCCTGACACCGATTGGTAGACCTTGTTCCTTTTCACCAGGCACATTTGCAGAATCAAAAGGGGGGTTGGATGTGTTTCCAAACTGGTGTGGGTCCTTGACCATGGTTGGCAGACCTGGTTTCCTCCCACCAGTTACTGTGACAACAAAGACCAGCTTGGATGTACTCCCCAAGCTATGGCATCGCATACAGGCTTGGTTTACTCACCTGCCAAGTACTGCATGTACTGTTGATCACTTTCACAATTCTCTTTATATGAGTGCAGGTCCCAGACTCGCACTTCAGATTTGTAACTCGCACCAATATGTAACTGAGCTTGGTTCACTGGTTTGCCAAATATTATTCACCTCATTAGGCTTCTAGGATGTCTTTCGGCTCGTGTTTGGTTCTCAAACGCATTAATGTGGCTCTATCGGCTTACTTGCCCCCTTAGACTGTCTCTGCCACTTTACCAGGACCCTGGCACCACCCCGCATATCCGCGTACTTGGTGTGTGGTCCGCAATATTCTTTGGACATCCTGTGCGTCTGCTGTCAGCAATGGGGCTTCCCATGCTTCCTTGTCTCCTTGGTGGTTGTCGGCTCCCCCGTACTTGCTTCACTCTCAGCGGCGTAGCAGTGCTCCTCCGCGAATGCCGACCTTCTCTGCTGCCCAGCATGCTGTCCTTGCACACCGGACCATTGTGACAGCATCCTGCTCCTTGCTAGACTCCCCCCTCCGCCTTTTTGCTTCCCAAAGTGTTCTCCGTCTCACGGTTCCTCCAGGGCGGGCTTGACAATTCATCAAGTTTTTCTTTGCTTTTGAAACAGCTTCTTCCAATCGGATGTCACAAACCATTGGAATGGGCACAGTGGTTCTGGTAAGTATTCCGTACTGCTCTGCGCCTCCTCCTTGTCTCAGTACTGAGTGAGTTATGCAGTTATAACTCCCTAGATATCTTCTTCGACTCTGTACTCTCCACATTTGTAGAGCTACAGAAATACAGGGTATATGAGGGTAGGGGTGTAGAGGGAGGAGGTGAAGGAGAGGTGGGACTGTTGTAAGGAGAGGGTCTAGGGTCAGGTAATTGGCAGGGATACGGTGTTCTCCCAATATGGCTGTCACTGGTCCAAAAGGAGGTTTTCCCTCCCATGAGATCCACACGCCGAGTACCACCCCCAAAGGGACTATCTGGTAGCAACCTCACCAACCTGGCCCCATGGAAAGGGGCTTCCCTTTCAGAAGCAGCGACGACATCTTGGGCAATCAGATGTCTTTGCTGAGAATAAGTTGTAATGAAGATCTACTCCTGTGTGCGTGTTTTTCTGGTTCCAATAAATCCACTTTGGTAAAGTGTGTGTTTTATTCCATATCTTATCAATTAGAGGCTGGGGATAGCCCCTTCAACTGAATCTGAAGATCCAGATTGTTCACAATTCCTGCTAATTAGATACTAATTGTTTGACCCTGAGAACCTGGCTGTAGGGTAGATCACTGATTAGAAAACAGATGAAAGCTCTAGATTAATTAAGACTATTCAAATCAGTTGGTTTCTGATGAATGGACATCACAGACTAGTAATTAATAACAGCTAATTTCAAGTCAAAACATGTATAAATGGATCTGTGGCATTAAGGGAGACTTCAAAACTATGATTGATACAGTTTAAGTATCGAAAGAAATCCCTCCTTTCTTAAAAGGTTTGTTGTCAAATACCAGAAGTATTGTTGATCTACCTCTGCCACCATAATAGTTGTGATTCCAGGGATTGTTTGACAAAAATGGATCTTCAAGGTAATACATGAAGAATTTGCATAGGAGGGCCCTGCGGGCTTTCAGTGCAGCACCTCTTCAAACTTTCAAAAGCCTGTTTACTATCCTCATGAGGAATGATGTAGTATAGATTTTTGACATTTAGAGTAAGTCTGATCAGTGTAGAATGTAAATTAGCTAAAGATTTACGTTGTGTAAGAAAATTGGCTGAATCCTGCAAGCACGTCTTTGATGATTGTACAAGTATTAATATACATTTCTGGTTGCAGAACGAGAGAGGCACCAGAGTTCAGAGTGCGGTTGGGCGAAATGTGAAAGTGTGGTCGATTATTCTTGGGACTCCTAGTGGGATGATCCAGGAGGTGGGGAGGGGGCGGTGACCTGAGCTAGTGGATGATTGCCCTGGGGACAGTATGCAGAGGCTATCCACTGGGCTCCTTCACTTTGCCCCCGAATGGGCAGCTGGCCGTAACATCCAGTATAAAAGTGCTACTGACTCTTTAAGAGTCTGGTCAGAATACCTGCAGTCTCTCAGGTAGGGTTGCTTCTCTACCAAACCAGAGTTTTAAACATTTAAAGGCCGGACTTCATAAAAGACTTACACAGCTCTAATACTGAACTCTCTTATAGCGTCTCGTGCTGTCAACAGGGATCCACTACAACATGCCCAGTGAGCACAAACAGAAAATCTAAAGTGGTGAACCACCTTAAACCTGCAGTCCCGCCATTGCCCGGATCACAAGATCACACACATGCTAACGCTGAGTGGGGGAAGCAATCACTTTCTAACCAATCAAACAAACACAATGATAAGAATACATATGTGCAGATTGTACAGCCCAGACTTGTCACAGGGGAGGATTTATAAAAGGTATAAGCCAGGAAGGGAAGATGTGGGAATTTAGAGAAAGCTGTGGCAGTGAGTTTGGAGCAGATTAGCCACAAGGTCGTCGGAAAAAACCTCCAGCTGTAGCTTTGGCTGGTGACAAGAGACACAGAGAGGTCTACGAGACCTGCAGGAAGGGCAGTCGTGATAATACCCTACTAACAAGATGATAAGCTGAAGGACATTAAGAAGAGCCACCCAAAAATCTTGTGAACAGTACAAGAAATTGCTTGAGCTTGTCAAACTGTTGAAACTTACGATACTGACATTTTTGTGTTTTAGTTTGACCCAGAGAAAGTGGTTATGTTAATAAAACCTGTTTTCCCGGGGATACAATAAGAGCTGGGCAATAAAAGGATAACATTTGAGGTAATTATGAGAATTCCGCTCTATGAGCCTGCAAATGGATCTGTGTGTGGCATTTCTATATTTTGCAACAGGGACAGGGCGGAAAGGGGAGGTTGTTGGTTGAAAGTTTGAGGTATGCATGGAATTAAAGTTTGGTTAGCTTTATGGTGTGCACAGTGGTGTTACCACTGGTATTTAAAAAAAGGTCAATTTCTTTCAAAATACAGCTGGACTTTTATGGCCAGATATATAACTCAAGTGCAACACACCTACCTTTGGAACATGACGATGCATGCAAAATGAGTTTGACACACCATTGGTTCAACCCAGCCCTCTAGCCTCCCAAGGCTGATAACATGAGTACTTCCAGTGGGTATTAATGGCGACACCAATTGACAATGAAAGACTCTGATATGAAATGCTATATAAATAACCAAATTATAATTTATATCATGATTAATAGGTTTTTGGCACGGTAGATTGCTTCCTAAGCCTTGGACACCCTTGCAGGGATTTATTTCCTTCAAGAAAATAACACATCTCTTAGGGTAGAAGTCTGTAACCGGCAGTTCCCCAAATATGTTTTGGACTACTTCTGCCATGATCCCTTATCGTTGGCTAGGGGTGACCAGAGTTGTACTCCAAAACATGTGGAGGGCCAAAGGTTGCAGACCCCCGACTTGGAGGGTTGTGCCAAAAGGCAAAAAAAGAGGGCTAATCAAAGCTATGATAAGTCACGTGCTGCTAGACAAATTTATTAGGAACGTTTTCAAAACAGTGTGGTTTAAAAGGGGAACGGGAAATCCAACATAATAAACACAATTAAATATAGTATCAAGGCCATTCTCAAGTTGGTGCATGTGCAGTTTGGCTCAGGATAAGTTATTTCCATTCTAGTCAAAACCAAGAGGCCTTAAGGTACATCTGATGTTTGAAAGGATGACACTTGTCCTAAATAACATCAAACAAATAGTATTTGGCCAGTCTATTCCCTGGGTGAGGTTCTTTCCTCACAATTGACATGCAGTCTTTCTTCGTCCAATAAAAACAGTGTCTGGATATTTCCTGGGTCTTTTCCCATGGTCACTCAGTGTTTTTCTTCTTTGTAGTATTTTTGCTAGTGAAGCTCAGTCACTCCTGAAGCTGCAGAGCCTCTCCACTTCACAGGGACCTTGGACTGATTAAGACAGTCTCTGGAGTCCAATTAGGCCATGGATCACAACAGTCAGACAGGGACCTGTTTTGCCAACAGCCCCTAGGATATAAGCTTTGCAAAGCTGTAAACCACCACATACAAGGCTAACAGGACTCTCTTATACATGCCTCTAACCACTCTCTGTGGTCCGGGCTCCTCCTGAGTGTCTGTACCTATGTCACTTTTCTCTCTCAATGCAAGATCAGCCAAATACAAATATAAGCTTCGTGCCATGTTCTACTACTGGAGGAACGCCCACCACCCCTGTAACAAGGCTTTTTGCTTTTTCATGGGGTTCCACCATCTTGGATTCAGTCTAATTTCAGCGCATAGATGGAAGCCCTGAATTCCCCCCGATCCACCAGCGAATGGCTGAATGAAAAACTCCACTTGTAAGCAGTAACCGCTATTTGACCATTACATTTTACCTACTTATTACGTAAGGACAATCCCCTACCCTGACCGGGACTGGTGAAACATCATAAATTATTGTCTTGTCAGGTAAATCCATTTCTACTATTTCAATCGTGCTCTACATTACACACCTTATTTATCAAAAAGCGTGTGACCTAAAATTGTCACAAACATATTAGGCTAAATTCTGAAATTTTTCATTTTTCACCATATGACAATATGTATTATTCATTTAGTTAGGCACACATTTTTTCATAAAAATTACCAAGATTCAGCAAAACAAAAAACAGAACAAGAACCAAACACTTGGTGTAAACAAATACAGGTACAGTGTTAACTGAAGAAATTGCACTCAGATACATCTTCACATGCAAAAATACCTGCCCAAATAACAATTCATGGGCTCAGGGGTCTACATAAAGCTCAGATTCGAAATGCTCGAATTTAAGAAGCCTGTTTCCTGTGCGTCTAATATGTACACTCAGGGCTAGTAAGTTCTGGTGGTAGTGAGCACATTTTTCTGGCTTCCTCAGGACCAAAATCAAGTTATTTGGCCGACCTCATCTATGTGATGGATGAATAAAATGCTGATAGGTGATGTGGTGCAATTGATCTAAACTAGTTTTGAATCTGTTCATCAGTTCCAATGTAAGAACATTATGTGTTCCATATGATTAATTTGGTAGCCCGTCCTTCGGGTTAGTGTGGTTGTGCAAGCAGGAAGGTACTGGGGCTTTACATTTCAGTGGCCACGCCTGAATGGTCGGGCGAATGAGGAAGTTTCCTCTATTCACCAGTTGTACTGTATGGCGGCACGTCCTCAACAAGATAATCTGGATAGCGCTTGTAGCGGTCTATGTTGTTGTTTTGAGACCGTCGAAGAAAGGAGGCGGTGTCTAAATCGAAGAATCCCTAGCTTGTCTCGAAGGAATTCTGACGGGACTAGTGTGTCCCAATTGCGTTCAACTAGTACAGTGTTTGTAAGCAGTTACCGCTATTTGAGCACTACATCTTCCCACCACAAGAAAAGCTCTTCCACATCATGGCTTGCCTTAAAAAGGCATGTAATGCTGCCCTTCCCACATGGTGTATGATTTCTCTGAATGTCTTGTTTACAGGGCCAAATGTCTTGCTTGGGTCTATGGGACAACCATATACCTCCCTCCCTTACTCGGGACGATGACCTGGGCACACACCAAGGCCTGCATCACGGAGCTGGCAGCAGCACAGTTTGTATAAGATTTCATTAATTTTGATGCTACAAATGTTGCTACAAAGCATTAAAGGTATGAATACAAAATTGGACTCATCTTGTTTTATATCATTTATTTATTTAGGTTGCATTGCTGTGAATTGCTTAAGAGTAATTACTGTATTACAGCTGTAAAGACTGGAGGGGGTATCTGTACTTCATTCCTCTATTTAGTTGGAGCAAAGGCACAGAGTACCCCAGCCAAGGTTCTCTATATGGTAGCTTGGAGGAGCAACCAAGTCTTAAGTACCCAGAAGATGATGCAGGCAGGTTCTAAAGTACATCGAGTCCCCAAACCCCCACAAAGGAATGTCCACACACTATGTTAGGGGATAACACAGCTTCTTTATATAAAATAAGGTTCAGTAATATATATATATATAATATATATTATATATATGTATATAAAACACTTTGTACTCAGGCAGTTCTATTCAAAGAATGGCAAATATATACACTTTATGTGGTACTACACACTACTTAAATTCAGTAATAAATTCAACAACTGCAGACAGTTTCAAATAGGTATGTGATGTGTAACAGCATAGATTATGGAAGAAAGGCAGGTTAGTTGTGAACAGTTGCGCCCAGCCTTTATAATATTAGCTTCACAAATGAAATCTAAGTAGGTTGTTCACTAATTCGATTTGTATTGGTTATGTACCAATAGTTGTGATATAACAGAAAAAAGGGTGCCAACATGCTCCATTTCAGCATTCTGTCTGGCTGAAGCTACACACGGAACGCCGCCATTCTAAAAGTAACGAGAGCTCTGAGAAACTACCATCTTTATTTGAGTGATGTCACCAGAGCAATACAAAGTTTTGTTCAATTGAACTCTACTTCTGAAGTCAGGCCTTTACATGGTATTCAGTACTACACAAGTGAACACTCATCTTTTATCCAAGTCCCCAGGATTTCAAGTAACCACCACAGTTTCAATTATTTCAGAATCACCTCCCCCACCGCAACATCCAACAAAACAGATAAATAGGCTTGGCTTCACTCCTAGTATCAGATACCTTCATGCGCCCTATTAGACCATACGTTCCTTTTTCACAATTTCACACAATGGAAAAACTTTTAAGCACCCCCGGTCTGAAGAACTGTTGCTCTCCTTCTTTAACATGATCATGAAAGGGGGACCATACTTTGAGAAACTTCATGTAGGCACCCCTTGCCAGAGCGCAAATCTTTTCCATGGCCAGAACACCCCAAATCTTGACCCACCACAGAGCCACCACCGGTCCCTCTTTTGTTCTCCAACCCTGTGTTAATGACATTCTGGCCGCAGTCAGCAGTTGTGTAATCAAGGTTGCCTTGGCTCCACTTGCCGAATATAGGTCTTCCACTGCTACACTCAACAGAATCACCTTAGGATCTTCCGAAAGGCGGACACCAACTATGTCCTTAATATGTCCCAAGATCTCCTTCCAAAAAAGCTGTGCCTTTGGGCAGGACCACCACATGTTTCCCAAGCTTCCTACCTCCCTGCATTGCCGCCAACACAAGGGTGAGAACTGATAATTCATTTTATGTATTCGCTGTGGAGTCAGGTACCAAGTATTACAGATCTTATATACAGACTCGTTGATTGCCGTACACCTAGACACCTTGTGCGCCCGTTCCATATTTGGCTTCAATACTCCTTTTCGATCACTATTCTCAAATCCTCTTCCCACTTAACCATATATGGGAGCCCATCACCCACTTCAGCCTTATACACAGTACCCGGTATAACCTTGAGATTCCTTTCGCCCCAGACCCTTCTCGGATCATTAATTCTAGGCCTGATGGTGGCCAAGTGCCGGCTACCGTTACCTCCCTCTGTGAAATTATATGATATGGCATTTATAATGCGCCCATACACAAGTGTTTCAAGGCGCGACAAGCGTTTCAAGGCGCAAATACAATGCCTTATCTGCATATAGCAAAACCGCTCTCTCCCCAATATCAAATTTCCCCTTGCAATCCTCAAACCTCAGAGGTTCGGCGTCTTGATAAAAGTCCTGTAGAGTGAGAGCCCCATGTCCACACCAATGTTCCCAGAAGGTGTTACTCCACCCCGGGAAACGTTTTTATCATAACCCATCGGGCTATACGGCCCAAGCCCCGGGGGTATCTGTTTCCAACGCAACGCTAGGTCCCAGTAACCCAGAGTGACCTTAGTGGCCCCCAACAGCTGGCCCTCTTCCCCTCGGGCCACACCCTTCAAGAATTGCAACATCGCAAGTGGGATACTTGTGACTTCCTGCTCAAGTTTACACCACCCTTTCCCCTGCTCCGTTCCAGGAACTACCATTTCTATAAAGACAGACAGAATGCTGAAAGAATAGACACAACTAAAAGGTAGAATCATTAAAGGAACTGCTTACTTACTAAAGACCAACAATCCAACAAGCGCAATAATACCTGGAAGCAACTTTGGGAATCCATCCGTTATCCTTAAAAGGCCCTAACAGAGAATTAAAACAAGGCCCTTTACTCAGACGGATCAATCTATGAAATCACAATATAACCACAGTACAGGCAATTGTGACAAACCTAGAAGAGAGAATATACAATGACCTGATACATAGAGTCCTTAACCTTTTTTTTACTTAACTACAGGCTGCTGCTAATTGAATGCATCTGTGTATAATATATGAACCATGCATATCTGACAATTGTGAAATTACACTGAACTGTACTTGATACAATAAATGTGTGTGTGAATACTGTAAAGAATTGTAAGGAGTATGTGTATGAACTAACACACATAAAATTGTATGTAAAATCAATACTGTGCCTTGAGAAATCCTGGCTAAGGGCGAAACAATGCAGGTATCTCCAAAGGGAGTATGTTGGCACCATTCCTTTGGTTACATCACAACTATTTATTTATTTTATTCATTTGTTTGTTTGTAATGCGTCGGTAGCCCGCAGGAATTAGGGCGCAGAGAGACAAATTAATGTTAGGCAAACAGTGGGTGGAAAGCTAGGGAGTAGCACATTATTTGAAGAGATGAGTCTTCAGATTTTTCCTAAAGATTAACAGATTTGGCTTTGCTCTCAGGGTAACTGGGAGGTTGCTCCACTGCTGAGCTGCTCGAACCGGGAAAGATTTCGCAGCACCCATAGATCGGGATGCCTGGGGTATCTGTAGCTTGCCTGATGTTTGAGATTTGAGGGCCCTATTAGGGATCTATCATGGGAATTTGGCTCTAAAATAGGATCGGGCCACTCTGTACAGACTTCTGTGTACTAGAGTCATGGATTTAAAGATGATTCTCTCCTCAACTCTAAGCCAGTGGAGGGATCTTCGTCTTTCGATCCCTTTTATGACCCGGACTGCATTATTCTCCATTATCTGGCATTTACTGATGCATTTTCTGGAACCACCCAGCAACAGTGAGTTGCCATAGTCAAGACGTGCCAGTATAATGGCCCTGGCTATTGTAGCCGCGTTATTTTCTATCAGAGAGGGCGTATAGCTATCAATAGCCTAATATAGTATGCCTTATTTTTGTGAAGATAGTTTGTTTGGGATTCTGATCCCCGGGACGCCTCCAGCATCATCCCAAGTGTTTTAAAGTGGGAGACCATGATTAATGCATGAGTCTTTAATAGTAAACTCTTCACATTCTTTGCCAAGCTTACCCCTTGATTGACAGGAGCCGAAAATCATGAGCTCCATTTTTTACTGTTCAAGCAGATCCATTTATCTTCCATCCATTTGTCTATCAGATTGTAGATGTTAGTAGATATTGGTAGATAACCAATAAAAATCAAATGAGTGAACAACCTACTCAGATTTGATATGTGAAGCTAATTTTATATAGGCTAGGCGCAAGTAATCTAACAAAACCAATCCTTGTTTCTTTAAGCACTGACTGGATAGTGAATACCAGCCTTTGCTAGGTACTGCTGCCAGGCCACAACTTAAACAAATTCCGACCAAGAAAGAAATCCACAAATAAAAAAGAGAGACATTACTTGACTTTTTCTAAATTTGAGGGGCAGGCACACTAAACAATATTCACCACCCCATACATAGTTGTGAACAGTGGCAGAATGCTTTCTTTAGACTAGATAAAGAATTCTGGGCAACCTGGAATGGAAAAGTTAGGGAGTAACTTATGTCTTGTCTTTTACAGCCCAGTCCAAAAATGTTCAATAACGCTCAACTTAACTTTTAAAGGTTTACCACCCCAAAATACCTGAGAGGCCACAGGAGAACAGGACCCAAGATGTATCTGGGACCCCTGGATGACTCCTGAGGATAGAAGATTATCTTCCTCGTCACAGAACCTTCGGTGCCTTGGCAGACGAAGGGCAGATTTTCTCGGTTTCACTCGATGATTTCCTTTGAAGATGGACTCCACCTTGGAAGAAGGAGCCACTGGGATGCTGAATCCAAGAAGCAAAATTGAAACAATGTCTTTCTGAAGTGCAGCAGTTTTGCTCTTCGCAGTGCTCTCAGTTGGTCGATGGAGTCCTGGGAAGATGAACCTTGCTGTGGGCTAATCAAAAGCTTGACAGATGAGAGCAAGACCTCTGGGGACCTTTGATAACTTCTGGCGCAACAGGTGCATAGGTCACTTTTGGTGTTGGGTTTCAGCTTCAGCTTCCGAACAAATTGGTGAGTGCAGGGACCCTAGTTATACACATTTGGTCCCCATTCACTCAGGCTGAGCCAGACCCAGTCAACCAATCATGCAGAAGGGCATTCATGCAGGTAGGCAACCAATCAGGCTCAAAGGCATTCAGGCCATTCACTCTACCCAGACACCCATAACAAAGAATGTGGATTGGGGTAAGCAATCCGCCTTTCAGCACACTACATTGCATCCATGTCAGTTTCAGTCAGGGCTGTCTCGGGCATTGTGTCCCACACAGAAACCAGACACCCATAACACAGAATGTAAGTTCACTTCAGACTTCATTCACAATTGTCCTACCCCAAGGGTGTACTCACAACACACAGCCCCTGGGAAGGCTCCAGTCAGTCCGACAGGAGGCAGCCCCAGAGCCATATATGGTATTTCCACCCAACAGACAGTCAGGGGGAAGGGACTGAGCCAGGGCTTCCCAGGACTTTGGGAAACAAGGTAAAGGGCAATAGAAAACAAGAGGGCACAGAGGCCATCTTGCCTTTCTTCAGGAATCCACTGATTCCTATGGCAGGGCATGGGTGTCCCAAAAACAGAGGACACTCAGAGTCACTGCCAAGCCAGCAAGTAGCCGCCATCAATCCATAGCCTGCTCTGTACGCAACACACAGGTGGCCAAAAACACACATAACCGGTACAAGGGTGTGCCCCCAACCAAGGGTGCCATAAGGGCATCCCATGGGTGTTCACCAAAAGGAAAAACATGAAGAGCTGCACTGCCAGACGTCCAGGCTGGACCTCAGTGGCAGAAAACAAAGACAACCCGTGCAGAGAAGAGGTAGGACAAGGACTAGGAGGGCGCTGTCCCTCCAAAAGGCATTTCCAGCATCACATCACCAGTGGATGAGTCTAGATTATACATATAGTTAATTGCATACAATGTATTTATAGGTGGAATCTTGGGTTGTTCGACATCCAAGTCCAAGTGTGTGCAATATTTGTTCTAGGATAGTTTGGCAAAATGATTGTTACTATTATTAGAATGTATTTATTTATTTTTGCATTTATAAAGCACACTAACCCTCAGGCATCAAGAATGAAACAATTGTCTTTGTTCATAGATGATGAAAAATGTTCATGATGACAATTTTGAAACAGTTCTGAAAAATGTCTCATCTACCTTCAAACTCATTTTGGGATGGTGATAGCATCCATCGATGACAACTAAATCGAACATCAGTTAAGTGTAAGATCATACATTAATAGAAGATTAAAACGGACATACTGACAACCTTAATAAACAGTGAAGTTGTATTTCATATTCAATTACAGAATTTGAATTACTTCAAAGAATTGAAGAAAGGGTATTCAAGTCTTGAAGATTTTGGCAACGTTGCTGAATATATCATAAGTATGTAGTTAGATGATTACTTTCAGGCCAGCCAAATAGTAACCTATATATCTTTTAGGAAGACTTAGGAAGTCTCCTGAAGGGTAAAGGAACTCAAAATCAGTTGATTAAAGGCAGCATGATAGAAGAGCGTTTAATACTGCCAAGATTTATTTGACCAAGAAAAGACTATTGAAAAGGAGTGTGGTAGCCCCTCTACTGAACGAACATAGGTCAAATACCGTGTTCTATGGAATTTCTTCTACTCAGGAGGGTATAGAATCATGTTTTAGCTCACTGCACCCTTCACAGAGGAGAAATATCCATTGCATATCAGTTCCCCCCCCTCGCAAACCTTTTAAAGGAGGCAACCCGCTTCACTTAACTACCCTCAATTCTCACTCTGCTATCAAACACTCCTGACATCTGTCACCTCTTTGAAGACCTTGACCTTGATGTCCTTGCTCTCACTGATACGTGGTTAAAGGCCAGCTACGTCACTGCTTTTGACACTCTTCTCTCGGAGGGCTACAAGTTTCTGTCTAATCCCAGGGCCTCCCGGACAGGAGCAGGAGTGGCTCTGATCTTCCCTGAGTGGGTTCCTGCCTCCATCATCCCCACCCAAACCTACTTATCCTTTGAAAGACTAGTCAGCAGGCTATCTGTCTCTCCTACCTTCTCTCTCTTACTCTCGTTACCATCTCCAGACCCCCACAGACCGTCCTCCCTCTTTCTCTCAGAATGGGCCGACCTGTCCTGCGCCCTTCTTGCCTCCTCCCCCAAATGTATCTTTCTTGGGGACGTCAACATCCATCTCGACTGTCTCGATGGTGCCACTGTTCTCTTCCGCAACCTCTGAGACACTCTTCCCCTCTCTATCCTTCCCTCTGGCCCAGCTCACTCTGCCTGACACACCTTGGATGCTCTCATCTCAACAGACATCCCTCTCTTTAGCCCCCTCACTGCCCCCCTCTCCTGGTCTGACCACGCTTTCCTCTCTCCACACCTTGATCTCCCCTGTCCCCCGACACCTCGGTCTGCACTGCCAGTCTCCTTCTCCTTCATTCAACTGATGAATCGTTTGTCAGTCACTGCATTCGCCTCTTGCTTCATCCCTCCTCCTCCCCTTCATTAGACTCTCCCTCTGACTTTGTTCTAGCTAACCTCCATCTCTCTATCTCTGACATCCTGGACATTCTTGACAACCTTGCCCCAGTTATGAGGATTCGCATGAAGCCGGCTTCCAAATGCAACTCCTGGTATGACTCTGACTTGGCCACTTTGAAATGCAAGTGCAAAGCTGCAGAGCAGAAGTGTCAGGCATCTAGCTCATCCTCTGACTAACTGGCCTGCCGCCTACTCCAAAGGCAATACGGTCTCTCCATTTAATAATAATAATAATTAGGCATTTATATAGCGCTACGAACCCTCAGGTATCTGAGCTCTGCTTATTATTACCCACGGTGTGTGGTGCTCATTTATCGACCTTGGAAGGATGAAAGGCTGAGTTTGGCCCCACCGGGATTCGAACCTGCGTTAACAGGCTCTGCACGGATGTCAAAGCGAGCGCTCTACTCTCTGTGCCACTTGACCGGAGACCAGATTTGCTCCAAGAAGAGGACTCATGTCCAAGGCCACATCTCTGGAGCCACCAATAACGTGGCTGAAATCTGCAAGGAACTTCCTAATCCCACCGCAGTCTCCTCCCCTCGTTCCCAGGCCCTCTGCTGTGCACTGGCCACCTACTTTTCTTCCAAAGCTCTAGACATCCTGTCCTCTCTGCCATCTGTGCCTACCCCACAACCCCACCTTCTCTTGCCTCCTCCTTCCTCCCCATACTCTCTTCTTTCTCTCCCATTGCACCTGATGAGATCTCTAAAGTTTATCCGCTCTATGAAAGTCTCCTCTAAACAGCTCCCGTGCTCCTCCAAAACCATCAAGGACAACATCGCCTCTCTTGCTCCAGCCTCGGAAGACCTCTGCAACCACTCATTTGCCACTGGCTCTTTCCCTCAACCCCTCAAGCACTCTCTTGTGCATGCTCTCCTAAAAAAGCCATCTGTGGACCCCTCTTGCTCGGTCACCCCTTTCTTTTGTAAACCCATGGAGAAGCTGCCATCCCCCCCCAGCATACCCTCCACACTGAAATGGCGGTCTGCCTCCACGACCGCCAGTCTGGTTTTAGGGCTGTCAAAGCACAGAAACCGTTCTCCTGAACACCGGTGAAGACTTCCTTTCCAACCTTGACTCAAACACTCTCTCTGTCCTGATCCTCCTCGGTCTCTCTTCTGCTTCTGACACAGTCAACCAATCCATCCTCAAACTGTCTCGATGATACCCTAGGCATCACAGACTGGGCACTGGAATGGTTGACCTCCTTCCTTTCAAACAGACCTTCTTACGTGCAAATGGGCCTTTTTCTTGTTTGGCTCTTCAACATCTATCTGATCTATCTGGCCCTTCTGACCCACCTGATCTCCGCTTTCTCCTCTCATTTCCAGTGTTACACAGATGACACACAGCTCTCTTTCAAGCTGCCTTCCTCTACCCCTGCCTTCCTCATACCTGACGGCCTGACTGCTATTAAGGCATGGTGCACTGTGAACGATCTCTGCCTTACTGCCAGTAAGACAGAGACCCTTATCATGGGGATGCCTGCTCCCTGCTTCCCCCCAGCTTTCAGTCCAGACTCCCTGGGTTTTCTCCCCTCAGCCACTTGTGAGGCAAAAAACCTTGGGATCATCTTTGACTCCTCTCCTTTTCTCTCCGCACAACTTTGACCTTGCCAAGAAGTCGACTTTAAGTTCCATCTCCTCAGGGACATGCTACCTTTCCTCACCTTCCCCCAGAAGCCCAACATCTCCAGAGTCCTAGTTCTCTCTAGGCTGGACTACTGCAACAGCCTCTTACCTCCCTTCGCCCCCTTCAACTAATCCAGAATAGGACTGCAAGACTTATCATTGGCCTCAAGCCCAGGGACCGCATCTCTTCAGCCCTAACATCTCTCCACTGGCTCCCGGTGACAGCAAGGATCATATTCAAGACCATTTGCATCATCTACTAGGCTGTCTGGGGCCTGGGACCTCTTTACAGCCAGCTTTTCCTCCCTAAATAGCTCCCGGCCAGTGTCCTTCGGTCTTCTGGCGCCAACTCTCTGCAGGCCAAACGCTTCTCCAAGCAGAGTGTTGGAGGTACATCTCTTTCCTCTGATGGTTCCTTCCTCTGGAACAGCCCCCCCCGACCCAAATTAGACTTGAGCCGGATCTTCTTAAGTTCTCCTTTTCCTTCCCTCTCCCCTTCCCTTGCTAACTCCCCACCTGCCACTGCAACTGGGGCCAGGTCCCTTTAGAGTTTTATGGGGGCCAGACCACCCCTCACCAGTCCTCTCAGCATCTGGACTAGCCTAAGCGGGTCTTCCCTGTCTACCACATTCCCCCCCCACCCCCTACTTTTGTACATTTGGCACTTGACGCCTTGGCCCTTCAAGCACTTGCCCGCCTCCACCCTGCACTTCTGCCCGACCCCCTTTGCAATTACCACCTTGTCATGCACTTGCACGGTAGGATTGCCACAAGGCCAATATAACCGTTTTTGTTGTTTTACTTTTTGATTCCCAAGTCCCCACCCCAATTTGTCTTGTGGTGCATGGAAACACCCGTCTATAGGCACCATACAAATGTCCAATAAATAAATGTATCCCTTTTTCCCCTTCTCCTGTTACTTTCTAGTTACAGTGACAAGTTCATCAGAAACATTTGGGATGAACCTACGATAGTACTCTATCAATCCCAAGTAGGCTCTTGGATCTCTTTTGGTTTTAGGTGTTGGTGCTTCAAGGACTGCTGTCACGTTTTCCATTCAGACTTGTACGCTACCGTTACCTACGAAGAAGCCTAGGTATTTTATGGCTGACTGGGCCAATTTACACTTCTCTGGGTTGGCTTTGAGTCCAGCTTTATGAAGAGCCCTCATGATGGTATATAGGTGATGGATATGTTCTTCCCATGTCTTGCCATATATTACAATGTCATCAAAGATGCCCCGTTGAAACTAGAATAAGGTTACAAAATTTTATCCATCAATCTTTGGAACGTCGCAGGGGCACCATGGAGTCCAAAAGGCAAGACTTTATATTGGAACAGTCCTGTTGGGGTTGAAAAAGCTTTTTTTTCTGTGTCGGGCCCGTGTAGTGGGATCTGCCAGTACCCTTTCGTAAAGGACTAAAGTCGTCAAATAGACTGCCTCTCCCAATTTGTCTATTAAGTCATCAATACGGGGCATGGGATATGCGTCGAAGGAGGAAATGGAATTTACCCATCTGAGGTCCATGCAGAATCTCCAGCTCTGGTCAGATGTCACCAGTACTATGGGAGAGGACCAGGGACTGGAAGATGGTTCAATAATGTTAGCCTTTAACATATTTTCCACCTCTTCGATGACAATCTTTTTGCAGGTTTCTGGTAGTCTGTATGGTTTCAAATGCACCGCTTTACCTACAGGAGTATGTATGTAATGGTAGGTTCCTTTCACTCTTCCTGGTTTTTCACTAAAGACATCAGGCAACTGTACAATACGATTGGTCAGATCTTCCTTATTGTTTGTAAGTTCCTGGAAAATTCGGTCTCGGTTATCCATTTCTAGTGTACTAAACAAGATAGGATGGTACAGTGAAGGTCCGATTGATTTTCTTTCCACTCTTATAAAAGATTGATGTGGTAAATATGAGTATTCTGGCGTCTGTCAGGTTGTGACACTCCATAATTACATGTCCCGGTCTGTTCAGTTATTTACCATGTCCCACCTTCTGGTATCTCCTCCCCACTCCCCGAGGACCTCCTACCCAGGTGAACCTCCCTCGCTTGTCCACCCACAGGGTCGGGATCCAATAGCGATGGCCCTTCCGAAGGCCACCAGATTAAGGGATGCCCAGGGACTGAGTCGTGAAACACCTTGTTCATCACATTCCCAATGAGTCAGTATCGTGAAGATTGTCTGCTGGGCGTCCCATCGCAAGAAGCTGACCAGCTGCCCCCACCAAAAGTTCCTTCTTCAGCCGCCAGGCCAACAAACCGATCAGGAGCTGCTTTGCCTCACACTGGGATCCGCCAGGGACATTGTCTTCTTTCTTCATGAAAAGGTACTGTCCGGCTCCTAGGTACTCATCTGGGTGCTGGCTGTGTTAAATCCAACTCCCCCTGAGCTTTCTGAGACACACTGGGGTGTGGACAACCCAACAGTGTTCTCCCAGGCCTAAGGACACTGGTCCTTTGTTCTACAAACCTCCAGGGGGTCTGCCTGACCTCCCTGAACCACCTTTTAACTAATCCTTGTACCTACATGCAACATAGAAGGAAACCACTTTTTGACAACTTTGACAGTCTGCCTTTCTTTGTTCTTCCACCCAGGGGCCCTGTTCACCCAGTGTCTCAACTGATTTTGAGACTCATTTCCTGATAAGGCTGTCCTTTCTAAAGTATTGGTTGCGTAAAAGTACTTACCATTATCTATGTTGCTTACATTAAATGTTGGTTATAGGACATGATTTGCTAAACTTGAATTCTACTCTAACTACTTAATTGTAATCATCTAAGAGTTTACTATTGAACGGAGTAATGCTTAACAAAGGTCTTACTATATATAAATGTGAATATGTTTATTTACCTGTAATTCTAACACAGTGTTAGTTGCCTTGGTGTTTATAATAAATAACAATATATTTTATAAAGCTACTGTGTATACATGCATTCGTGTTTATAGTTGTGCCCCAAGGTCTTTGTACTTTCTTTCAGCCCTTCTCCCTAATAGACTAAGCCTGGCTGCTCGTCCATTGCTACCAAACCTTTTGGGTATTACAAGCCAATCATAAGAGTTGGGGCCCTGTACATATAAGAGTCTTCTACAGTCCTACCGCAAGTGGACTTTGGAAAAACCGCATAACAAAAGGCATACCCACCATCCATATACTTAAGTAGTGCCACCCCCTACCTGACCTCCAAAGAGTGCCTCACTAGTCCTCCAACTCACTTGTTTTTCATCAGCCTCTGCTCTCCTAGGATACAGGCAGTTAAACATTGTAACAACCTGTTTGTGAACGAAGGACATCAACACTGTCTGCTTTCATCCCACAGGCAGCGCTACAGATGAGCTGAAGAAAAGGAAACAGAAATAAAGAGGCAACATGGGTGGTAACTAGATCCAGAAGAGAAAGCAGGTTAAAAGAGAAATATGGAAAGCAGAAATTGTCAAAAGTGGGATGAAGGGAGTTGGCAGAAGGAAGTATGAAACAGTTAGGCTAGATATAGGAAAAGGAAACCACAGGATCCTGAAATCCAAGAGACAGGAAAGAAGAGAAGGCATCAGCAAAAATATCAATTAATAGAGGCAAGGTGCAGTCCTCCTACTCCACATCTTCTCAGGTAGTGTTGCAGTTTTGATCTGTGGACTTCGTAGACGGGCTTGCCGCCATACCAGGCTTCACAACAGGTATATTGCCTATCAGCAAATAAATGATCACTGGCCCCTTTCCCAGTCTCTGTCCGGTTCTGAAACTTGAGATGTGTGTCTCTACACCAGTGCCTAGACTGCCAGTTGTGAAAAGGTAACACTTTAATCTTAATCTTTTTTTATTTAAATACAAACATTCAGGAGGTGAAACCCTGTTTTCTTATTTTTCAATTCCTCCTTTCCCTTGTTTCCATTTATTTGGGGCTAAAGAAGACAGATACTTAAAACACAATAGATTTACAGAGATGCCAACAGTGCCCAATATAAAGGCAAGGCACTCCATTTGACCATATGCTTCACACATAGTAACTCAACAATCTTATTTTCACAACAATTTATATGGCCATTTTCACAAACCGCAGTTCGACGGTTTTCCTGAACCTATTGCTTCGTTCTGGTGAGCTAGGATTCCCAAACGTCTCTCCATATGTGCCTTCAAAGCAATGGACACCCTAGCATTGCTATCTCCTACCATAGGCTGGAGAGGCCCACACAACACTTGCCACCCTTCCAACTGCTTTCTTTCTGCTCACCTGCGGTAGTGTGTGCTGTGCCACACTTGCTTCACCGCCCTCTCCTTTTTTAATTTTTTTTTTTTAACTTGTTTATTTATTAAACAGCGCACAGGAACATGCATGGTAAACTTACATTCGATACAGACAGCATGTGACACTAGAGATACCCCCCTCCCCCAACCTCTGCACCTCCAGAGGGCATTGTTCCTGGGCCTCATTTCGTTTGGCAGGGCGGCGAGGTGTCCTCCATATAATGGCGAGCGTTCGCGATCAGGCGTGGCTTAAAGGTGAGTGCCGGATAGTTCTGGTCATTGTCTAGGACCGGGGCCCAGATGTCAGACAAACGATGGAGTCTGCCTGCCTTGGCTGCCGTGACCTTTTCAGCTATCAAAATGTCCCAGAGTTTAATCCACCATAGGGGCATGAGGGGGCTTTCCACAGTTTTCCAGGTGCGGGCTACCATGATTTTGGCAGCCAACAAAAGCTGAGTGATCAGCGTGGTCCCCCTCCCCGATCTCGGGTAAGCGTCTGGGTGCGGGATCCCTAGGAGGACCTGCTCGGGTGTTAGCGGAATAGTCACTTGGGTAATGTCTTTTATAGTGGCGAGGCATTGGGTCCAGAACTCCCTTACCTTAGGGCAGGTCCACCACATGTGGAGGTATGATCCTACGTGGCCGCAAAGACGCCAGCAGTGAGGGTCCAGGGTTTGTTGGAAGTGGTGAAGACGCAAAGGGGGATAGCACCATCGCAAAAGCAGTTTATGGGCGCATTTCCGGTTGGTAACGCAACGGGATGTCGTGCACGTCCTGGTCCAGACGTCCATCCAGGATTGGTCTTCTATGGCATGACCCAGGTCAGCATCCCATAGGGACATGTAGGAGGGTTTAGAGAGGAGGGGGTCCTCCAGCAGTAGTTTGTAGAGGGCGGGGATCTTCCCTCGGGCCGGCAAATCTGCCGCTGTGAGTTCCAGGGGAGTGAGGGGTCGGGCCGCCGCCAATCGGGTCTGGGGATTGGAGCACCAGTGTCTTAGTTGGGCGTAGGTGAATCTATCCGTCTCCGCTAGCTGAAAAAAGGATTTACATTGTTTCGAAGTTGAGGGGGGAGTCTCCTGTGAAGAGCTGTCCAGGCGTTTCGAGGCCTCCTGCAACCCAGTTCCTGAAGTTCGCTGGATGAGCTCCTGGGGAGAAGGCCGGGTTGTGGAAGATTGGGGAGAGCGCGCTCAGGTTATTCGGGATCCCTCCGTACCTGCGGGCCCAATCCCATGCCTTTATCGAGTTTTTCGTGGCCATCAGCACATCCGGCCAGCTTCGGCGCGAGACGTTGGGGAGAAACGGGAGGAAGCGGAGAGGCAGGGGGCAAGCGGGATTGTTCGATTTCCACCCACTTTGGGCGACCTGAGGCCAGTCCCCATGCTTGGAGGTGGGCCAGCTGCACTGCTATATGTTACTTGCGAAGGTCCGGGACCCCCAGCCCTCGCAGTCTGGCACTGGCCATCATCGTTTTCCAGGGAATCCTCACTTTTTTGCCCTTCCATATAAAGTCAATCATTTTCCATTGGAGCTTCTGTATGGGAGGAAGGGGGATCAAGATGGGGAGGGAGGTGCAAGTGTATAGAAAGCGGGGAAGGAGGTTCATTTTGCATGTAGTTATGTGGCCCAGCAGGGAGATTCCCTGCGACCGCCAGCGAATGAGGTCTTTCTCCAATTCCTCAAAGAGTGGGGGAAAGTTGGCTTGGTAGACTTGTCGACTGTGCTGGGATCTGGACCCCCAGGTATGGAATTGCTTGAGTGCTCCCCTGGAACAGGCTTTGCTTCTCTAGGGCGTCCCTCTCATCCGGGCTCAGGCCCACTCCGAGGGCTATTGATTTTGAGAAATTGATGGAGAATCCCGCTACCTCGTCGAAATTTTGGCGCTCCACCAGGGCCGCCCTCAGGGAGGGTTGGATGTTCGTGACGGTTAGCAGGACATTGTCCGCGTAGAGGGCAATTTTGTGTTGGGTGGCGCCTATCTTCGGCCCGCTTATCTGCTGGTTTGCCCGAACCCGTTGGGCCAACGGTTCCATAGCCAGGGCGAAAAGCAAGGGAGACAGGGGGCATCCCTGTCTCGTTCCGCAGGTAAGCAGGATGGGGTCCGACAGGCGGCCGTTAACTCGGAGCCGAGTTTTGGGAGCTTGATAGTTTGCCAGGACCATTTCCCTGAAGATTCGGCCAAAGCTAAAGGCTCACCGCCCTCTCCTTTGCTTTGCTTGCTGCCTCTCCTTCCAGCAGTTTTGCCCACTTCCTCCTATGAGAAACCAAAGGGTATCCCCACCTGCTAGTCCTCGGGGACTTGTAATCCAGGTGGCCAGGACACGGCCATTTCTTTTGGATCCAGTTCCTGGGGGAGGACCAGTGCGGGGGAATCACCTGGGTAAGGGGTCTTCAGGAAGTGGGGGGTGAGATAGCCGATGGCGAGACGCGGTATTTCTCCCCCTTTTGTTCATCTACCCCATCCTATTTGTTTTAGGATTTACCGGAATCCCAACCCCCCTTCACACAAACACCAGGCCGAGGGAGAGGGTCACTGAGAGTAACCAGACTAACTCTCTCACATCGTACTGGACATGTCCCGTTACTCGGGTTAGGCACTTAACCCTAAGTGCATAAACCTGATACCAATTAGCTCTCCTCACATGAATAAAAGGCAACACCTAAAGACAGACTCTGAGCAAGGCGGAACACGAAAACGAGCAGACCTTCCGGGACGAAGCAACACCTACTGGAGAAGAGCAACATATCAAAGGACGACAGTAGCAGGCTAAAAACCCCAAGGCTTCCCTACTGAAGGTCGTTGCCTCCGACAGGCCGCGAAAGACGCGTGGAGAAGGCCAGATCCCACAAGTGAAGATTGCATTGTGTTTCAAGGACACAAGCGACCCTGCCGGGTGAACGGCAGAGTTGGGGAGGCGAGGTCAAGCCTGTGGTACTAACCTTGACTCAAAAATCGGAAAGCGCCAAACAAGAAAGAAGCACACACAGACGGTGAGTTGGCAAGCGACCTGAGAGACCGGTGTGTGTTAAAGTGAATGAACTTTAAAATGAAATACAGCTGCAAGATAAGCGATGCCAAGTAACAGAATGGTCCGGTAAAAGTAAGTAGCCCATTCGAAAGTCTCTGTAAAAAGGTGCATTGTTTGAAGCTAAAGGGCGAACAAACAGCAAGAGTGAAATTAAAAAGTGAACGTTGAATCGAAGTTGTCCTGCGGTGAGCTATAAATAAAGCCACACATATTCGAAAGACTTCAATATCCGAAAGTAGTCTGAGCACAATTGAGGGAAACCCGATATATATTAAGCTTGGGGAAGGGAGCCCCTTTGCAACTTTGTGTGAACTGTATCGTGGGAGGTCTGAGCCCGGCAAAGCGGGACCTTTGTGAACGTTTTGGTTGAAACATTATTTTGAAAGCCAAAGAAAGGAACTTTAAACGTGAAAGGCAAGGCGGGCCTCGATCCACGGTTGTGTACTGTGTACTGTGTTGAAAGCTGAGCCAGAGTGTCATCCTACGTACAAGGATCACCTTGCCCCGTGAAGCCCAACGTGGGGAGGAGAGCTGGTTCAGCCAGATTATCATATGAACACTGACTTTTCCTTTTGCATACATTTTCTCCTTTTTACACTTTTTGTACAAGAGATAGGGCAGGCATTACATTTTTGTTAGCATAGGCCATTTTGATTTTACAGACTCCACTAGGACTGTTTTGTTTATCGTTTGATGGTCGAAACTACTCCCATCTTAGTTATAGGGCAGAGTAGGAGTTTCTCCAACCCCAACATTATCAATAAAGGTTTTGCAGATTGTATCCATTGTGTCAGTGTCAATACTTGTTATATCATGGCTTCCCTACACTCCTCAGCCCCACAGAGGCCTGCTGCTGTGCAACAGCATGCCATACTTATATTTATATGTATGTTTTTTGTCAATTGCATATTTGTGAAAAGCCTGGCACACTGTATGGTTTGCATTGAAAGCGGGCAGTTGTAATGTCAACTCACCATATTTCTATCAAACATGAGAAAAAATGACAATTCGTTAATTATTTGAATGGGGTTAATATCTTATCTAGCCAGGTTTTATGCTGATAACATTGTGTTACTGTCAGTTTATATTTAAAGATATGATATTATGTTCATACACCAATCTTCCCTCTTTTTTTTAGTTTCCCCTTTTAATTCACTACATCAACTCTTACTTTCTTGTTTGACCAGTATTCATACTGATACTTAAAATACACTATGATTTGACTCTTTAATTACTATGTGATTGCCTTATTATGGATCATTTTCAGAGACGGAGTGGTATGAGAAAACTCTAAAGAAGTATTCCCACTAGGGCAACACACCTATGGAGTTAGTACACGAAAATAAATGACTAGATTTCAAGATGGAAAAACAGAAAGGTGTCCAAACTGCTATCAGTTTTACAAAATCTAACAGTAGAAAGTGGGGAGAAAGAGGTATTAAGGTAGGAACTCATGTCTATTGAGCATAGAATCCACGAACAGCCTGCTTCTCTGCCTCAGTTCTGCCGTGGTTCACCTTGGGTCCTCCCCAGCCATTGCCTCAGTTGTAGGACAACATTCCTGCTACCTTGCTTGACACTTGCATTCTGCGGAGGTATGACTGTTGTTGGGCCATTCCTCTGCTTGTGCTTTTTTCTCCACCTTGCGGTCAGTCTTCCCAGGTGTCTTATTGCAGGAATGGCCTTGTTTTGGACGTTGCTATACTGTAGGTGCAAATCACAATGATGGAGACTCCAAGCTGCCACCACTTACCAGACCTAATCCAGATAGATATTCACCTGTGCAACAGCCACTCTGAGGCCGTTTTGTAGCAGCGAGCACTGAGTACTGTCTACAGAGTCTTTCAAACACAGATCCCATAGTTGGTCCAGTTTCCAGTCTGCAGGTGCAGAGGCAGTTCTCTGCCCCCACCAGGGCCTGAATGCACAGTTTTAAACCTATGCTTACCCTGCTTCCAGCCCTCTAGTGCCTCCTGAAAATCTAACCGTTGACTGGATCTCTTTTGTTGGGGTCTCTTAGACTTCTCTGAACTGGCTGCACCTCCTTCAGGACCATATGGTATGAAGTAGAACTTCACTAACTTTCTGCCTAACCAAAGGTGGCCCTGGTGTTCCCAACTGGAGAATCCTTTGGAAACTTGGCGTACTCCTAGAAAGGGACTCAAACAGTTACTGACTTTGATTGTGACATTTACCCCCGGTACCTCTTGGTGGCCTGGAGTTTCCTGAACCCTTAGTATCATTTTAGACACATTGTAATTTACTAAATAACTGCAGTTCACTTATTGCACATTTTCTAGAATAGTGTTACCCAGGCAAATTGGTTTTATGTTTTCTACTAATTTTGCTGGGCGAAATGAGACCTCTTGAGCCCCAGTTCAGTACTTATTTATTGGCATGCTATTTGTTGCCACTTGGGCCATGTTTCTTAACTGTTTAACCCCTTTTCCTCCTGTGTTTCTAAACCATATAGGTCTAGTAGTCAGGCTTTTGTACTCAACACTAGGTTTATGGATGGAGTACAGCTCAATATTAACCCATTAATGTTACTACATATGTATGCAATTGCTTGTGCAGACCATCGCTCCAAGCATACTCACGCATTCTGGAACGGTATTTCACGCTTAGGAACAAATCCACATAGTCACAGCCAGGCATCTGCTTATAATAGTCATAACTAGTTTCAGGACGGCGACAGCCCCCAGCCACTGGACACACACCCAGTGGCCATTTCTTCTCACACACAAAGAGGGACAAGTGATAGTCATGTGGCCACTCAGGTCTATGAGGCAAACATCTACATCCTCAATTTTGATGAATGAAGGAGGGGGTCCAAAAGGACCAAGACAAATATATATATATATATATATAAATAGAATCCACCCAGTGGAACAACTTTACGCAGGTGAAAAAGGAACCACCAGCCTGGCTACATTACTAACAGAGAGAGGGTACACTCTTTGGGAGACTAAAGGGTACTTTTGGGGTAACTGACTCAGGAGTCATATGGACTGTTAAGGCAGAGCACAATAACACAAAGCCACACACTCAGTTAAGCTTTAAATAATGCTTGGCTGGAAGAACAACAAGTCATAATGCTAAAAACGTCACCAAAAAGTAGAGGTGTGCTATCACATGTGGCAACAAGTGGGCTTTCCACGCCAATACCTTTAATGTAGGTAGTAGTGCTTCACAGAAGGTAAAATGGGGCTGCCGTCCCTGTACTGGTAGCGCTAGGGACTGATCCGTACTTGTCCAAGGACTGAGTTACGGTGGAAAATCTGGAGCTTTTCATTTGCACATAACCTTTATCTCCCACTGTTTTCATATAGTACACATTTTTAAGATATTTAATGTTCTTTACTACAATAGCGTTTTCCAATAAAAAAAGGAATTAACAAACCTTGAAAATCTGCTTTGTTTTATATTTTCCAGATAAAACACCTAATATACTGTTCTCTAAGTGAAAATGCACAAAAGTAATGATACAAGTTTTGAGGTTGTCAATACAAACATGACGATCTATTACTGGGTCAAAGAATATAATGCATAAATAAAAACTGCGGGCGAAAAATACATTATAGTAATTATAGTCTCCATCTCCAAGAAGGGGAATCGAAATTAAGCTGCTAATTACGAGCTGATCTACCTTCTTGATGCTGGGGCAAGATTTTTGCCAAGACCATATTGGGGCACCTGGAGACCTGGGTCGACGAGATGAGTGTCTTGACCTATTTGCGGGCAGGGTTTCAAAGAGTTATTAGTACTGTGGACCAATGCCTGAGGTTGCGATTGCTGTACGACAAGTATGTCCTCTTGAGAAAAATATCCATCTACGCCGTCTTCATTGATTAAAAGATGACCTTCGATACTACACCGAGGACTAGGCTATGGTCAATTCTGATGGGCCTGGTGTTATGATAGTTTTTCTAAAGTCCAACTAAGGGCTTCATAAAACCATACATCTGTGACAGTACATAAGCTCCACTCTAGGTATAAGGCTGTACCAGCTGAGAATGTGGTTGCATGGACCAAGCAGCCAGGCTTATTTTAGGAGGGAGAGAGGGCTGTAGCTTGGTACAAAGAAATTGTAGCATACATAATGTCTGAAGAAACCCTGAAACACTATGTACTGTAAAAATAAAGGGTTTATTTAAATACAAGTAGAACAAGATAATTATTGGGTAAGTACTATAACATCATATAAACACAATCATAAAAACTAACCTATGTAAACCAACATGTAACCTTATTTAGAGGAGCAAGAAGCAAGTCAAATATAGTCAAACCTAAAGTTACACATTCAGGATAGTAATATACTATTCTTGGGGAATAAGAGCAGGTTAGATATACTTTTAGAATACAATCAGTATTTCAAGGGTAGTTGACTGTCAGTCATGCAGTGACACTCATTTATGAAAACACATAATAAACCAACCCTGTTACAAGTATACACCTTGCAACATTACTTTTTAGAACTCAGTTCAGAGCTAGTAAAACAACTCATATACTTTCTGGAGCAGCCTCCAGCTACTCAATGATAAGTATGAAAACTGAACTATTTTTTAATGCACTAAGCAAATAAGGGAAAGTAAAACCCTATTACACTTTAAGAAAGTCACAATGTATTTCAAGGTAAGTAACTGGCCTATTGGTACATAACTATCCGCTATCTCATAGCTACTTTATTTATTGGACATTTGTATGGGCCTATAGATAAGTGTTTCCAGGCGCCACAAGACAAGATGGGGAAAGGGGACAAGGGAATAACAAACAAAAAAAAGGTTATATTGACCTTGCAACAATCGTACTGTGCAAGTGCTTGAGAAGGCGGTCAGTGTAGGTGGTGAGGGGGTAAGGAACAAGTTACTTACCTGTAACTGTTGTTCTCCAGCATGGGTCTGGCATGGATTCACATGCTCATGAATATTCCCCGTCGTCAGGCTGGGAATCCTCGGTAAAGAAAAAACCAGTATCAGTTTCGTTTCTGATCTGTCTTTCGTAGTAATAACCAATCACTGGTCTCTGCGTCATACTGACCACAGCCAATGACTGCCCTCTACCTAAGCACCGCCTCTGGCAGCCATCTTCAGATTTGGAAGCACGTGAAGTGGCAGTATGACCAAGTGAAGAGCCGCAGAGGGGTAGGCGGGAGGGTTCGCATGTGAATCCATGCCAGACCCATGCTGGAGAACAACAGTTACAGGTAAGTAACTTGTTCCTTCTCCAGCATGGGGTCTGGCATGGATTCACATGCTCATGAATAAAGAATACATAGCAGTACACACATGCACAACCACGGGAGGTGGCAAAGGCTCAACATTAAGCATCACATCAACTCAACATTAAGCATCTTACCTCCTCACCAGGCTCACCTCAGGCGAACAGGTTGCGCAGCACTGCTTGGCCGACCCTGGACTCCTCCCTGGAATCCCGGTCGACGCAGTAGAATTTCGTGAAGGTGTGCGTCGACCTCCACGTAGCAGCCCTGCATATGTCCAGCAGGGGCACACCAGATAGGAACGCCGTGGTAGCTGCGATCGCTCTGGTGGAATGGGCTCTCGGACGGCCAGGCAGCGGTCGGTTTGCCAACCGGTGACAGTACATGATACAGCCGGAGAGCCATCTGGAGATGGAAGCCTTCGAGAGAGCCTTCCCCTGATTGACAGGTCCAAAGTTCACAAAGAGTTGTGACGTCTTCCGAAAACCTTTCGTGCGGTCCACGTAGAACTTCAGCGCTCTAGCTACATCCAGCGAGTGCAAAGTCCTCTCAGCCGGCGACGAAGGCGACGGGAAGAACACAGGTAACACCAAGGGTTCGTTGAGATGAAAGTCCGACGGTACCTTGGGCATGAAGGAGGGGTGCGTCCTGAGCACTACCCTCGTGTCGTGGAAAGTCAAGTACGGGGCCTTGCAGGAAAGGGCCTGGATCTCTCCCACTCGTCGTGCGGAGGTGATGGCCACGAGAAAAGCTGTTTTCCACGATAGAAACTTCAACGGGGCCGAGTGCAGAGGCTCGAACGGAGGTCCCATGAGTTTGGTCAGCACCACGTTGAGCTCCCACGCCGGGGCCGGAGCCTTCACCGGCGGGAACGATCTGAACAGTCCCTTCATGAACTCTTTCACCAGACGATGAGACCACAAGGACGTCCGGCCCGTGGTTCTGGTGTATCGGGAGATCGCAGCAAGATGAATCTTGATGGACGCGTGTGCCAGACCAGCTTTGGCCAGCGTCAGCAGGTACGGCAGCACTTGGGGAGCCGTAATCCGTAGAGGGTTAATCTTCTGTGCGTGGCACCAGACAGAAAACCTCTTCCATTTGTGTCCGTAGCATTTAAGAGTCGAGGACGCCCTGGCCTTTGCAAGAACCTCTCTGCAATCGGCCGGTATGTCGTATCCTCCAAACTCTAGCGCTGCAGGAGCCAGGCCTGCAAGTTCAGCGACTTCGGGTCGTGGTGGAGGATGGCGCCTCCTTCCCTGGAGAGTAGATCCGCGTCCGCCGGCAGCTTGATTGGCGGGGACGCCGACAAGTCCAGAAGGTCCGGGAACCATATCTGCCTCGGCCACGCAGGTGCGACGAGGATCATCCTGCACCGTGACCTCTTGAGCTGGTTGACGAGCCGGATTAGCAGAGGCAAGGGAGGGAACGCGTAGAGGAACAGGCCCTCCCAGGGGAACGAGAAAGCATCGCCCATGCTCCTCGTCTGGGGAAACCTGCTGGCGAACCTCCGGCACTTGGTGTTCGTCGCCGTCGCGAACAGGTCGATCTGGGGTGTGCCCCACCGTCGGAAGAGGCGATCCACCAGATCCTGCCGTAGTTCCCACTCGTGGCACGAGCGCAGCTCCCTGCTGAGTGAGTCGGCGATGGTGTTTTTTATCCCTGCCAGATGAAACGGCACCAGAAGAATCCCTTGGGCGACGGCCCAATGCCACAGGTCCTGCGCCTCCTTGGACAGCGCTGGGGACCTGGTTCCGCCCTGTTTCCTGATGTAAAACATGGTGGTGGTGTTGTCGGTGAAGATCCTCACCACCTTGCCCTTGAGGGACGGAAGGAAGGACCTGAGGGCCCAAAACACTGCACGGAGCTCCAGGACGTTGATATGCAGGGACTTCTCCGTCGGGAGCCAGAGTCCCCTTGCGTGCAGATTTTCGGTGTGCGCTCCCCACCCTTCTAGGGAGGCATCCGTGGTCACAGT
This sequence comes from Ambystoma mexicanum, assembly GCF_040938575.1. Lineage (NCBI taxonomy): Eukaryota > Metazoa > Chordata > Amphibia > Caudata > Ambystomatidae > Ambystoma > Ambystoma mexicanum. Next base: position 127,213,672 of record NC_090938.1, read on the forward strand.
CACCTGGTGGGCTGGGGTCTGGAAGTCCATGCCCGCCGTCAGATGCGCGCGGGTGCCCCACCACCGTATCGCTCGTCGGAAACTCTCGTCGAGCTTGATCCTTTCCTCGAAGCTGCCCGTCGTCTGGATCCAGCGCGCATCCAGGAACTCTTGCAACGGGCGCATCCGGAGCCTGCACATGGGAATGAGGTAGATGCAGGAAGACATCATCCCGAGGAGGGACTTGATGGACCTCACCTTGGCCGCGTCGGCCACCAACATCCGTTGCACCTTGCCCAGGATGGTCCTGGTCCTCTCCTCCGACGGGGAGGCCAGAAGGGACACTGTGTCGAGCCTCGCTCCCAGAAACAGTGCGACTTGCGCGGGCACCAGGTGGGATTTGGCGTAGTTCACGGAGAATCCCAGGTCCGTGAGGAGTTGGACGGTCCTTGCCGTGTGGACCACGGCGAGCTCCCTCGTCTTGGCGCGGATGAGCCAGTCGTCCAGGTAGGGGTAGACGTGAATCCCCTCGCGGCGCAGCTGCGCCGCCACCGGTGCGAGGCACTTGGTGAAAACCCTGGGTGCCGACCGCAGTCCGAAGGGAAGGGCTTTGAACTGGTAATGACGCCCTTGGACCACGAATCTGAGGAATTTTCGGTGCCCCTTTAGGATGGGAATGTGGAAGTAGGCATCCTCCAAATCCAACGACGATAGGAAGTCTCCTTCCTCCAGCTGACCCAGGACGTGCTGGAGGGTGACCATCCGGAACTTCTGCGCCTTGATGAACTTGTTCAGGCGTCGCAGGTCCAGGATGGGGCGCCATCCTCCCGTCTTCTTCTTCACGAGGAAGTAACGCGAGTAGACTCCGGAGCCCCGAAGCCTCTTTGGGACGAGTTCGATGGCGCCCTTTCTGAGCATCGCCTTTACCTCCAGGAGAAGTTGAGGGACGTGAAGTTCTTTCCTGGCCACGGGGGGGACGCGCGGGCACCTTCTTTGAAACTCGAGCGCGTGGCCCCGGGCCAGGGCGTCCAGCACCCAACGGTCGGTGGAGATGGACTCCCACACGCTGACGAAGCCCGCCAGCCGGCCTCCCACCGGGGTGCTTCGGTGGGGGCCCGACCCCACGGCCGGTTCAATCCTGCTTGGACGCGGCCTTGCCGCCTTGGCCTCCTTGGCGACGACGGCGGGGTCCGCCAGACTTGCCTCGTCCTCTGTAGGCCTCTTGCGACGACGAGCGGGCCGCTTGACGGTAGGAAGCGAAACCGCCGCCGGAACCTTTGGAGGCGCCCTTGCCTCCGCCGCTCCGAAAGGGCGTCCGCCGTTGCTGCAGTACTCCAAGGGCCCGGGCCGTCTCAGTATCCGCCTTGATGGCCTGAAGGGAATCGTCCACTGTCTTCCCAAACAGGTTGTTCCCGTCGAAGGGCATGTCCAGGACCCTGGTCTGGACGTCCTGCCGAAAGTCCGTAGCCTTGAGCCATCCGCGACGTCGAAGGCAAACGCCGTTGCCCATCTGGCGGAACCCAGTGTCGGCGATGTCCGTCGCCACGGTGATGGCGTGGTCCGAGGCCACCTCACCTTCCTGCAGGATCTCAAGGGCCTCCGCCCTCTTGTCGTCCGGCAGAAAATCCAGCAGGGGAGCTATCTTGTACCAGAGTTCCCTGTCGTAGCGGGCCACGATAGCCAAGGCGTTGGCCGCTTTAATCGTCGTCGCCGCCGACGAGATGACTCTGCGTCCCATGGCATCCAATTTCTTTCCCTCGCCGTCCGGCGGGGAAGTCGACGTGGAGGCCGCACCCCCCCCCGCTTTCTTCCTGGCTGCCGCGGAGACGACGGAGTCCGGGGTAGGCTGCGCCCGGAGGCATAGGGGGGCCGAGTCCGGGACCCGGTACTTTTTCTCGTACCGGTCTCTTTTCGCTGGCGTCGTGGAAGGGTTCTTGAGGAGGGAAAGGCCCTCATCCCAAATGTCGTCCAACAGAGGCACTGCGAGGACCGTCTTCCTCTTGGTCTCGCGCCGTTGGTAAAGGAAGCCTTCCTTTTTCTTCTCCTCAGGGCAGAGTTGGAAAAGCTCGGATGCCCTGGCGATCATTGAGTGGAACGATCCAATCTCGTCGGGTGGAGAAGCCCTGGTGGGAGGCGACGACGGAAAATCCTCGTCGTATGCCTCGTCGTCCGTACCCGTCGCTGCCGTGTCAGTCCCCGTATCATCCCCTCGGGTGGACGGGGAGGAGGGCTGGACGGGGCGCGACGGTTGAAAAGGAGGCGGTGGATGAATCCTTCTTTTCTTGGTAGGGGGAACACCAGAAGGTCCCGGTTCTGGATCCCCCGACGGGAGAGGTTCCTCCGTCGGTAACGGTAGTCTCGTCCTTATCTCGGAGCATAAGGACTGTATAGCCAACAAAATGGCCGCTGAGTTGTCTTTCGGCGCTGGCAGAGGGGAATCCGACGGGCGAGCAGGGGCCCCGTCGGTATCCTCGACGATGTCGTCGTCGTCACCTGCGTCGGGGCCCATTCCGACGGGCTGGTCTTGTTCCACGCCTAGGCCGTGGCTTAAGACCTCGATCAGTTCCTCTTCTGAGGTTGAGGCCGAATCTACGACGACGCCCTGCCCCCCCTTCTTCCCCACGGAGGGTTTCACGGGGGTCCTATCGATGGGCACGAAAGAAGACTCCCTCCGAGGAGGCAGGGAGATTCTGGGCCCCGAGGCCGCCACCACTGGTGCAGCCTCCACAGGCTGGGCCAGGGCCGCCGCGACCGTTTCGATAGAGGGCTTGGTCGAATGGATCAAGGCCTTCACCACCTTAGGTGCGCTCACCGCCTTATCCTTGAGGGAGGGGGCACTGCCACGCTCCTCCTCTGCCTTAGAGCTCGACCGGGGTCTCTCCAGGAGCTTCGCCGGGTGCTCGGCCTTCCTCTTACCCGACCCAGAGCGTTGGCTCGTGGTTGATGGTGCCGGGGAGGGTGCGCCCTGCCTGGCGCCCGTAGAGCCCGACCGTTCGGCGCTCCCGGTGCCAGCGGACTCGCGGTGCTTGGCCTTATGTTGGGCCCCCGTCGCCGGGGCGCCCTCAAAGGTCTTAGAAGACCGCTCAGATTTCTTCTTCTTCTCGCCAGACGGGCTCTTACCCTCCAGCCAGCTGGCGAGACGTTGATGGCGGTCCTTCATGGTCCGTTCCGACATGTTGCCGCAAAACGCACAGTCCTTCTCCACGTGCGTCTTGTCCCCATGAAGGCAGTAAAGGCAGAAAGAGTGTTCGTCCTCCTTGAAGACGTTCTGCAGCTGGCATCCAGGGCAGGCCCTGAACAGCTTTCCGGGCGTCGAGCTTCCCTTCTCCTGGGCCATCTCCGAGACCGGGCCTGAGAAGCTTCTGGAGTCCTCCGAAGCGTAGCTCGACGAAATCTTCACCCTTGAGGGGCACAGATGAATCCGACACGGGTCCCCGTTGATCGGATGTAGGATCGGTGGAGCTTGAGGCTCTTTTGACCGAAAGAATCGAAGTTTTTGTGAAAAAGCGCGAAAAAATAGCACTAACGCTCGAGAGCAATAGCACGAGGATCCCAACACATGAACGTGCGGTAAAAATCTGAAGATGGCTGCCAGAGGCGGTGCTTAGGTAGAGGGCAGTCATTGGCTGTGGTCAGTATGACGCAGAGACCAGTGATTGGTTATTACTACGAAAGACAGATCAGAAACGAAACTGATACTGGTTTTTTCTTTACCGAGGATTCCCAGCCTGACGACGGGGAATATTCATGAGCATGTGAATCCATGCCAGACCCCATGCTGGAGAAAGGGAGAAGTACAGGAGTAGGGCAACCCCAGGGAAGGGTGCAGGAAGTGCTGGGGGGCCTAGAAGGCAAGTACCAGGGGAAAAAGGGGGAGAGGGAGGATGAGTGCGGTGGGAAGGGTGGACCAAGTTGGGCTAGTCTGGGAAAGGAAGCCTGAGGGCATGTGCTGGCAAAGGATGCAAGGAGGACTGGTGGGGGTTGTTCTGGACCCTGTATGACTATGAAGGTGCCAGTCCCCAGTCATAGCGGCAGAGAAACTTAGCACGGGAGGGGGAGAGGGAAGGAAGAGGAGAAAAGGAAGTCTTGAGAAGTTTCCGGAACTTTAGAAGATCTGTCTCAAGTCGGAGGGGGGAAGGAAGGCCATTCCAGAGGGAGGAGCCAGCCACAGAAAGGGATCTACCTCTCACTCATTGCTTGGAGAAATGCAGATAAGTAGGCGCCAGAGGACCAAAGGACTCTGGTCGGGAGGTATTAAGAGAGGGAGAGCTGGATGTAAAGAGGTCCCAGGCCTCAGGCGGCCTTGCGGATGATGCAGAGGGTCTTGAATTTGATCCTAGCGGACACCCGGGAGCCAGTGGAGAGATTTTAGGGCAGGAGAGATGCGGTCTCTGGGCTTGAGGCCAAGGATAAGTCTTGCCGACCTATTCTGGATTAATTGGAGGGGGCGAACGGAGAAAAGAGGCAGATTAAGGAAGAGGCTGTTGCAGTAGTCAAGCCTAGAGAGAACCACCAGGGCTCTGGAGACATTGAGCTTCTGGGGGAAGGTTGGGGGAAGGCGAGGAAGGGTAGAATGTCCCTGAGAAGGTCGAGCTGAAAGTTGGACTTCTTGGCAAGGTCAGTGATGTGTGGAGAGAAAGAGCGAGGAGTCAAAGATGATCCCAAGGTTTTTTGCTTCACAGGTGGGTGAGGGGATGAGACCCACAGAGTGTGGCCAGAGAGAGATGGGGGGGGGGACAAGGAATAGCAGCCGTCCCAATGAGGAGGATCTCTGTCTTAATGGCATAAAGGCAGAGATCAATGGCAGAGCACCATGCCTGAAAAGCGGTCAGGCAGTCAGGTATGAGGGAGGAGGAGGTAGAGGATGGCAGCTTGAAGGAGAGCTGTGTGTCGTCTGTATAACACTGGAAATGAGGTGAGAAAGAGGAGATCAGGTAGGCCCAGAGGGGAGTGGAGTTATACCCAGTATACTTAGTGTATAATACAGTTTTTAAGGTAGGTAAGAACTTTATGAAACTATTTTAGAATAGCACCAAAGCAATTCATGGAAGCATAACCCAGGGTTACAAGTTTAGAAGAGCAGCAGCTAATCAAGGTGAGTAAGACCTATATACTTTCAAAGGAGCCTCCAGCTACATAAAGGTATGTATGAACCCCAAGACTGTTTTAGATCTGTACGAAGGAGCCCAGGGACAGCAAAACCCAATGTTACACTTTAAGACACAATGTATTTCAAGGCAGGTAAACCCTATTGATGAGCTTTAACACTCATTCAGTTAAGCAATGATGAAACAGTACCAACAATTACTTTTTAGAAGGAAGGAAAAGCATTCGAAGTTAGTAGAGCGACTTGTACACTTTTTAGAGGGGCAGAATGCAACTCAAAATGTAAGCATAAACGTAATGACACGTAACTTCTTTCAGAGATAGTTACCACACTAACGTCTTTAGTAAGTAAGTACTTTAACACTTGTGCTAAAGCAGAATCAATTTCTTATTCACTTTTTCCCTAGTCTATTGCATGAGTTCTATCAGAGGCAGAAGAGGGACCCTAGTGGTCTAGGTGCCAGCTGTAGGCAGGTTGAGATAGGATTCAGTTGCAGGAAAGTTCCATAGGAGATCTTCTTAAACAAGTAAGTATTGACTTCGGAGTTTGTTAAAGTGTTCATGGACTTCCCAGAAGGCTCTCTATATGTGTTACAGCATTAGGCTTGGGCAAGTGGTATGGGCTAACTGCCAGCCACACGAATCACCCACTCAGCCTCACAGGATGCACACCAGACTTAAGGTAAGTATTACCAAAGCCGACAGAGTACCTTAGGAGAAAAGAAGAGCACCTGGTGGATGCCTTCAAGATGCAGCAGCAAAGGACTCGGTCCCTGGATTCTTGGTCTGGAGACGAAAGAACTGGATCCTGGATGGGAACCTGCAGCAGCAGTCGTCAGAGGAGGCTTCCAGCAACTGACTCTTCACGCTTTCTCACTGCTCTGTGTATTTGATGCCTTTTTACAGCAGCCATATGAGGAATGAATATCGCCTGCAGGATTCCCTTCACTCTACTAGCCCTGCACTCTGGTTAGGGGACTTCAGGGATTTGAATCATGTCTCTGGAGACCCAACAGGTGTCCACCAAAGTTTCTGACGGATTCAGACTTCAGAAGACCATGTACCGCACTCAGGATGGAGGTCTTAGGGTATTGGCGGGTTGCAGCCCAGCAAGGTCGCTGCACGTTGTGGGATGGCTTAAAATGTCGGTTTTCTTGAGACTAGTGGGTCTCGCCAGTCTCTGGGTAGTAGTCGTCGCATTTAGGACTTCATGTCGATTGGAAGGAAGGGTTGCATCAAGCACTGGTTACCCAGCAGGCTCTCTGGTCGCTGGAAATGGCTACAGATGTCTTATCTTCATTTTCCTCTTTTGTTTCAGCTCCAGTGGTCGACTTGTCAGCAGTTTTCTGGTTTAGTGTTTTTATCAGAAACTACAGCACAACTTCTGCAATTTCTCCCTGCAGTTTACAGAAAGGGGGGTCTGGCTGTCCATTCAGGACAGCCAGACCCGACTAGGAGTTGATTCCTTTCAGGCAAGGTGAAAGACAAAGGGCTGCAGAGTTTTGGACCTTTGGACCCCTCCCTCGCTTCCTGCCATCTCAGATACTCGGGAGCCTAGGCGGGGAATACAAAGGATTCCTGCCGAAGACAAAAAAAATGTCCACTGCGGTCGTTCCTTCCTAGAATGCCAGGGGAAGACCACAGAAACAACAAGGGTACTTAATAATGGTGAAAAAGAAGGAGCCCACCATTTTAGCAAAATGGTGACCCTTCTGTGCATTACTGAGGCTGACTCAAGAGCCTCCGAGTAATAAGACAAAAGATTCACAAAGGTTAAACCACTGCCACCAGCCATTCAAGTAAACTTGCAATTGTAACACTAATGCTACAGTTAAGTAAGCAAGTGGATACATTCTATCCCGCCAGCACACCCGCAAGATGGGGTGTGCTGGCTCACTACATAAAATCTAACTGGGGATAGTCTTCACCTCTTGGGAACAGTAGTTTACCCAAGTACATTAAAGATAAATTAACAGGGAAGCCCAAAGGGGCAACCCAGCCTAAGCCCAAAGGTTCTCAGTGGGGGGAAAAAACTGGCTAGAATTAACCTAGCGCTAGGTAAAGCACAAACTGAACAGGTTTAATCATCTGACTGCCTGGGCCTAAGAATGAATGAAGACTGCAGGTGGGGTAGCAGATACTGAAGGCAGGATTTACATTTTCTGTATATAGTGGTGTAATAGCCAATTTTGCCAGAGATCATGTGATGGGACTGTGCATGTAGCCCTGGAGGCCTACAAAGCACAGGCACGACAGTTTGTGGCCTATAGGTCTGAGCTATGGTAACCTTTCTAATTGGTCAGTAGTCGAAAATAGATTCCTTAAGAACTGCAAGGAAGGCATGATATCAAACAGTGAAGACAGACCCAAGTGATCACAGTACAAGGGTGTTTATTGAACTTCAATCGGTCGATTGAACACCTATCTGACATAAATCTAAGGATGGGAGCAAGCTACGACCATCAAATAATAATAACGCAGAACTAGTCGAGTCTCTGTCAAAATAAAAGGGCCTATACTAATAAACCTATTGCCAATCCTTACTTCTAAATACAAAAGGGCATGGGACAACAATGTAAGCAAAAAGCAAAGTGTTCAAGAAATAATATGTCAGGACGGTTTAGCAGTTAGCTTCCCTTCCCCACGTTTTCAGCACGGGGCAAAGCGGCCCTCGAGCTTCACACACACACATTCTGGCTTCTCTGCCATGAGGATACAGTTGAAAGCATAGGTATTAGGGCCTTCTGCCAAAGCCTCTTTTCCAATAACAGTCTCTTACTGCAGAGGGCGTGTCGTAACAAACTAATGTCAAAGTTCAATTCGTATCAGGATCTTCACATGCACAAGTTCTCACTTCCAGTGTTCATCATGTGTCTCCCTCCTTCAGGCTTGGACCCCCTTTTTAGCACAATGTCCACATTTGTTCTCCCTCGTTCGGGCTCGGACCATGTATATCCCTAGTTCAGGCTCGGCTTCCTTTAGCACAATGTTCATATTTGGTCTCCCTTGCTCAGGCTCGGACCATGTAATCTCACTTTCAACGGTTTTCTCTTGATATCAAAATCAAAGACATTTGAATGTGTGACGGGTTTTGCGTAAACCTTCGCTGGAGCACTTAGATTCACTTCATACAATGTTCGGCTCAATCTTTCGTTTCTGCCACTTCTTGGTGGGATACCTTACAGAGACCTCTGAATGAGCACATTCATGATGCTGGACCACTCTGCCAACAGTATTGTATCTTTCCTTTTTAAGTTCAAACAGTCATCAGTAGTTTAGCTTTACTCGCGTCTTTCATCGCACACGGTTAACAATGTTCGTTCCAGTGCTTGTTATACAATGTTGTCGCTTGCAACCCAGACTTCAACACAGACCGGTCTTGCATCGGTCTCCCCAACTCACCAGCTGGGTTGATCTCTTTGGCGCTTCTTTGTTCTTGGAGCCAAGGACGATACCACGGCGGCTGCTACTCCTCCCCCTCCTTGGTCAGTAACGCGGGAGGGCCTCCGGCATCTCCGACACACAATGGAGGATTCATCAGTCGTATTTCTCGGCTTAATGCTTTCTGACTCAAAGGTTTCTTGAAAGTAACAGTTTCTTGCTGAAATGGTCACAGGTATTTTCCTCCTTTCGAACCCTTATTGGTTTGCCATCTTTCTCCCCTCGTTCGACTTGTAACTGCTATTCCTTTGTGTGCTTTGCCTCCACATGTGGTATCCCTCATCCTGTAACACCTTTTCCCCATCCTACCAGGTAGGATATGTGAGAACTTTTACCTCCCACCCCTTTCCCTTCACAAACACTTCCACATGGGCAGCCCACTCTGGGAGAAACCAGACTCAAACCCGAGCAGTGTACCTGATGTGTCCTGCTACTATGGTCGGGCAAAGTCAGGCAATTACTGATAATCACTCACACCCGACTTCCATTACACTTCCACACATGGATAAAAGGCAGAGCATGAAAGCAAACTCACAATGAAGTCTCATGTATCCAATATCTGGTCGAGCTGCGGACTCATTAACAAACGGATACAATACATCCGACCTTTCATAACAAATAACAACTGCGCTTTGTTGTCCACAGCGTTGATACAGCTGGTGTCTCACTCCTACTCTCCGAAGACCCCTCACCCAGGTGATCCTCCCGCACTGGTCCACGCCCAGGGTCTGGATCCAAAGGCGATGGCTGGGCCCTGGCCACCTGAGGGAGGGATCCACAGGGACTAGAGGGTGAGACACTTTCTGGTTTCTCACAGAACCTATTGGGTTTACCGACCCCCGAACCAATTCTCCAGCCTGTCAGAAAATTATGCAGGGCAAGGCCAGTTTTCTATTGGATAAGGCTATGGAACAATGCAAACCTGCTGAAATACTGGGATACAGTTAAGGATATAATAGCATAGAGGAGCAATGAGTTTGCCTTGGTTGTCATCCTTGAGAAAGGATCTAAAAGCTCTTGGCATTCCAGGCCTCTGGACCAATCCGGCTGCAATTAACACTAACTGAAAGGGCAGTGTGCAGCACGCTCTCATGATTGAAAGTGAAGCAGAGATTGGAAGGAAAATCCAGACTTCATCCCAATTTCATAGATATTTGGCCAGGAAGCAGAACCAGGGCTATGAAGATTACCTGAACCTAATGCCCCCCAAAGCAATGAGAACTCTCTTCATAAGGGCACGCTTGAGCATAGCTTGGGCATACTGCCCCTAGCTGCTGTGAGGTCCAGGTGGAACACCAATTCTAGCCTAGTCTGCCCTCTATGCTTGGACCCTAGGGATGACGGGTCCATTTCCTCCTTTTTTGCCCTAATTAGGCAGATTTGAGAAAAGGATCACTAATATCTCTTTTTGTCCAATACTCGGTTACTACTCTTGCGGAGGCTGTATTTAGTCTGCCTCGCAGTCAAAAGAGAGCCTTGCTATTTTTACTAGAGGAGGTTTTTTGATTAAGGCATGGTGTATGCGGATGAAATCTGAACTAAATGTATGGAACTAACCTATGACCTGACCTTCAAGCGGGCCCTGGCTAAAGGACATTTTTCTGTATTCATGCTGCTCTATCTGTGGAACCAAAACGTACCCTTAGATATATTGGCATTCTATGAGTCTTGTTGCCGATTACCATCTACCTGAAGGGGCTTGGAAAATGCTGCTACTATTTTGTACTTGTTAAACTATCATGCACTCTAGGCACTTTCACACTTTGCAAATCCAATCGCTGCGTAACAATTCATGTTAGTTCTAGAAGTAGAGCAACATGTACTCTTAGGCCTGTTTCGCTTTATGAGTTTAATTGCTGTTTACCATCTAGCTGAAGTGGTCTGGAAAACGCTGCTATTATCTTGTACTTGTTGAACCATTATACACTTTAGGCATATTTCCCTTTTATGAATTCAAATGCTGCTTAATAAGTATGTGTTGCTTAATATGAAGGGACATGGAAAATGCTGACATTTCTTTGGAACCGTTGAACTATTATGCACTTTTGCACTCTGTGAATCAATTGCTGTGTAATAATTATTGGAAGGGGCAAGATAAACAATGCTTAGTTATGCCTTTATTTTCGATGATTTGATGTCCTGAGATGACACCGTTTTAAATGTGATTACTTTTTAATATGTTGGCTTTTATGGTAAAATAATTCTAAAATACAGCTGTAACGAACGAGCATTATATTAACAAACTAAAAGAGAGTTTTCATGGTTTTTCAATGCAAAGGAAGCACTATTTCACCAATAAATAAAATGCAGAAGATTAGAACAAATGCATTACACTGATCAAATTCCAAGATTACGAAAATTATTATTTTGCAAACTCGCCTATTTTTTCTTTGGGAGAATCAACTATGGCAATCATTGAATATTTTCTCTCTTTCAGTTCCTCTCCGTCTCATTCGCTTTCGCTTCTCAGTCTCTCTCAATATTTTGATGAATCCAACAACCCACAGATACCTTCCACCGTCCCATGGATATATATACACAGTAAAGCAAAGTGACGAGGGCAAAGTAGATCTGCAGTTAAAAGCATCGTCCACCCGAAAATGTGCACAAATAAAATGCCTGAAAAGTAGGAAAAACATTTATGGAGATTTTCCATGAATAACTTAAAAACAAAAGGATACGATCGGTGCCAGGGAACAGGGTTCGTCCAGTCAGCAGTTCAGCCATAATGCAACCTACAGACCATATATCCACTAGGAAATAAAAGAAAATCAGAATCCAGAAACCATTACACAAGTGACAGGTCGAGTGGATAAAGGGGTGAGTGGGGAATGGGGATGAAGGCTCAAGGGTAGGTCTCGCCAAGTTAGAGGGAATGATGGTGGCAGGTCCTGAAGGAGTACGGGAGTAAATATGCAGAGAACATTTAGGTATGATCCTCTATTAGAGAAGCATCATGTATGATCTGTGAGTGCATGGAAGGAATGAGGAGGTTGTGGGTCTAGTTTTGGGGCGGACGCACTGCCGAGAATCTGAGGCTAACAGTTGTGTGTTGGTCTAAAAACCTTTGAAAGAAGTGTTGAGTGTTTATTTCTACTCTATCAGTCACAGCAGGTGTTGGAAAAGTGTTTTTGTGATAGTACTAGGCTTTTTTTGTCCATTTGATAGGGAAACCTTATTTGTGTAACAGGTTCAGGGTTGTTTGTGTGTTTGCTAGACATGGCTGTAAAGTTTGCCCTGTTATGAGCCAGTCATCTTGATAGAGGTAAATAGGAATAGTTTGGCAACAGCGATGTGCTGCCAGTACGACAAGGGTCTTTGTGAATACCCCTAGTGCCAATGCTAGTACAAAAAAGATACTACTTTGAATGAGTAGTTTGTTTCTACCTTGAAAATTAAGAATCGTGTTGTTCCCGGGGACACAAATATAAGTATGCATCTTTCAGGTCTAGTGTGCTCATCTATATTCCTTTTTTGAGTAGTGAAATGACCCCCTGAAGAGTTGACATTCCAAACTTGTCTGTTTTTACATAGTGGTGTTGCGGCCTCAGGTCCAATGCTGGTCTTTTTGTCTCGTCTTTTTGGGGAACTAGAAAATACAGTGAGTACATGCACTTATTTACCTGAAACTGAGAAAGCGGTTCAATGGCATTTTTTTTAAAAGGAGTAGGGTATAGATTTCCTTCTTCAGCAGTGCTTTGGGTTCCTTTACCATTTCTCTGTCTCGCTGTGGTGGATGGCGCAGAGATAGGAGAAACTCAATTCAGTATCTCTTGGCAACTGTGTCTAACACCCACCGGTAGATTTTATGTCCTCCCATGAGTGGGTGAAATTTGTATGCATCCTACTAGAGATGCATAGGAGTGGACCTTCGAGAGTCATTACTTTGAAGAGGGTGATCCTCATGAGGATTGTCCGGTTTAGCTCAGCTTTCCACTAAGCATGTGTCTTATTAGCGAAGAGTATGTGGTTTGCTGAGGCTGCAACCCTTAATACCAACCGGACCCTGTCTGGGACTGCTGCACAGTTGGTTGTGTATATGTTGATGTCTGAAAGGACTGCCGGTTAGCAGGGAACCCTCTTTAAGACACCTGCCTGATATTTGTCCCAGGGTTTGCAGAGTGTCATGGTCGTTTTTGGCTCTTTCTCAAGCATCATTGACTGCTTTGACAAATTATTTCGACTCCTCAACTGGCTTGTCTAAGTGTAACCTAGGTTTCTGGCTTGAATCCAGTTTCACAAAGCCAGGCATGTTGCTTGATGACTGTCACCCTGCTATTGGAGGCCCTCTGTTTCGGCTGCGTCTAGAGTATGTTGAATAATATGGTTGACCTTTTGTTTCCCTTCTTTTGTCATTTTCCTGAACATTCCATGTAGTTCCACTGGAATTGATTTACCCAGATTGTCTAGGTCACCCCATTGTGACCTGTTGCATCTGGCCATGAGAGCACAGTCAATGCCTGCGCTTGAGCTGCAGAAGTTGCTACTTTCTTACCTAATGCGCATATACGCCTGCTCTCTTTATCTGGCGGGTATTCAGTGACCGCCATCTGTAAACCTGCTCTTTTGCGGGGAGTTGCCACCACTAGGGAGTCTGGTATTAATTTTCCCCTGATGTAGGTGGGTTCAGACAGTTTATACTTTATCTCTACTGTAAGGTTCACTGCATTAGTAGTGACTGGTTTGAGTCATGAAGAGTTATTCTCTTTATAATTGAGGGCAGTAATGGAATGCAATGTGATTCTTGCTTCTTTTCCTCGAATACATCCTAGGCCTTTCTCCCTCTATTCGGGATTCACAAATTTAGATGTGGTTTTCTCCTGTTATAATACGCACTGTCTCAGTATTTAAAATTGCATTGTGAAACCTAGGCCTTTCTCCCTCTATTCAGGATTCTCAAAGTTGGTGTGCCCTCTCTCCTATCTTAAATTGTGCATTTTGTGAGCTCTTTAATACCCGAGTTGTCTCATCTACTGAGTGTCCTCCTCTAGTTTCTCCCCCTCACCCTTCCACCTCTCTCCTCTCCCACCTACTCTATGGTGCTCTCTCTGTCTCTCCTATCTTTTCTAACTGCTTCTCTATTGAGTATCCTGCTCTCCTCAATAAGGGCCTCATCACGATTTGGGCGCTAACGCCGGCGCTATTAGCGCCGGCATTAATAGCCCTACCGCCAAACCACCCGGCGCTAATAGCGCGGGATTACGGGTTTGGCAGAACGAGTATTGCCCTTTCCCCACTGAGCCCATTCGGGAATTCCCCATTGGGCTCAATGGGGAATTTTCGCGCTCTTACCGCCGGCGGATTTCCCGCCGGCGGTAATAGCGTGTAATTTCGGCAGATTTCCCCCAGCTCTGAGCTGGGGGGAAATCTGCCAAACCTGTGATTTGGTGGACACTTAAATCCGGCGGTAATAGCGCTACCGCAGGATTTAAGGGTTACAGCCAAACTCGTGATGAGGCCCTAAATCTGGTAAGAAGAAGTTTAAAAAGGACATCCTGGTCTCCAACCCAGGCCTCCCCATCGCTGACACCTACACCAGTGCCTCCTCTAAGGAAACTCTCACCGACATCCTCTGTCGTTCCTTCGCCAGACCTATGGACCCTTCATATAGTCTCTGTGCTCTCTCCTTTCTCCTCTCCTCCCATTAATGGTGGCACCCGTTGGGATGCCCTCCTTTCCTCCTTCCATTCCTCCAAGGTCATCATTAATGTTTACTTCAATGGGACAGTCTTGGTCCAAGGCCCTCAGGCCAACCTTCACCTCTTTGATAGACGCTTCCCGCGCCTCAACAATTTCCTTTCTTCTCCTGCTGTCCCCTCTCCCCTTTCCGTGGCTACCTTGCCTCACCCCTCTGCCTCCTCCTTGGCTACGTTGCTCTCCATATTGTCACTCTAAAATCTCGCTCTGCTGTCAAACACTCCTGATATCTGCCGCCTCCTGGAAGAACTTGACTTGATGTCCTCGGTCTCACCGAGACACGGTTCACAGCCAGCTCTGTCACTAGCTTTGACACGCTCCTACCCAACGGCTACAAGATCCTGTCCGTGCCCAGGTCCAACCGCTCTGGAGGTGGTGTAGCCCTGATCTTTCCCGAGTGGATTCCTGCCTCTGTTACTTCTATGCAGGCCTACTCCTCTTTTGAATGCCTCGTCTGCAGGCCTACTCCTCTTTTGAATGCCTCGTCTGCAGGCTCCCTCCCCTAGCCATTCCCTTACTGTGGCTACTATCTATCGGCCACCTGGTCAAATCTCCTCCTTCCTCTCTGAGTGTGCGGCCCTCTCCTCCTCACTCCTGGCCTCGACCACACAACTCCTCCATCTTTGAACTTTAACATCTGCCTGGATGCCTCCTGTCCTGCTTCTGGACTCTTTCACGACCTCTGCGACTCTCTTTCACTCACTATTCTCCCCTCTGGCCCATCTCACTCTGCAGGGCACACTCTAGATGTTCTGATCTCCTCAGACCTTCTTCTATCTGTCCTTCTCTCTACTCTTCACTCCTGGAGTGATCACTTTCTCCTCTCCTCCCACCTCACCCTCCATACGCCTCAGGCCAAGCCACTTCCATCACTGCCAACCAACTTCTCGGTCATCTGATCCATGAAGTGTGTGTCAGTTGCTGCTTTCGCTGCCAGCTTTTCATCCCCCGCCCCCTTTGGCTGACTCTCACCCTGACACAGCCCTCTCCATGCTCGACTCTGCTATTTCCGATACTCTGGAAATCCTTGCCCCTGTCATGAGAATCCGCCTGAAGCCCAAGGCCAAGTGCAACTCTTGGTACGACTCAGACCTTGTCACCCTGAAACGCAAGTGCAGGGTCGCAGAGAGGAAATGGCGTGCTTCATGTACATCCTCTGACAAACTGGCCTGCCGCCTGCTCCAAAGGCAATATTGGCTCTCTGTCCTAACCAAGAAGAGAGCACATATCCAAGGCCGCGTCTCTGCGGCATCTAACAACTCGGCTGAACTCTTTAAAATCTGCAAGGAACTGGCCAATCCTGTTGCAGTCTCTACCTCTCCTGTCCCTTCCCAGGACCTCTGCAAGGGAATGGCTTCTCACTTCATCTCTAAAACGAAGGACATTCTGTCCTCACTCTCCTCCTTTCCCCCATCCCCTCCCCACTCCCTCATCTTCCTCTGGCCCTTCTGCGGCCACTTCTCCTCCCTCCTTCTCTGCCTTTACCCCAGATCTCCACAGATAAGTTTCTAGACAAGTCTGATCTTTGAAAGTCTCGTCGAAAAAGTTTCACCCCTGTTCCTCCAAAACTATCAAGGACTACATCGACTCCCTGGCTCCTGCCCTGGCTGATTTATGCAATCACTCCTTTGCCACTGAAGCCTTCCCATCCCCCCTGAAGCACTCCTCTGTGCACCCTCTTCTTAAGAAACCCTCAGCCGACCCCACCTGCCCAGCTAACTATCGCCCAATCTCCATCACTCCCTTCTTGGGCAAGATCCTGGAGAGACTGGCCATCCCCCAGTTTAATCGCCACACTGAAGCAGTTGGTTGTCTTCATGACCATCAGTCTGGTTTCAGAGCTGCCAGAAGCACAGAAACTGCTCTTCTGAACATCTTTGAAGACCTGCTCTCCAACCTTGGTGCTAACACCCCTTGCGTCCTCATCCTGATTGATCTCTCTTCTGCCTTTAACACTGTCAACCATAGCATCCTGCTCAATCGTCTCCGTGATAACCTGGGTATCACTGGTCAGGCTCTGGCGTGGCTGATTTATTTCCTTTCTGACCAACCCTCCCAGGTCCAACTTGAGTCCTTCCTCTCCGTTATCTTTTTCTCTACCTGTGGTATCCCCCAGGGATCCAACCTCTCTCCCTACTGTTCAACCAATACCTGGCACTCCTTACCCCACTGCATCGCCGTTCTCTGCCCCAATTCTCAGTGCTATGCGGATGACACCCAGCTCATTTTCAGGCTACCCTCAGCCTCCTCCTCTCCTTCCCTCATCTCTGTCTGTCTGCTATCCAGGAGTGGTGTGCAGCCAACAACCTCTGCCTTAATGCCAGTAAGACTGAGAGTCTCCTCATCGGCACACCCGCTCCCTCCTTTCCTGCAGCTCTCTGGCCGGCCTCTCTTGGCCCTCTTCCTGCTCCCACCTGCAAGGCTAAAAACCTTGGGGTCATCTACGACTCCACAATCTCCTTCTCTCCTCACATCTCTAAGAAGTCACACTACCAGCTGCACCTCCTTCGAGGTATTCTTCTTTTCCTCTACTTCCCCCAGAAGCTCATTGTCTCCTGGTTCTCTCTAGGCTGGACTATTGCAACAGCCTCTTTCTAAATCTGCCTGCTTCCACTCTCCGCCCTCTGCAACTTATCCAGAACAGGACTGCAAGACTTGTCCTTGGCCTCAAGCCTAGGGATTGTATCTCTCCAGGACTGAAATCTCTGCACTGGATCCCAGTGGCTGCGAGGATTAAGTTCAAAACACTCTGCATCGTCCACATGGCCTTCTGGGGCATAGGGCCTCAATACCTTCAACTCTCTCTCCCTAAATAGCTTCCTCCTTGAGCTCTCCGCTCAACCACCTCCAACTCCCTCAGGGTCAGTTGCTTCTCCAAGCAACGAGTTGGTGGTAGATCTCTTTCTTCGGCTGGTGCCTGCCTCTGGAACAGCCTTCCTGCCTCCCTTAAACTTGAGAACCATCTCCGGTTCCGGAAGCACCTCAAAACCACCTCAAAACCTTTCTCTTTGCTTCTGCTTTTTCTCCTCCTCTGCTCTGCTGACATCCTGGCTGTAACTGGAACTGCACTGGCAACCTGGACACCGTCTAATCTCGGGGCCAGGTCCCTCCCCTGCCACCAGCATCACACACCTGCACTTCCTATCTAGCATGCCCCGCACTTGGGGACTGTTTCTGTAGCCCTACAGTCCTCCTACCAGCCCTTGACACCTGATGTCTGCACTTACCCATGCACTTGCCACTTGCTGGCCGTTACTTACTTGTTATCTATTCCCATGTACTGCACTGCCCCTGCCCCCCTCCCCACGAACTTGCGTGATCTGAATGACACCTGGCCTAGTAGGATCGTTGTCCGTCCTACCTTTGTTCCCCTCCCTTGCCTCATCGCACCTTGAAACACTTGTGTATAAGTGCGTTAAAAATGCCATATCATATCCTCAATGAAGCCTATGTTCTCATCGGGATCCAAAGGCATTGACCTGCTACGGCAATTAAATCAGTGTATTGAAAATGATACTCAGCATGGAAGGATGATACTGCTGGTTCACCCTCATCTGGGGATGCATGCCAAATGTCAGGGTCCACATAGTCCTTGGGATCTAGGTGCGAGTTTGTATCACCTGCATCTGCCTGATATTCATGAACAGAGTATGGGTCCTCTTGAAAACTAAGCTGATCCGGATGTCTGGCCTTTGATGGATTTTCTCCATGAGGTGGTGTAGCCTGCCACCTTTTCTCATGATGCTCCATGAAGGGGACAATCTTGGACATTGTTTCCTTAAAATCTCACACAGACCACTTTCTGACACCAAAGGGTTTCCTCAGACGCCTTCGAAATTGAAACCTACAGTATCTATTTTTCGACTTTGACCATTTCGATGGCAACACTATCCCCTTCCTCATCTTCCTAGTCCTCTTCTGAATCTGAAATGTCGACTAATGCATTTGGTTGTATGGCTGCAGAAAGTGTTTTAGTCTCCTCAGTGAAACATCCTTTAGCTGGTTTCCCCTATGAATCGAAATCAAGGTTTGTTTGGGTACTCCTTTCTCAGATTGTGCTTGTGTGGTATATTCATAGGCCTCAATTTCCGATGTTTTCTTTTCAGACTCACCGTGCGCCAACTCAGATTTCATGGCGTATGCTGCCCTTGGTTTCTGCCTGCATTCCTCAAAGTTTTCTGGGTTTGAATTTTTGGCAAGCCCAGCAGCGGTCCTTTGTGTGGTCTCGAGGGTGAGCACTAGTACACAGCTTGTGGGCATCCTGGCAGGGGAATTTGGAGTTGCACTGTGAGCAATAGTTAAACACTGTGTTTTCCATTAGGGCAACAAGGTTTCGATACAGCCTTAGTATAGGGAAGAGGTAGGGTAATAGGCATTCGCTAAGAGTGAGCACAATGTAAATATATTGTTCACCCACTCTCCCTACTGTATGCCTAGATGCAGTTGCAGACACTCTTCATCGGGATCAAGCATCGGAACTTTGCATCGAAGTCTGCATTCTGGCATCAAAAAGGTCGCTCCAGATTGAAGTTGCTTCCAAGTACATTTGCAATAAATGCTAGAGTAGCCCCAATGCCTTGAGTTGAGTGTGCTCTGGGTGTGAATGGTAACTTTGTCTTTAACACAGAATAGCAGAGTTGAGTGCACTGTACAATCCATCTTGAAACTGCTGATTTAGAGGAAGGATTCCTTTCTTTAACAGCAGCCAAGGAAATAAAGAATGGATCCATTTTACTTATTGGCCTCGTTTTGTCTAGGTAGTACATGCCTGCTATCCTGACATCAAGTGTATGGAGGCTTCTCTCTGCTGCATTCTGTGGGTTCAGAACAAATGCTGGAGGTTCCATCGATTGATTTACATGACATTTTGAAATAGATTTTGGAGAAAAACATGGATGTGTTCTTAACACTACATTGTCTTTATGAAGGGTTACAAATGGGTTCAGAAAGGAGAGGTCTTACAGTTCACTGACTCTTCTTATTGAAGTAATGGCTATAAGAAAAGCGGTCTTGAAGATGAGATATTTAAAACTAGCTCTGTGTTCTAAAAGGAGGCCCATAAACTTGGTAAGTATGACATTAAAGTTTTACCCTGGAGGTGGAGCGGAAATTGGGATATATAATCGATGTACCCCTTCTACGAAAGCCTGAACCACGGGAACCATAGGAACCTTTCCGTTCGTCGGATGGCCAGGAGCCCATACCTCACTTTCCTCGTCAGCTGAGGAACATCGCTGTGTCAACTGCAGCACAATCCTATGCACTACCCAGCTTGCCGACGCTTGGGTGGCCTGACCCTCGCATCACGCTGACCCGAATGACCCCAACATCTCCAGCCACGTTGCTCGATCGTATTTTGGCCTCACTTCGCCACCTCCCACCGCAGAACTGTGTGGAGGTTCCCAAAATGGCCACTGTCACCCTTTTGTGTATGGTAGCCTAGCAACCTTTACCGAGGCTCGTTGGAAGAGCTACTGCATTTTAAATTGGTTCCATCCTGCTGGAAGACGTGAGACGGCACTCCTGCTAAGGCACCCGAGTAAGGCACAGGCCGGTCTGTGCCTGTCCGGGCCCATGGGCCTTGGCCCACTTACTCTGCCCTATTCGTAGGCCAGCAGCGATCTTAACCAGCATTGGACGCAGAAGTCTGCTGATGCCCATAACCGACTCAACAAACTTCTCCATCGCGCGGCCCTAGAATATTTGCATCCTGCTTCAAAATATACACGGTACTATCAATCCTTGCTCAACTGAGGTAATTGGCAGCACACCTACTTGCTAACCCTCCATATGTAGATTGTAGTTACCGTACGCATGACTAACGTAATGACCTAACCAAAGGTCGTCATGTACTGCTCGGAATTCATATCATAATATTAGCCTTTTTGCATGATAATATTTTGCATATCGTAATATGTCTGTCTTTGATTCATATGCACGCTATATGCATGCCATAGTTAACCCTCGCTCCCACTAGCATACTATTGGGTATTGCATTCAATTATAAGTCTAGCTTAGACTAACAGATATGCCGTTAGACTAATACATTCAAATAAGCACTAAAAACCCCAAAACAGTTTTACATAGAAAATTGCGAACGTTGCTTACACCGCACCTGCCTGACTACTCAAGGCAGTGCATCATCGTATCCACTATCTATTGACTAGTGTTCTCACTGTTTGCCAATAATGATTGCTATACATGTGCCTAGCACGATTCATACCCACTACTTGCCTACCGTGATTGTCGCACTCATTGTCTACTGCATCTACAGTATAACGTGAATGAATATTGCATCTTCTGCCCACTAATCGGCTAGATTGAGCACCCAATGTACTACCCTGCCTATATATAGAATATGACTACATCTGCTTAAATGCTTGCCTAGACAGAATAACATACTGACTATAGTCCTCACAAGACATTTAAACTGATCCTGCCAGTGCTATGCCAACCATGCCAATAATCAACAGATTACCTTTGCTAAGCATGGACTCTCTTAGTCTAAGAGACCCGCCGTGCACATTAGGATCTTTTACCTATGTTGAGAACGGCCACGCCCGATTACTTTGCGCCCGACACGATCCCCTACCCTGCCCAACACCATTCCTTCCCACAGTGAGCTCGTTCCCCACACCCACACTACACCCCCCTTCCCAAATCACTATCTTCATACAAACTGGGGAGACAGCACGTACATCTGCCTCGTTCCAAGTTCAGCCTACACAACCCATAACCGGCCATATAAGAAAACCTAGACTATCATCCCGGATGGCCCATCACTATACCTATAGGAAAATTATCGTCCATACACTGCCCACTAGACCACTCGCTTGGCAAACTTCCCTAAACACCAGATCTCAGAGCCTGCAGTCCAGGGGCTGCCCACACTAACCAACAGAACACCACTGCCGATAAGATTGATCTATCCAGCACCAATGCCTCGACACTTGCACAATTCACCTACAAACAAGACTCCAAACCCTATGACCCACAACACCCACACCACAAAACCTGGGGACATTGACTCAGCCATAAACCTGAAAGGTGCCCTTATGAATGCCAGATCCATCACAGCCCATGCCCTTGACATAGCAGACCTCATCAAAGTCCACGACTTAACATACTGGCAATCACAGAAACCTGGCTGCATTCAGCCTCAGGCCCTGCCCTTTCTCTAGCCATCCCTGAGGGATAAACAATATACAGGAAGGATAGAACTACCTCCAAAAGGAGGTGGACTGGGCCTTATAGCAAAAGAGATCTTCAACATTAGAATATCAGGAGAACCAGCCATCACTTCGGCCGAAGTGATCACCTTAAAAATTGAACTCACCTACTCCTGTACCCTACACATTGTTTACAGACCCCCAAGTGCCCCATTCACCTTTGAAGATGACATTATCTGTCTCTAAGCTCACAATATGAAACCACAATCCAAAGTCATTATATTAGGTGACTTCAACCTTGGTCTCAACGATCCCTCGGACACTGACGCAGGCTTCCTTGCTGAATCCATGAAAGTCCAAGGCTTTAAACATCGCATCAGTACATCTACACACAAAAAGGGTCATGCCTTAGATTGGCTTGCTGATATTAACTGCGCCACGAATATCACATCTAA
Organism: Ambystoma mexicanum; assembly: GCF_040938575.1. Taxonomy (NCBI): domain Eukaryota; kingdom Metazoa; phylum Chordata; class Amphibia; order Caudata; family Ambystomatidae; genus Ambystoma; species Ambystoma mexicanum. Next base: position 127,235,519 of record NC_090938.1, read on the forward strand.
TACTCCATCACCTTGGTCCGACCACAACACCATAATCTTCTTCATCACCATAACTACTAAATGTCCCACCACCCACCCTACCATCCAGAAGCTCTACAAATATCAATCGCAATAACATGCTCCCTCTTCTAGCATCCCTAACGAACTCTACCTACTCGGGAGACGACCCATCCTCACTAGTCAAGCTATATAATCAAATTCTGCTAACATCCATGGACATAGTTACGCCCTTGAAATCTAAGAAAATAAAACCTAAAACTCATACCAACACATGGTTCACATCAGAACTACAAACAATACGCGCAACTAAAAGATCTACAGAATGCAACTGGCGGAAATCGCCAACATCCATAAATAAACCCATCTTCCAATCTCTAGCCAATAACTATAAAGAAGTAATCACCAAAGCTAAAAGTAACCTCTACAACACCAGAATCCAGAATGTCCAATCACGCCCTAAGGAACTATTCGCCAACCTCCGCAAGCTCGAATCACCTGCTCCATCCCCTGACCATTCCATCAAAGACCAGCTATGGGGAACTAATGTGAAAAAAGCACTAGCAGACAAAATTGCCCTCTTGCCTAGTAAAATTGAAATTAAAAAGTCCAAACTCAACCTTCACCTAGACTACCAACCTATACCAGCGACTCTAGAACCACTTATGCCCACTAAATTCACATTTAGGTCAGTGACAACAGAAACTATCAACATCATTAAAGGGCTAAAACCATGCAGATGTAAAAGCGATACTTGTCCTGCCACATTGATAAAAGAATGTGCACATGAATTAGCTCCTCTCATCAACGCCATCATCAATAGTTCATTTGACTCCAGCTCCATACCAGACTACCTAATAGAAGCTTGGGTACTACCTTTGCTAAATAAAAAAAAAACACCATTGACCCTAACATCCCAACCAATTTTCGACTGATCACTACAATACCATTTATATTAAAAATCCTCGACCGTGCAGCTTATCTTTAGATCCAACAATTCCTGGAAGCTAACAAACTATTAGGACTAGGACAATCAGGATTTAGACCTGGCCATGGTACAGAAACTGCCCTACTGGATCTAAAAATACAGATGGACCAACTCAAAGACAGAAAAGACTTCTGTATCCTTCTTCTATTAGACCTCTAGGCTGCCTTTGACCTGGTCAACCACAAAATCTTATGTCACCACCTCGAAACTGCAGTACACTTCTCATCAGAAGCTATCAAATGGTTTGATTCCTTCTTTCCAATCGTACAATTACAGTCACTTCAACCACAGCAGCAGCCTCCCCAACCCCAGTAACATGTGGAGTTCCACAAAGCTCATGCGTATCATCAACCTTGTATAACGCTTTCACAAAGCTCTTATTTGACAAACTAGATAATGGGTATCATGTATACCAATTACGCAGATGATACGCAAATACTAATCCCTATAACAGGATATCATGACACTGACACTTACAACCTTAACAAAATATACCTTGCCATCCAGGCCTGAAAAAATGGAGCTCATCCCAATAGGAATTAAAATCTAAACTAGATAATTTACCAAAACAATACGACTCCTTTACTATTGATGGCAACAAGATGCATGTCACCAAAGAAATAAAAACACTGAGAGTGTCTACATTGACTCATCTCTCTGCCTCACCAGACAAGTCAATGCCATTGTCTTGTCTGCAGCCTACACGTCCAAACTTATCAGATCTAGCAGACCTTTCCTCTCAACTGACAATAGTATCACATTAGCAAGAGCCTTGATTCTCTCTAGGATAGATTACTGTAACTCACTGTTCGCAGGCACCAGTATGAGAAACATCAATAAACTTCAGGTAGTACAAAATATTGCTATTAGAGCAGCATTGAACATACCCAAGAACGAGCACATTTCCTCCACCAGATGACTCCTACATTGGCTCCCTGTCCATGACAGGATCAAATTTAAAATCCTCACTCTTACCCACAAATGCCTGGCCAACAATGCACCGGCCTTTCTCAGTAAACAAATCACCAGAACACACTGCAACAGACCTACTCACTCCTCCTACTCCAACCGTATCACCATCCCAAGATTTAAGAGAGTAAAAGCAGGTAGGTCCAGCTTCCTGGTAGTTGCAGCTAATTTATGGAACTCCCTACCACCACACTTAAGAAACGACCCATCCTTGTGGTCATTCAGAAAAAGTCTTAGAACTAGACTATTCAATTTAGATTCACACCAGCGATAGACTAACGAGCCTTAGTTTGTATTCTTCATGTACATATTGTCATTATCTTTCTGTATGCTCACCTGTCTGCACCCATCTTATGAAAGCAAATGTAATATGCAACATGTATCAAGTTACTTGTATGCTGTACCAGTACCCTACTGCAATCATTTTCTTAAGTAGGAGCGCCTTGATGCGTCTGGGCTAAGTGCACTTTATAAATGTAAAACAAACAAACAAATAAATAAATAAACCTTCCACCAAGAAACGTTACTTTGTGAGGTGGAATATGCTGAGAGTGCAGCTAGGTGGACTAAGAGATTTAAAGACTAAATCCAAGTCCCAACAAATACAGTAGATAGAGTATGATATTAGAAAGTGCACAGTCAATGGGGTTGACGTTTTTCCTTTTGCCCCACAAGACAAAGCGCTTCCACTTGTTGAAGTAACAATGTCTTGTGTTCAGCTTACTTGCCTCTTAAGATGTTCATGCATCGTTGAGGTCATTTTAAGTGACCAAACTCTAGGACTTCAGGAGCCAAGCTGCTAAATTCAGTGTTTGAAGACACGATGGAGTGTTGACCCCTGATACTGGGATAACATATTGTAAGGGCTCGGTAGTTTGACTGGTGGGCAAAGTGAAATTTGGAGCAGTTTTGAGAACCAAGTTTGGTGGGCCCACATTGGAGCTATCAGGATCATTGGGAGACACTCCTGGTGCATTTTGTGTATTATCTTGTTGAGCAGTGACGTTGGGAGGACCGGGAAGGGGTATGGGGGGGGTGGATCTCTCTGACCAACTGATCCACAGTGCATTGCCCTTGGACCCTGTCTGGGAAAACCTGGATGCTTCATCGTGGCATTGTGCATTCTTTTGTGTTGCAAAGAGATATATATCTGGTCGCCCCCATTCTTTGAAGACACTGCTTAAAATGTCTCTGTGTAGCTGCCACTCATGCTCTGAAGGAAGCTGTATGTTTGTGCTTAACCAGTCTACTAGACATTTGTGTTCCTCTGGAACATGTTGTGACGGGAGGAATATGTTTTGGTTGAGGGACCAGTTACACATTCTTTGGGCTAGTTTGGACAGACTTAATGATTGTTTCCTGCCTTGTTTGTTCATGCAAAACATGGCTGTGGTGCTGTCTGTGAGGACCAGAACCGTTTTCCCCACCAACTGATGTTGAAACGCTATTGGGCCTTTGAGAACCGCCAGTAATTTTAGAAGGTTGATATACTTCGACATCGATTGTGTTCACATGCTGTGCGCAGTTTGATGGAGATATTGTGCTCCACACCCTGAAAGCAATGTGTCTGTTGCTAGAGTGGCTTCTACTGCAGGGTTGAGAAAGGGTTTTCTTTTTAGCATATTCTCCCTTGACCATCACTGCAGTGCTTGAAATAGAGATTGCGAAACAACCACTAGATCGTCCCAGTGACTGCTTGCTTGAGACCACTGTTTCGCTAGCCACTCTTGCAATGGATGCATGCGCAATCTTGCGTACGGCACCAGAAAGATGCACAAAGCCATCATCCGAGAAGGGTCACTGCCTTTCACACTGTTATATGATGACCGGTAACATAATGAGGAATTTGAAACAGCATGTTTTGGACTCTTTCATTGCAAGGAAAGACTAAGGCGTCTTGTGTCTGAATTAGTGCATCAAGGAACTGTTTTACCTGATTGGGGACGAGACTGGATTTTTTCTCGATAATGGTACACTGGGATGGATTGCCTGCATAAGTGTGCTGCCACTACTGCTGGTACCTTGTTGAATATACCCTTGACGCTGGGAAGTGCGTGTCCACTATCCGGAAGGAAGTGCAAGTACTTTCGGTGCACTGGCAGCAATGAAATATCAAAGTATACATCTTTCATTTCCAATGTTGCCATGTAGTCTCCCCCCCTTTTTTTTTAAAGGAGGTATTACCTCTGGTTGTCATCTGAAATGTTTGCAGTTTGACATATGTGTTTTCAGGTTGCATGTTTAGTTAAGTCTTTTTTTGGTACAAGGACGTATATTGAATAAATACCCTGGTTTACCTCTTGTGGAGAGGCCAGCTCTATTGCTCCATTTTGCAGCAGATACAGATTTTCGGCACTGAGAATTAGCGGATGCTCCAGCAACATTTTTTACTGTGTTTTGGCGGATGGTAGAGAGGTTTTTCTTGAAACTCAATGGAGTAGCCTTTGGACACAGTTGACATCGCCCACTGGTCTGTTGTGATTCGCTGCAGAGCCTCTTGTGGCTGCAACCCTACCACAAACTCTTCCTCGCATAACCTGTGTGAAGGCTGGATTAAAAAGGGGTGGATTGTGACCATCAGGAATAACAGAGAAGATGTAGATCCCTAACTGCAACCGGACTGGGATGTTCGTGGATAGCCTTCCCCTCGAAAGGAATGGCGAGGGCTAAAAACCCCACGTTGAACAGAAGGCTTATTTGAGATTTGCCTTAATGTTTTTAAAGTTTCATGCTCTGTCTTGGCATTTATTAGAGCATCATCTACTGCCTTATGTGAGGGTGTAGGAGTAGGACTCGGACACAAGGGTGGTGTGTTGATTGGTAAAGACTTATTAACAACAAAAGAACAGGGGTTTTGGAGGAAATCCTAGCTAGCTCTATTTCTTAAAGGGGTTTCCCTGCCTCAACAAACGTAGCTAATGAAACGGTCTGTGTCAGAATGTCCAAAGTAAAGTTCAACATTCTGTGTCCAAACCCTAACCTATCCCTCACCAACTGAACTTAAAAGAAGGTGAAAAGGGAGAACGCCTTTGTGCTGGTCACTTGCAAACCTACTTTGTAGTTCTTCATCAAAGTTCAAATGAAAAAAAAAGGTGCTCCAAACAAATTAAATTCCTCCAAGTTCAAAGGGTTGTTTCCCTCCACCTTTAGTCTCTTCTGGTTCACAAAAATGTCTCTTCTCTTGGTTGAAAGGAAACAGATTCCAGACCCTGTTGAGCCAACCTGGTTCTCGGAGCAGTGACAATAGGAGCAGCCTGAATACTCTCTTTCCAACCTGAGTCGAGGGTTCCACACCCTTGTGAGTAGCCCTGGCTTCCAGGTACTGCGACAAAGAAGAAAAGGATTAAGAGCTTCCTCCGAATTGCCATGGGTCCCGGACCCTGTTCTCAGTACCCTCTTGGTTCACTCTCCTGCCAAATAGGGTACTCTATGTTTTTGCGCTCACAGTTCTCTTTATCTGACTTCACTTTGACCCACAGCTGTAGTTTACTCTGCTTCCAAAGTCTGTGCATACCACTCGGATGTACAAAGTTCATATTCCTCTTCACTGCTCTTCTGGTTAGATTTCCCCAGTGTGGGTCCCAAACCCACTTCTGATCCTATTACTGTGTCTCAGTGAAGGGTTGTTAAATCCTTTTCTTTGGGCCTCATGAACCCTCAATCTCCCCAACCCTGGGCTTAGCCACCCTAGTGTGCCTGCAGGGTCTTGTCCGGTTGTTCGCGGGCGTTGGTGAGATTTCTCCGAAATGTGCTAATTCCTCTCTAGCTTAGAGACCCACAGCAACTTTGCTAGATTTTGAGGATTTTTAATCTGGAGAGAGTGAGACCCTTTTTTTTCCCACTCCCACTCCCACTCCCACTCCCTCGTGCATTTTAATGTGCGTTTCTTTTGGTTATGGAGTCTGACAAACTCCATAGGCATCACCCTTTACGTTGTGTCACACAGCACCTTCAGTGCAGTGGCACAGGGAAGTCTTTAGATTTCCTCAAGGTTTAAATACCTTCTCTTGGATAAAACTACTGTTTCCAAGAGCAGTGGAGTGAAATTGGCTCCACTTACATTTGTAACTTTCTAGACCCAGCACACACTATCTTACAATAGGTTGCTGAAGGGGTTACTTAGTATCCCCTTTGTCTAGCTGCTCATGTAACAATTTTATGTTACCCTTTCCTCGAATGAATGGCTGGTGGCAGTGGTTTACTTCTAACTCCCGTGGTGTGCATTTACTGCGTGCTGCGTTCGCAGCTGCAGTAAAGCACCCAAGGGCAACATTTTCGTCAAAATGGCCCCGGTCTCCTTTTTCACCATTTCTTTGTGGAAAGGTCCTTCTTGAGATTTACTCTGCGCGCCAAACCAGGTTTGGTCCCTTTGTTCGTTTTGCCTTTGTCGGGATTCACAAATGAAGCCCGCGAGGGAGGTGCCCTAAATTCCCTGTGCTTAGTCTCCTAGGAGACAGGAATGCACTCACAGGTGATTGGCCTCTGGCTATCCGGCAAGGACAGCCACCCTGATGGGTGACTGACAGCTAGGCTGGAATGAATGGGAGAAACCTTCATAAAAGGCTAGGCTTTTTGCCTTGGAAGGCACAGTCGACCACTGGACAAAGGAATCCGAAGACGAACTTGGAAGAGACGTCTGCTGCAACTCCTGGACCGTTGGTTTGCCCGGTAAAGCCCTGCTGCTGTGCTGAAGCTCCAAATTCGTATCGACAGAAGCCCCTGCAAGGACGACTTCTCCCTTTGAGTTGGTGGGACCAATCAACTCCAAAGTAAGCCACCTGGACATCCTATTGGAGGTGGTTGAAATGCCACTGCAGTTGCTGCTGGAACCGAAAGCCAGGGAGAGGAACACCAGATCGTGTGTGTTGCTTTTAAGATGGCTAAGCGCTCCAGGAAGATCCTCCGGACTCCCAGGAAGCAGGACTGATGGAGCCCGAGCCCACTCAACAGAGTGCGGGACCCCAGATGCAAGGAAAGCCCATCTCGACAGCCAGGAACTACGGTGTTGATATTTGTGGTAGATGCGAGGAGCTGAAACACCGAAGTGCCACTTGTTTGAAGATTGCCGGTTGCGGTCGGTGACCGTCCCATTGCAGTGCAGGAGTCCCCAGACGACCTGCCTCTTGTCCCCACGACTGAGGCCCAGGAACAGCAGGATCTGCAGAGCTGCACAGGAACAGCAGCCAGCTGCTGCACTTTTCTTCAACCTAAAGGTACGGTACAGTCTAAGAGAACTTACCTCTTGTCATGTAACCTCACTTATCCTCATTGGAGACGTGTCTTAGTTGCAACTGTAGAGTTGCTTGCAGCTTCTCTACCTCACAGCCTAATCAGCTTGTGGCCCTACTTTGATTTCTTCTATTCTACCAAGACTTTTTAAATACTGTGAAAGACTTTCTACTTACCTGCAAGAAGTGTTTCAGCTCACCTCGACTTTTGCTAACTTAACATTGGCTGGCCTGACTCCCTGAATGACTCTTCTGTCTTCTGCTTGTGTGTTTTGCCTTCCATTCACGAAAGGGGTTAGCCGACTTTGCATTGGGGGGTTAGTTTGAAAGTACCTGCCTGCTTAAGAATAACTGTGTGAATACTTGTTTTATACTGAACTCTCTTCTCTTTAACACTCCTCTCAAGAATATTCTAAATGCAACAGTGATACATAAACTATTGAAGTTACCTGAGGGTGTAGGATGTGTCCGTATGCCATCCCAAATGGCCATTTGCTGATTTAAAAACTAAGAGTGTGTATTTTAAGTATATTTGTGTGTTGTTTTAGATTGCCCTTCTGAAAAAGGCTTATCCTAACTGACTGTTAAATAAATTAATAATTGTTTAATCAAGAAACCTTGTGTGTAAGAGTTTATTTGAATACTTGCCACTGTGAATCTCTGTGTAACTCCCCTACAGCTCTCATTGACCCCTCTTGAGATAAGCCTGGCTGATCAACACGCTACCAACCTGGGTAGTACACACTTATACCAAAGGTTGTGTTCCGATTGCCAGGAGGTCAGAGTTGTTGTAGTGCACCCAAAGGGTACTGCATACAATCTTACCTAACACCGGGTTCGGCATGGGTTTCTCCAAGTCCAGCACCCTTGGTTACCGGTGAGTGCAACTCCTCTTCTCCGGTGTGTTTCCTGCTTCGCAGGTCTCTCGCGGCTGCGCTTCTCTTCCGGACACCGTCTGCTTCTCTGATGTGCCCTTCTGTGCGTAGCCTGCTGAGCTCTCGGTCCATGCCGAGATGAAGACGCCATTGTTTGCTTCCCTCTCATGTTTTGAATGACAGCTAGCCAATCGGATCATTAGAGAGACTAGAGGGAGTACGTTAGTTTGCCTCAATGATTCTCCGTGCTCTAGGCCTCTTCCCAGTGGCCCCTACTTGGGATAGAGAAAAATGCATGTGGCTAGTGTGGTAAGGGAAGTTTGAAAAGGAGAGGTGGAGAGATTAAAGGGCTACTGCGTTCCCCCAGGCTCGTCACTATTCTCAGGGGGGTCCTCCCTCCGACTACCAGACCCAGGGGGACTCTAAGCTAGCGGTCTCTCCTCCCTGATCTCATGGGAAGGGGCTCCCAAAAGCAGTGACGATGTTTAGAGATTCGTCACACTTCCAAATAATACATTGCTCTCTATGGGCATGTTAATGAGAGTGGCTGGGGTTTCCAGCTTGAAGCCAGAATTACGAAGCCAAAACTGTCATTTTAGCAGCATGCCGTGTGCCACTATCCTTCCTGCTGTTTCCGCAGCATCTGAATTATTCTTTAATAATGTTGTTGGCAACTTGTTTGCCTTCTGATACAATTTTTAGGATCTGAGAGCGAAAGAGTTCAGAAAGAGAGTCTAGTTGTTCCTGGACAATATTGCATTTTGCTCTACTACAGCTTGCTAACAGAGTATTACTAGCAATTTCAACCTGGTATGCCGCAGAAGTAGAGACTTTTTACTTACATCTTTTTGCTTACAGCTTTTTGCTTTCTTTATCAGGGGGTGCTACAGCTGACGCTAGTGGTGTTCCGACCTGTTTTCATGGGGTTGTTACCATCAGGAATCAGGTTTGTGGCGGCCCCTTATGTATAAAGGGGGAGTAGGAGCAGGTTTAAACGTTTTTTCAATATGTGGATTTACTGCTCTAGTAAGTTAAGGGGTGATTAAAGAAGGTTGGAGGTTGTACATGTTTGGTTATAGACTGTAACCTAGGAATACATTGTCCCACAGACCTTTTATCATTAAGGATGTCACTGACAAAATGTGTATCCTCAACGGACTCATGAGTTTGTATTTTGAAATGGTGGGCGGCTTTCTTAAGTAGGTCATTATAGAGAATCTGGTCGTCTATAGGGGAGTTAACGACTGGTCAACATCAGGCGATGGTAAAAGATAATTATCTCGGTCGTCATCAGGATCGTCAGTGGGCTCATCATATAAAGTCTCCTGATCATCAAACACATCTCAATCATCTTCTTCAATAGGAACTATATTATGAGATTGTGAAGAGGGCTCCCCATCTAGTCTAGGCAATTGCGTTGGTGGTTGATCCTCACCCATGTCAATGTACTTTTGTTTAATTGGGTAATATTCTAAACAAATGTACAAAAGAAGAAACCTTGTCCATTATCTCTTCATAATGATCTTTTGTCCGCACACCTGATCTAGGCATATCCTTTAATGGAAAAGCAATTGCTTCAGGATCATTAGGAATGGGATCCCTATGCAACGCTTCAAATAAGGGGGACGTAGCTGAAGTATACTGTGTGTCTTTTGAAAAAGTATCTGACTGTTTTGTCGGCTGTTTGCGTGACTCTTGACAGTATTTTGTGAGTCTCTACTCTACTGGACTCTTTCAACCGTCTGGACAGTTGTTTCGGCACCTATTTGGAAATCGGCCTTGAGGAAACTGTAATCACTGATTTTTTTATATGTGGAAGTGGGCGTGGAAGTGGGCGTGCGGTGTCGGTTTGCTTTTTAAGTCTTTCGCCAAACGTGGCCCCAGCCAACTTAAGACGCGTCAAGCTAGAAACACCAGATGTGCCTCTACCATGTGCCTTGTTTCAATGGGTTGGTCAAAGTCTGGCTGTGAGTTTAAGATGTTTGTGACCCCTATTTGCTTAGGTTTGTGGGTACCTTTGTCACAGGGTGTGGCCTCTACAGCAAGGCAGAGGGCCTGCTCTTCGGAGCAGAGGATTGGCACGTGGGAATCCACTGATCCCATTATGTCTTTGGTGTCACTTTGTGCGCCGCAGCCGGTCTGTTCTTGCTCAGACTCCTCCGCGCTGGTGGGGCTGTCCGATAAAGCTTCGGTTTGCCACCCACCGCTTATTGAGTCTGTCTTTCAATGTCATAGGACAAAAGAACTTGCACGTCAGAGCAGTGCTTTTCCCAGTGATCCCTGGAAAGGCAGTGGTTGCACAGGCTGTGAGTGTCCTTTCACTGACATTTACTATTGCAGGAAAGGTAACATTTAAAAGGTGCATTTTCCATATTTGGAAAAAAGGGCAGCTAGGGAAATTATGTAAAAGGGGAATATGAATATAGACATTCTCTATAGGCAATGGAAGATGTCAATTCCCCCCACTATCCCTACTGTACAAGCCACAGCCTGGTGTAGGCCAAAGTCAGTGAGGAGCTGTAAGCCATCATGATTATCGCTGGGTTACTTCGATTCTTGATGTAATACATTTTACCTCATTTGCAGCAAATCATACCTTTTTGGTAGCCATTGGGGTAAAAATGCATTTTTTAAGTTCTGCCATTGTGTATTTCAGGAAGTGAATTTTGCTGTTAATTGTTTAAAAAATCCATACTAATTTTGTGGACTCCTCTGGCTGTGTGTAAGAATGGTTTTCCACCATCTAGCTACATTTTTTAATTGTGATGGGTGCATTTGACTTATTCAAATATTATGCCATAGAGGGCCAGAAATAAAGTCAAGTCAGTGTTGGCCTTAGGGGCTTCATTACAATTTTTCCTGTGTGGTAAAGTGTCTGGTTCCGTTTTCTTTCCACCCCTTGTCTAGATCGGTTTGCTTACCATCAGATATGGGCTACAATATAGAACGTGTGGGTTGTGTCACTATGCATTGTGCAGGCACCAGGGACTTTTAACTGTTCAATTAAAATGTATGATTCCCTTTTTCTAGTCACCGCCGCCAATGTTCGCTACATACCTATCTGTGATAGTGGACCCACACTGAAGTATAGCCATTAGGAGAGTCCTAAAAGATGTGACTGTTTTTGTTACATAGGCTTTATACATATGCTGGGTACTTCCAATAGTGCGTATTACTCAAGTACTTATTCGAACGCACCGATATCTACATGTGTAACATAATAAATGTATATCTTGTTTAGTATAGAAATGTGATGGGCGTGTGGACTAATTTTACCTTAGTTGCAGCCTACTACCCCTTCTTGTAAGTAAAATCGCGTCACTCTGCCCGGTTATCTCAACTTTAAGAGTGGTGTGGCTTCCTAGTTTGGTTGGGCGTGTTACCACCCCTCAGCATTAGTGGTTGTACAGTCCTCAACAAGGGGTTGTACAAAATTGCCATAGTAAGTAATATGTAGCAGGTGTGTAGGGAGGAGGGGTACATTTGGGTCACAATTTGCAAACCTCCTGATAAGGGGCAGGACTGCAGCGTATGGGTGGGGTAGGGGAACGGTTGTGTGTGAGCAAGCATACATATGTGTGGTGTTACCTGTCTGATTGTAATGCATCCAGTTTAGCATGATCTCTGGCGCCCTGTACCATCGAGTTGCCACATATCCCGTCATCTCATCATCTGTGTGCCGAGCAAGGCCAAAGTCCAGGATCTGCAAAGTAGAAAGAAGCAAGTCTGGAATGCATGAACAAATCACAGAACTGAACTCTGCATCCCAGTGACACTAGTGTCATCCATGGTTACTGCCCCATTACCTAGCATAGACATCTCCACTTCTCAGCACCACTACACAGAGCTAAATGCCCTCCCACCTAAATACAAACACCTGCGTTTAGCCCCAAGATTTCAAGCAATAGGATCACAAAAGCTTTCCCCATCTATACACAGCTAACTAACTTCAATGACATTGAAACCCTCTCCCATGGTTTTAGGTATATTTTCAATTTCTAAACCAAATCTCCTTCACCTGTGAGATGGATTTCTTTTTTTTTTATCAGTCCCCTGAGTGAATGGAAGCCTTTTCCCCCCACGTACTCATTCTTTTGTTCAGTCTATGGGAACCCTTATTCATGACTTGTGTACTTTATTTTAGGAAGACATGGTCTCCTCCATAGTTTCAAAAGCATCTGTGATTTACTTTTTTAGCACATAGAACCTTTTGTGCAGTGCTCTGGGAGCCCTTTGGGCTTCCCTTGTATTTTCTTTCATTTTCCTTTTGGGAAAACATGTTCCCAAGGGTAGAGGAATACTTTTTATCATTGCTACATTTTCTATTGTGAGATCAGCACTCCCCTCAAACCCCCCATTTTATGTGGAGTGCTCAGGGGTTATATAGTATCCCCCTTTCTCACTGCTCCTGTAACATTTCTGTTACAATGACAAGCATACCTGAATGGCTGGTGGCAGTGGACATGTTCTACCGACCTTTGTGTGATTCCTACCTGCAAGCTGTGTTCACAGCCCATGTAACACACACAAGGGCCACCATTGACTCAAAATGGTGACTGTATTCCTTTTTTGCCATTTCTTGTGTGCTTGTCCTTTCTTGGTCCTTCTGTCGTCCTGGGTGGGGGCGGTCCTGGTGTGACCTTTGTTTTGTGGGAATCCCTCAGGAAGCCCACCAAGGCTCCAGAGAGTCTGTGAAGACAGGAAATGAGGGACTCAGCAGTCCTTTGTCTTCGGAATTCCTGCCTGGAACCAGTTTCAACTGGGAGGCTGGCTGTCCTTAACAACAGCCACCCCGAACGTATGAATGTAGCCTGAGTGCCGATTGGCTGGGTTCCTGGAAAAATGGCTTGGATCCTGAAGCTGAAGACAAGGCGACCACTGAACAGAAGAACCAAAGATGAAGACGACCAGAGATGCCTGCAACCCCTATTAGTAAACGGTGAAGCTTGCTGAAGTGACCGCTGCTGTCCTGACCCTGTTTTCGAATCGACAGGGAAGCTCTGAAAATGACAACTCCCTCCTGTGAACTAGTGGGCATATTCAGTCCCAAGACAACCTGCACTTTGAGCCATCCAACGACGTACTGCGACCTTCATGGGCTGCAAATCGCCAATACCCTGGGACTTGCAACCATCCTGCAGTGCATCGTCTTCCAAAGAACGAATCTTCCTGAAACTTTGTCCGATTCCTGCTGGACCTCCAGAAGCAAGATTCCACTCCTCAAAGCACCTCATCAGAGTGCAGGACCAAGCAAGCTATGCGAATCAATCGGACGAGAATCGTTCTTCAGTGGTGTCTCTGAAAAGACACCAAATCCACAGATCTGCGTTGGAGTATTGTAAGGAAGACATGGTATCAACAGTAAGAAAAACACAAGTGACCACAGTTCAAGGGTGTTCATTGAACTTCAAAAAGGGTTTGAAAAACGTCCATCTGATCCTAAATCTAAAGATGAGAGCAAGCTACAACCATCAAATAATAACAATGCAGTCCTAGTGGCGTCTTGTCAAAACAAAAGGGCCTATACTAAAAAATCTATTGTCAATCCTTACCTCTAAATACAAATAGGGTAAGAAACAATGTAATGTTAAAAACAAAAAGTGTTCAAGAATTTATATGTCAGGATATTCAGGCTGCTGGCCTCCCTTCCCCACATTTTCAGCATGGGACAATGCGGCACACTCGGGCTTAGCACAGTCTCTGGCTTCTCTAGCACTAGGGTGCAGTTCAAACATTAGCATCAGGGCCTTCCGTGCCCAAGTCTCTTTGCCTTTCAAAGTCTCTTCTTTGAGAGGGGCTGATGCGACAAATACATTATTTTCCTCTCAGGATTTCACACACACTCAATTTCTTTGATTCACTATTCACCTCAGGTCCCCCTCAGCCAGGCTAAGATCCCCTTTAACACGATGCTCGTGGGATTTTCATGTATCCAATTTCTCGGGTGTTCACGGTTCACCCCAGATCCTGCTCAGCCAGGCTCAGATCCGTTTTAACACAATGTTCAATCTGTCTCCCTCCGTCGGGCTCAGATCAATTCAATTCACTGTAACACAAACTTGCTTTAACCCAAAGCTTTCAATTAATCTCCCTCATTCGGGCTTGGACCAACTTTATCTACTTTGTCATCAACATTCTTGGCAGTATCAACATCGAAGACTTTCGATTGTGCACATGATTTTGCATGACCCGCCGCAGGACCACTTTGATGCACAGTTCTTTGCCACTTTTGCACCTTTGTCAACTCTCAGTTGGATTCCTTACAGAGACCTTCGAATGAGCATGCACGCGTTGTCCGGCCACTCTGTCAAAGGTATCGTATCTTGGTTTCAAAGTTCAATCACTCATCTGTTGTTCAATTTTACTCACCTTGGTTATTACATGCGTTTCATACACTTCATGTTGCCGCTTGCAACCTTGGCTTCAACACAGTCTGGTCTGGTATTGGTCTCCCTCAACGCACTGGCTGTGTTGATTCACTGGTGCTGCTTTGTTGTAGGAGCCAAGGACAGTACCACAGCAGCAGGCAATTCTCCCCGCCTTGATTATCGACGCGGGAGGGCCCCGGTTATCTCCGACACACAATGCAGGGTTCTTCAGCCTGGTTTCCGGGTCTTACACTTTGTATCCTCAAGGTTTCGTGAAAGCAACGGTTCCTTGTCAAAAAGGTCAAGGGCCATTCCCCCATTGCGATCACCTTCTGTTTCGTCGTCTTTCTTATCATGTTAAACTGCCATCTTGGAACTGCTGTTTCCTTGTGTGCTTTGCCTCACTCAGAGTATTCTCTCGTTCTCCACCTTTTATCCGAGTGGGGAAGTGTAATGGATGTTAGGTGTGCGTGATGGTCAGTAATTGCCTGACCTTGCCTGACCATTGTATTGTGACATGTCAGGTATACGGCTCGGGTGTTAGTCTGCTTTCCCTCATAGCGAGGTGTCAGTGAGAAAGTGTTTGTGTTGTGAAAGGGAAGGGGTTTAGTTCCTAAGTATCCTACCTGGTAGGATGGGGTATAGGTGTTACAGGGAAGGGGATACTGCGTCTCGCCATTCAGTGTCCCACTCATCGAAGACCCCTCACCCAGGTGATCTCCCGCACTGGTCCACCCCCAGGAACTGGATCCAAAAACAATGGCCATGTCCTGGCCACCTCCATGACAGACCCTCTGGGACTAGCGGGCGAGACACCTTCAGGTTTCTCTCAGCATGAAGAATCCTTTGCTGGAAGTCTCCTCTCTCGACTGCTGTTGTGAAATCCCATCCAGTCCCTCCATTCTTCACCACGACCAAGGAATAAGAGACCGGGTCTGTAGCTGCAACATTGTGAAGGATTCCAGCTTCATCTTCTTCATCCCGCCTAAGGTACTGTGGGACTTGAGGTAATACTTATCTAAAGTCATTCGGTCGCTCCTGTGTGGCTAGCAGGGTAATTTGTGTAGTTTGGAATTCACCCATTCACATTCGCCCAGGTCCAATGCTGGAATGCAGGCAGGGAGCCTTCTATGAAGTCCCTGAACCCTTTTACACACAAGACCTGTTACTTAACTGCTCCAGAAGATTCCCACAGGAACTCTTGCCTTTCCCACAGCATGTGCCTGCCTTTTAGACATCCAATCTCACCCTGAAAGACTCAGAACTAGATAGGGATGGGCTCTTAAGGCCTAGGCTATGTGAAAAGATTGCTAAGTAACTTACCTTGCGTTGAGATTGTTTCTATCACGGGGACCTGAAACACAGTGTTACAATGTTAATACTTACCTTTGCATTATATCGCTATTGTACAAAGTAACTACAAAGTACTTGCTTGCTATTGTTGGTAGGGTCACTGTATTATTCCTGAAAAAGAATAAGTTACATGTGTTGCCAAGTAATTACTTGCTGATGGTCGTAGTATAACTAATATTCCTGAAGTAGAGTAAGTTGCATAGCTTACTACAAAATCATTACCTTTGAATTACATACTGTAATTCTAAAGAAAAGCAAGTCAATACTTACCTTTGAATTGTTTCTACTATTCAAAAAAAGTACCTACAAAGTTTACTACAACAGTGGTTTTACTTACCTTGAGAAGCATACGGCCATTCTATATGTCCTTTACACTGATTTACTTACAGGGAGTATGGTATTGGTTTTATATTGTGTTTGCTTATTGTGATAGTACGTAACTAAATTTATCAATTTATCTCTTTAACTGTGTGTATATATAATAAACCATTATTTGTACATAACTAAGTGTGTGTTTCTTTGGACCATATGTATGCTACAAGTTCGTTGTACCTTCCTACATCCCTCTCTCCCTCCTATAAGCCTGAATGTTCTGGTACACTACCATTACCTTGCGTGGTACAGACTTACGAAGAGTTGGAGCTCTGTATTGCCCACTAGATAGTTTTATAAAGTCCTTTGGGTGGACTGTAGAAAAACTGTCCCAACACATGTACAGTCACACACTACAGTCATCCAAACACTACTCAAAGAAAACAATGAGGAGTTACTAACACACTCACAGTAACAAGTGGCCAACACCCTCACCTAAGGATGCTTCTCTCGCAAAACTATGCCTTGATTTCAATGTTCTCTAGTAAGTATAACCAAGAAACCAGAGAGCATTTATTCTTTCAGAGAAAGTAACATGTCTTAGCCCACTATTTCCTGTTATTTTTATTTTAAGAATAGAATCAGGGTTGAAAACCGCCTAATAAGGGGTTGTTATGGTTTATAGGCAAGTAATATGCTCATCCAGTTGACAAAAAGACAAGGAAAGTTGGCTTCCACAGTGCGGCGGAACATTTGCATTAGCAATTCCATGCTTCCTACCTTGCTCAAAGACTGGAATTCAATCTACAATAAGATTGAGTGCCAAGGATTGTGTGGCCATTTTAATAAAAGTTGGGTTTGGGTAGAGAGGTTTGTTACAACAGGTGTGTCTCGAGAATCCAGGGAATATTTAAGAGCATGTGAATCCATGAAAGATCCAATGCTGGAGAATTTGATATTCTCAACTTCAAAAGCACCTCGATTTTGGCCAAATGGTGTTTAAGACATCCAGTTTTGTCAGGGTCAGCAACCTGCCCCTCTGAAGGGGGGAGATGGGGACACCTCTCCTGGGGGAGGAGACCTACCAGGGTTTTTGCCAAAGCCAGTACTGCCTAGAAGTGGGATGAGTGAGATGGGAAGGCCCCAGACTCCTTCCCTTCCATCAGTCGCCTGGCTGGAAATGTCAAGTACCACTTGTTATCACCCCATAACTTGTTCTGGCCAGAGTTCTTTTTCCTCTCTTTTAGGACTACAGAGCTTAGAAATTCCTGTGGCAGAGGTGAGAACCAGCAGCCCAGTAGCAAGAGAACCAACAGTGAACATCAGGACCACAGAGCAGTATGTGCTGAAGACCAGCAACCAGGAAGCTCCAGAACACACTTAAGAACTTTGAGAGTGACTGTATTTCTCAGGGGCAACCACTGCAGACCTCCGGCGGACCCACACTGGAACACTGCGCGCAAATTAACACCAAAACCGAGTCTGTTTATCATGGGCCGTCATTGTAGAACTCCAGCGGACATGCCAAAACCACCTCAGTGGTGTGGGAGGAGTTGTTGGGGGGGACAAATTAGTAACTGGCCTGGGGGACAAGGTTGTTGCCAGGTCCAATGAAAGGGGGAGCAGGAGCATAAAAGGGGATCCTGGGAGCAAGGCAGTGTAGGTTATTCAGGTGAGATCAAGGGAGGAGAATGCAGTGCGAGAGACCAAGAGGAGGAAGGAGGTGAACGCAGGCATCGAGGTAGACCTTTGAGAGCATGTGCAAGATGAAGTATTGGCCTGTGACAGTATGTGGTACGTGTGTGTGAGTGAGAGCATTATGCAGGCGAGTGAGACCAAATGGGAGTGTAGGGGAGTAAGTGAGGCTGAGTGAGAAAGGGGATTGAGGGAGTGAAAGGAGGGTGATTGAGGAAGAAGGAATGGAGCATAGAGTAGAGGGGAAAACAGAGTAGTAGTAGATAGGAGAGGAGGAGAGTAGTAGTAGATGGAACATCCAAGGGACCGAGAGAGCAAGAGAAATGGATAAAAAAAAAGGAGAGATGGGGAAGAAAAGTGAGGAGAGTAGAAGGAAGGGCCAGGAATGATAGAACATCATGGCAAGCAGTGCAAGAGCATGAGAGGCCAATACTAAGTGAGACCTGGGTGATTGAAGGGTGCAGCTTCTTGAGATAATTTCTTCTTGTGTGACCCCAGTTTAGAATCCACCTAGAAATTCCCCAAGGGAGCACAAAAGATAAGGCGATTGCCTTCATGCACTCACCGTTAGCCAGCCAGATCCCCGACAGCAGGGGTTATAGATCTCTAGTGACCACCTTGGGATATATGGATGCCTGGGCTAGGGTATGGAAAAGATGAGAAGTGAATGGCCCTTAGTGAGACCCTATTCAAACTTGTCAATAAAAACCCTTGAACCTTCTTCAGTAGTTGGTGTGTTCGTGGGGCCATCTGTGACACAGTAAAATCATCGGGACCAATTAATAGAAAGGTCAGTCATCAGAAATATAACATACAGAACTGAGATGTTCTAACTTGACACTTTTCAGTTTCTGCTGTAATAAAGTCCATACCTTGCATCCAGAGTAAAGAAGTCTTCTAATATGTGTTGGTTAAAGCTCACACTGGAGGACTTTGGCCCTCTCTGCTGAAGGCTTTTTCATTACAATATTCCTGCTCAAAAGATCAACTGCTGTCAACATAATACCTCTGAAACTCACTGGATGTTATTGACCTTCAAAATCTTTTTTATATAACTTTAAATAATGGTTTCAAAGCACATACTAATGACATTTCAATTCAATGTTAAGCAGCAAAACGAACACATTCTTATAAAAAAACATCTGACATAAAAAAATGTATTCCTCCAATTCTTCACAACATCCTTGCCTCACCCCATCCTTTTATCCCAAGTCAAGTAAATCGCCCATAACATTATATATCCATCAAGCACAATCTCTTATCTCCAATCTATGCTAGAAGAAACAACCAACTACATTTTACAGAGTACCGTAGATTCTCATTTTACCTTAGGTGTGCTCCATTATCCATACAGGGTTTGCACACACTGCTTAAATGGACACTATGGTTCTAGTTTGTTCTTTTTCATAAAGATCTAACATTGGCTGTCGTACAGACAGGAAGTCCGGTGGCCCCACAGGTCTGAAGAAAGTTGGCAATTTCATAGTTAGCAAGTCCTATAACTTCCCATACCATTAGAAAAGGTAATAATTCCCCTTTTGACCACCCTAATATAGCTTACCATTCTACCTATAATTCCCTCCTTTGGCTTTTAATGACATGTGATGCTTTCTCAACATAGGAAGCGTAAACTCGTTAGGTATTGGATACTCCTGCATTTTTTAACAACATTCAGAATCTCCTTTCATACAAGAAGCAGTGTGGTGAGCCACTCCCTCTGAGGTTAGGCAGGTGAGCCTGTCATGCAAGAAGTATGTCATATAACCCTAGCCATCAAAAATTATCTTGTATTATTATAGCACAATGGGATACATTAGGTGCAATTTCACTGGGGTTTTGGATCACTAAAATTACTGTGTATATCCCACTTCCTTGTTTTGAACAGAAAATACTTTTTATTTAAAGGGCTCATCACATTTTCTCAACCGTGGATTAGCAGGAGTATTTTAGATCTCACTTCCTGCTAAACATAAGTTAAAGAGTTTTCTCATTTATATAGAAATTGTATATTTGGTAAGTGGAGCCAAGGTTCTTTTTGATCAACATATCAAAAGTTTCCTAATTCCATTTGGCTACAAAACAGCTTTGTGCACAATATGTAAATGATGTAACCTCCGATGGAGTCAACATCTAATAGTTCTATTCATCCGGAGATATTTCTGATTTCATTGGAAGAAGTCGAGGATTGTGGCTGGTTTGAAGACCATCGACTGTGACTAGGACTGCCTTTAGTCTTGGTTTTTAAAAGCATTCTGACTTTGTTTCCAAAAACATTACAATTTTAAGTATTTCTCTACGATAGGAATTTAATAGACTACTTAAAATGAGCCCAGTAATGCAGCTACTTCAAAAATAAATTTGTGACACAGCAGCTGTAGATTATCAACCCATCCAAATTGCACTTTCAAAAAAGGAGAATGGAGTCTTGTGCAGCTACACTTTAGTCTGAGTTTATACCATCTGCTTCCAATACTGATGAAGCACTGAGACAGCAGCTTCAGAGACCTTGGAACACGCCATCACCAATACGGATGACAGCAGCATCAGTTACTAGTTTTAACTGAAGTCTCAAATGCATAATCAATGACAAATCATGGGGCTCACTTTTGGATTTGGGGGGGGAGGGTGGAGTAGGGATTTTAACTTGTTTCCTTCCTACCAGTTAACCCGATTAATGGGTCAGGGTGGGGACTGCATAGTGCCAACAACCCTTTCAAAATGAGACAAAGTTCCATATTGTCTCCCATGCTGTTCAATGTGCAAACAGTAACACTGGGAGTTCTGGTGGACTAGCTGGGCACATAAGCGGGTTACAGACATACAATATTCCTGTGCCTCCCACTGAAGAAGTCAAAGACACAATGCAGCATCTCTGTGCAGGTGAAATGTCTGGGGTGCAGAGAGTAAGTGATTACCTATATTCCCACACTAAGGCTATTTGACAAATCTGCACAATTCGTCCCTTCTCCCCCAAGGGGAGCCACCCCCTTTGAGGTTAAGGAGGTGAGCCTGCCATGCAAGAGTCTCCCTAGGCGTCCAGGCACCTCGGATCTCACTAGGAGCAACTCCCCTCTTGGGGACAAGGACTCCCATTCCAGAGTGGAACCCTGAGTCCACCACATTGACTGCATATATGGACTTGGAAAAGACTTTCATAACTCCTGCAACTACTATATTCTACAAAGATCCTTCTTTAAATGTATTGGCTACAGGCAATGCTGAACACAGCCTGAACGCCATGATCAGCGAAGAAAGACACCATTCGGTTTATTCCTGTGATGTGTATAAGAGAGGAAACTCCTACAGAAGAAACAGAACCGTTATGAAAAGGCGAGCCTCTCCATCATTGACATCCTGGAGCCACGCTGGGCCGCGGAGCCAGTGGCAGCAAGGAGGGCGAGCAAGCAGCTAGCCAAATGCCTGTGGGTTGGCGCTCTACCCAACCAAGGAGCCGAGGTCGGAGACGGAGTAGAGAAGGAAATGCGGATGTCTCATCTGGTGGCACGAACACTAACGAGTGGTGGTTAGTCGGTAGGCCGGTAACAAATGCAAAGACCAGATCATATGAGGGAGCAGAGTCCCTGAACTCTACATACGTCAGACCGTAGCTACCGAGAAAGGTAGCCACGGGGAAACCCGACAGGGTTTACGGAAGCCTGAGAAACCCAATGGAGAGCATATTGTTACAAGGTACGAACATTGTCAATAACGTCTGGAAATGCTATCAAAGTGACAGGAACCTGGGACACCAAACTCTGCAAAAACCCTATTAAAGGGGGATTGAGGAAGAGATATAAACACTTTGAATTAAGGCTGAGAAAGCAACAGAATGTACAGAACTCTGATAGAGCAGGGTGGACAGCCGCCCTATGTGAAACAACTCAGGTGAAAGAAAATAGCTTGTATGAGCTGTTAGGGGAGTTTTCCTAAAGTCCACTTGAGCTAAGACTTCATAAAACTATCCCATGGCATACAGGTCCACAACTCTTAGTATAGGTCTGTACTACTCAAGGAACCCTGGTAGAGTGGCAGAGCAGTCAGGCTCATCATAGGAGGAAGATGGGAGCTATAGCTAAGTACACTGAATCCAGAAAATACAATAGTCCAAAGAAACACTTACACGTAAAATGTTATATTAAAATATACATTTATTGTATTTACACAAGGAAGGTAGATACTTAATTCACTTACCCGACACACAAGAATTCTTAATACTTTTCAAAGGCCATTGCTCCAATGGCAGTTGCTTGCGGTACAATTGTTACAGAGTTTGACACCAATGACGGTTTTACCGTATTAACGGTACTACCGCACACTCGCATTAAGACAAAGATATACAGTAATTGCACTTAGTTAGCAAAAGATTAAGTCTTTTAGGAAGGAAAAAGGTTGGTTAATCACACAGCAGCAGAGTTTAACGGCCTAGAGACATTTTTCAGGCAAACTAACGCTTTAAATGTCCAATCCCTAACTATACGAAAACGTTTTCGGAGTGGATTCAAAGTCTTAAGTAGCAGGAGAACAGCAAAGGTTCCTCAGGATACTTTTAGTCTGGGGTGGTGCTGTGGAGCAGCCTAAATGGCTGCTTAGCCCTCGAGTTCTGTGTGGGCCCGGCTGACATCTGCCTGCATCTGCGTTCACCGGCGAATTGTGCAATCATATCGCAGCTGGGCTGCTGCCCCTCGCTGTTGGGCTGCTGCCGGCGTAATTCCAGCTCGATTTGGACTTTGGCAGCACGTGGACGGGCCCCCGTCTTCAGCGGCCTACAGCCTCGCTGGGGCTGCGGCGTTCAGGTGAGGTGCGGGGGAAGGGTCCCGCTCGGGGTGGCCGTGGCGCCCCCCCCTGCTGCTGCTTGCCCCACTGTCCTGCTGCTCCCCGGGGGCCGCGGAGCCCATCCACATTGCTGATCCGGGTCGTGGTGCCCGGCCTGCGCGCCCTGGAGTGTGGGCCACAAGAAACTCCCTTGGGGGACTCCTGACACGCCCGCGTTCCCCGCTGCATGGGCACAGTCTGCAGCTTGCACCCTCCTGCTGCCTAATATCCACAGCCTGGTGGACCCCGTGAACACTGTACGACTGGCCCCCATCTTACATCTGTTCTACAGTGACTGGGCTCCTGGTGGAGCGTGGACTGGCGGGTTGGACCCCTTCTTCTCGCCTGCACGGGGGTGTGCCCCCCCACAACACAACTTTTGCAACTGTTGGCCCCTAGGGGCCGCCGCCCTCCCTCTGCTGGACCCAGGGGCAGCCCCACGCTACTACTCCGGCTGTGGCCATCCTGCCCCCACCTCTACTGGAACCTGTCTCCCAAGCTGCTGTTGGAATAGCAACATCTGTCCTCTAGCCCTCGGTCTACGGGCCACGCTCCTTTCCTCAGTGACTACACCTTTGGTCTGCGCCGTTCCTGGGGCGGAATCTGCAATGCCAAACAAGTCCAGGGGGACCTCCAAGGGGGGGAGCCATGGATAGATTCGCCAAAGCTGTCCTGAGGGGGGAGGTGGGTCACGACTCACCCATACAAGAGGAGCGAGAGGCTGACTGTCATCCCACTGCCGCGTACCCTGATTTGACCACACTCATGGAATCTATGGCCAAAAATGTCGCCTCCTTTCACGAGAAGCTGGATGACATCAACGCTAATGTCGCCTCTTTAAAAACGCGGGTGGATCAGGCGGGGACCAGAATTACAGACGCTGAGAATCGGATATCTGCAAATGAGGACGAAATACACGTATTGCAGAACACTGTTGCATCCCTGTCGCGCGACATGAAGAACGTGAAAGCAAAGTGTGACGACCTTGCATCGCGCTCCCGCAGAAATAACCTACGCATTATAGGGGTCCCTGAGAATGCTCTTAAAGGGCGGATGGAGGATGCTATGGAAGCCTTACTCAAAGACCGGCTGGGTAACCCGGCTCTGTCACCATACTTCACGGTTGAGCGTGCTCATCGAGCTCTGTCACCAAGGCCCAAGCCGGGCGACATCCCTAGGCCCATTATAGCCAAGATTCTCAATTATCGGGACAGAGACCTCCGCCTGTCACGTGAGAAGGGAGACCTGCGCCTTGAATCACACACTATTAGGATTTTTCCGGACATTTTCGATTGCGGTACAGCAGGAGAGGCACCAGTTGATCGGAGCCAAGAAGCTGCTTAGAGAACGCAATGTTCTGTACGCCATCCTATTTCCAGCACGCCTCAAAATCATACACAATGGCAAATTATACTTCTTCACTGTCCCGGACGAAGCGGTGAAATTCACTGAGGCGCACCTTGCACTTCCCAATCCAGCGGGGGGCCTCGCCAACGATGGTTAATCCGGTGAGCCACTACCCGGAAGAAACTTACCTATCCAGTGAATCCGAGAGTCGGAATGTGTCCATGACAACAACGTACTGCAATTTCAGCGAACCAGGCTCCCTCAACGCCCGGTCGGGTGGAGACTCGACCCGGCTGCGGCTGACACTGATCTCTCTGCCCCCATGGGGCGTTGAACTGGCCACAAGCCCTAGAGAACTCTTCTGTCTTGCCTCACCCGCAATGGCCAGCTAGTTATGGGGGCCTGTCATAAGATCCGTCCACCTCAGAACCTGCCTCTGACAGCCCTCGCTGTCCTGCATGATATTCTGAGAGCCGCCCACACGGCAACAGAACACCTTACTGCAATTGCAACATTTATGTTTTGTTGGTTGTCACTGCTTTTTGGCCCCTGTTGGGCATTGAAAGGGGCGTATCCCTGTTGGATCTCACTCTCAGACCTCCATTTCTTGAGGAGAGTCGGTCCAAATGGTGGCACCTGCATTGAGGGGTGGGGGATCTACACTGCAAGTTGGGGGTGGGCAGTAAGGGGGGGGGGGTATTTTTGGGGATTGGAGAAATGTTAACGTAAAAGGCAGAGGCGGATTGGCAGACCACGCTACACTGGGGCATCCCTATTCGAGATGGCTCAGTCTCACATCAGGACTACAACAACAGTGGTGGGATGTATATCAGACTTCTGAGATGCCTATAACTGCGATGTCTAGGAGCACTCGGGGATTGAGCTACGGTGTCTGGGATCTAGAGGTTATGGCACACGTCATTAGGCATGGGCGCAAGAATTACCTATGCAAGAAATGCACTCCACGGGCTCTTTGTTTAAGTGTATGTTATTTAGATCATTAAACTGCCGGTAACGATAATGTCCTGGAATGTGCGGGGCCTAAGCAATTACACGCAAGATTATGGCATATGCCAGCAGGCATGGCTGCAAAATACTGCTCCTGCAGGAGACACACTCCACGGGCCCACTGGCTAGGAGTATAGCGCCAACCTGGGGGCCTCACAGATACTTCACCTCACATTCCACTCGTGCCAGAGGAGTGTTGACATTGATCCATAAGTCACTTAAGTTTGTTTCTTCACAAGAGTTACATAGACCCTGAGGGGAGATACACTGTGTTGCATTGTGCCATTGCCAACAGGGACTAGTTGCTGGTGAATACCTATGGGCCTAATGTTGATTCTCCCAAATTTATTGACCAGGTGGTATCCATATTGCTGGGGCACGTGGGGGTGCAGATCATTTGGGGTGGGGATATGAACTTCATTCTTGATACCATGATGGATAGGACTGGCAGAGCCTCCAGACCCCTGGCAAGCGCTCGACATTCACGATGCATGGAGGGCATTACATCCGCAAATGTGGGAATTCACTTACTACTCATCAGTGCATGACAGTTCTTCCAGGATCGACCTGTTCCTATTGTCCGGCCCCATGTTGGGCAGGGTTGTGGAAACTCGTATACTTGCACGCACACTGTCTGACCACTCACTGATTGCGATAGCCCTAGAACTGGGAATACCGGCTCCCACCATTAACACTTGGTGCTTCAAATCGGCTGCTATGCAGGACATTGTGTTCAGAGCGGACATCCTTGCTGACATTTAGTCCTACTTTGAGCACAATTCGCCACAGTCCACCACCCTGGGGGTCCGCTGGGATGCCTTCAAAGCCTTCATCAGGGGTGGTCCATCTCTAGGGAGTCGGGAGTCCTCAAAACCATAAGAGCCGCCCTGTCCCACACTGAGACCAAACTACGGGACCTGGAGCGAGCCCACCCGGCCTCTGTTGACCCTGGTGTCCTATCCCAGATCAGTGAGGAGCTCAAGACCTTCAATGAGCAGGCTAATAGGGAAGTCCAGTACTTCAGCCGCCCACAGGCGGCACAGAGATACAACGAGGGTGACAGACCTGGCAAAACGCTGGCCGCTCTGGCGAGGGGGGGAGTGGGGCAAATCCCAAATTACCTGTGTTAAGGACAGTCAGGGGACGACACAGTGGTCCGATCAACATATCCTCGAGGTCTTCATAGGCTTCTACTCTGAACTATACTCTCAGCCCCCCCAACACAGTGACTCTCAGATGCGGGAGCTCCTGGAACAGATTCCCACCACTATCGTCTCCCCAGCGACGAGAGACCAATTAGACTCCCCCCGTTACATTGGATGAAATAGTAGAGGCTATCTCTGGTCTCCCAAAAGGTAAGACGCCGGGCCCCGATGGGCTAACGGCGGAATTCTATCAGGAGCATGTGGCTATACTGGCCCCCGAACTGCTCAGGGTGCGGAATGAGTCTCTCCGGTTGGGATCCCTCCCCCCCGACATTACGCGAGGCCGTTATTACGGTCCTGCTCAAGCCTGGTAAGCCTAGCGATGACTGTGGATCGTACCGGCCCCTTTCACTTATGAACTTGGATACAAAAATGTTTGCCAAGGTAATTTATTAACTGCTTCTTACCTGTGATGCCATACATGGTGCACGACGACCAGTCTGGTTTCATGCCCGGGAGATCCACGTCACATAATATCAGGAGGCTTCTTAACGTTAGGGCACGAATCAATAAAGATGTAAGTGCAGTCGCGGTCACCCTAGATGCCCAGAAGGCCTTTGATATGGTGTCCTGGAAGTACATGTGGTTGGTCCTGGAGACCATGGGCATCGGGCCTAGGATGATAGCATACATCCGACTGCTGTACACCTCCCCGGTTGCCAGGGTCTGTGTCAATTCTCAAACATCTGCCTTGTTCCCTCTCTTCAGAGGCACCCGCCAGGGATGCCCGTTCTCCCCTATCCTGTTTGGACTGGCCATTTAGCCTATGGCGGACTTTATCAGGGAGTGCCACTTACGCAAAGGGATACGACTACAGGGTACCCCCAAAATTATTTCACTCTACGCAAGACGACGTGCTGCTGTTCATCAGAGACCCAGACCCCCACCTTGACCCTATTCTGCGTGATATCACACGTATTGGTACATACTCTCGCTTCACCATCAATTATACCAAATCCGAACTCTTCACCCTCACGGGCTCCACGATCCAACCTACCACGGAGTACCCGCTCCGTTGGTCCCCTGGCGGGATTAAATATCTGGGAATTCAGGTGTCTCTAACCAAAGAAGCTCTCTTAGCTAACAATTACCTGGCCGCGGCAGAACTGGCGGAGACCAAGATAGCGCGCTGGCGCTCTCTCCCGTTGTCATTAACGGGGAGATTGTCACTGGTTAAAATGATATTGCTCCCCAAACTGTTGTACACATTTACGAATGTCCCCATATGGCCCGGCAAGAAGTACTTTGCAGATTTACACAAGCTGTGCGCGCAGTTCCTGTGGCATTCTGGGGCAGTGCGCAAATAATTGGTTGCCACGACTCTTCCCTATGAGAAAGGCGGGTTCACTGCTCCTGACCTGATGCGGTACTGGATTGCAGCACAGGCAGTTTGCCACCTACTGGTACCCTGTCCCCCCCCCCCCCCCTCGCCCGCATGTCAAGCTTGAAACCCTTGCTGCCTCTGGTACCAATATAATGACCTTAATTTTACACCGACGATATGAGCCCGACTCACCCATAAACCCAGTCCGAACCACCTTATTGGCCCGGAGGCGGATATTTGCTGCAGGCATTGAGGAACGCCCATACTACAAGTGGCTCCCCGCCTGGCAGTTCCCCGGGTTGGAACCTACGAACGGCATAGCCCTGGCACGACATTTTGTCGCTGTTTTAAATAAAACTCCTTGAAAATGAAATGATCTCTAAACGTCTAGGTCCTTCTGGTTCACCACAGCGAATGCTGCATCTACGGGTAATTCTCTTTCTGGAAAGGAGGTCTGCTGATCAAGCCCCTACCCAGTCATAAAGGCTGCATGCCAAAAATATACCCTTTGGAAGATAGTCCACATGCACCATTAGCCACAGCCCTGCAGTGGCACAGGACAGGTTCAAAGGTAACATGTGCATTATGACAGCCCCTGGAACACTGTTAGAATGGATTTCCTAAACTCTGGTCTGGTGGACAGATGTTCTTTTTAAAGCTTTATTTATCTATCATCACCAAAGACATATGGTACATTTAGTCCACTTAACATAAGTTATCATGAGAACAAAGGAAAACAAGAGGTAAATTAACCATTGCATAACAGCAATCTTAATGCTTTTCAAGTAACAATGAAGGTTTTATGTTAAACTTAAACCTCCCTCCCAAACTAACATCCGTCACCCAAAACGGAACCAATGTGGCATAACATAGGTCCATGAAACATTGATCCTTCTTGTTACCCTTCACTCCTTGGAGTGCCCACCCCTTGTCTTCAAGATATGGAGAAGCTCTTAAGCACACTACGTTTATGGAACTGTTGTTCCCTTATTCTTACATGTTTGTGAAAGGGGGACCACACCTTAAGAAATTTCAAATATGTACCGTTTGCCAGTGCCTATATCTTCTCCAATGCCAGAAGCCCCCGCCCTCCTCCAATATTGACCCACCACCAAGCTACCACATGGACCTCCTCTGTTTTCCATCCTTGGGCCAGTGTCATTCTGGCTGCAGTCAGAAAGTGTGTGATAAGGGTCTCTTTCGCCCCACTTGCCACATATATATCTTCTGCAGTCGCACCCAGCAGAATCAGCCTTGGGTTGTCCCGAAGTTGAATCCCCACCATCTCCTTAATGTGCCCCAGAATTTCTTTCAAAACGATACGTGCCTTTGGACAAGACCACAACATGCGACCAAGATCTCTTATTCGCCCATGCTGTCTCCAACATAGGGGTACAAATTGAGAATACATTTTGTGTATGATGGGCAGATGTTTAGAAGGCCACCCTAGTTAGTGAACTGGGAAACTCTGGGAGCTATAGCCAGAACCAATCAAGGTAGCATGGAGAGTGGCCAAGACCAAGTCTCAGGGGAGGTGAGTGAGGTTAGGAGTCCATAATGAATCCAACACAGTGAGCAATCAAGGATTACACTTAGACAAGTAGTAATCAAAATAATATATTTATTTATGGCCAAGCAAACACCATACAAATGACAGTAGGCAAGTAATTTCTTTTTTTTAATTTTATTTATTTTATTGAGCATGCACGTACACAACTGAATAGTGTTTCAAAGCACCACAAGGCTAAATGGCAAGGGAATAGGGGAAAAATAACAATGGCAAAAACAGTAAAATAGAGTCCTGGCCCTACTAGACCTTGTGGCATTCAGGCGTGCAAGTGCAGTGAGGACAACACTTAATAAAAGATACATATATGCAATCACTGTACGTTAGTATAACATGACCAAATGCCACCTCCCGCTCCCCCACCAATGCTTGAAAGAGAAAGGGAAGTAAGCAGTTATTTCCAACAGTCCACAGGTATTCAACCCTAACTTACAAAAGTCCAGCTCTAAGGTGTCTGGGGCCTTGTGCCCAAAGGTTCAAGGTTTCAGAGGAGTTTAGGAAGCTGAGAAAAAGTTAGGAGGAGAGTCCTGTCAAGGTGTTGAAGGTTCAAAAAAGGTAGTTGAAGACGTATACTAGTGAATAAGACTGTTCCTAGCTTTTGGCAACAAGTTTTGCCAAAGCCAAACATTTACAAAACGTTCACAGGTTAAAAAAACTTTTAAAGGGGGAGATATGGGTGCAGGTAAGTACCGCAGTAATTTACCCCCCCCCCTCCATACTCAGATTTCTCCTCAGCTTTGGAAGGCCATTGGAGGATCGCCAGAGGTTGGTTCCATCCCCCCCCCCCCCCACCATCATTGGTTTCAGTCGCCGGAGCCAGGTATTGAGGGTAAGAGATTGTCCTCTTGGATTCAGAAGTTGGTGCAACCTGTCACATTCATGAATGCAACTCACACTGATTCAGGTCTCATCTAGGCACACAACCAGACCTGGGAATGCTGTTTTTGACAATTGACACTTTTGCACGGCGACAGCAGGGAAAACAGATGTCACAATCAGAGTCGGCCTTCTATCTAGGGTCCCGTCAATGCTTGAATGCCGCCTTTTCGCAGAAGGGACTCTTGTAGAACAAGCTGAAGAGTTGTGTCTTGGCCTGAAAATCGGTACAACGTCTCTATCGTGGTAGCCCAATTTGGAGCTGGTCAGTCCACTGGAGGTTCCAGGAACACTTCAGACGGCTCTAAGACACTAGCACCAGGCAGACGCCGGGAATGGTTGGGCACACCACTCCAAGAGTAGAAGCCCCACCAAAGGACTTTGCCAGCCAGACCGGGCTCCGCAAGGACAGCAGCAAAAGTTGGTTGTCAGGCATTCTTGGGACAGGTCCACGGTTTCTTCACAAGTCTTCAAGGCTATGCATGATACTTGGCTCCTCGGATCTCTGGAGAAAGGCTCTTCTTATCCTAAACTCAGGTGAGCATCAAAACTTGGCCCACCCAATAGAAGATCTACCCTTCACACACACACACTAGCAGCGGACCAATCAAGACCACTGATGGTGAATCTTATGCCTAATCTCTAGACATACAGAAACAAGTTCATGGATTGAGGCCAGACAATTCCAACCCACTTCCTGGGAACAAACACACATGGCCCGTAACTAGCCTGTGAAAATTAAGTGTTTCCTGGGCAGTGCATGATCATAAAAGGAATCTCCAAGGATCCACCAGGGGGCGCAGAGATGTGCTGAAGCATCTCAGCTTGTCTCCTCCGAAGGGCACTGTTTGAGGGTCTTGAGCCCCTGCCCCCCAGAGTGAGGAGTAGACCATACCCCCACCTTGCCATAGTTGGTGGGCACATCACCCCAAAATCTGGACCTCCGTGGTGGAGCCGCCGTGAAACCGCGACCCGTTTAGTTTGGAGGGATAGTGACCCCTCCCCCCGTCGGCGCCGCGGCTCCACGAGAAGCTACGCGGAGCCCGGGCTTGAGAGCGGCCTGTGGCAAGGCCGAGCGATGCTGGCTGGCGCCTTCCCCCTTCTCCCTGGAGGGAGGAAGTGGTGGCAGGACGCGCCTCAGAAGTAGCTGGGCCCGCTCTCCTTGGGGCGGACACAAGCCCCCTGCAACGTCCGGGGAGGGCCCGGAGTGACGCCGTTGGGTCCCCCTGTGCCTGGAGAGCTGCCTCGAGGCCCGTGGAGAGCGAGATCAGGCAAGGGAAGAGAGCCCCTGCCGAGGGCATACCGCGCTGTGAGAGGCGCGAAAGTGGAGAGCATGGACGGGGACCCGAGGCACAAGGACGGCGGGCGGGGCCCTCCCCCTGGCCCGCTCAGATAGGATGCGGCATCAACCCTACGGGGTGGCACCAGCGGGCCCATGAGGTGAGGAGATCACGGCGGGACCCGAACGGCACCCTGAGGGCCTCCAAGATCGCGGGAGGAAACGGAGTAACACAGGGAGTGGTCCACTACCCCTTCCATTGAACCGGGAGGGTTATTGAGGGAGTCTCCTGGCATCCGCGGGACCCCCCGGGGAAAACCGCCAGTCATAGACAGTATAGACTCTTTGGCAGAGGGCCCGCGACCAATCCTTTAGGCATCTCCCGCCTGGCTGGGGTGGTGAGTCAAGACACATGCACCAGGAGATCCCATTTGCAGGACAAGGAAAGACGTAGAAGTGCGGATACGAGGTGGAAGACCTGTGGCGGTGCATTCTGCACCTACAAGGGGGAGCCTGTGAGCGACCAGGACCTCCTGCGAAGCGTCTTACCTCCCTGTGCTTCCAGAGTGATCAGCCCCTGCCCCTAGCGAAGCCGGCGGTGAGGCCCCCTGAACACGCGCTTTTTGGAGGCAGACCCCTCGAGTCAGAGATGTCCTGGGGGGGCCTATGAGCTGGAAGGAGGCACTACAGAGATTTTGTAACGCTCACCTGGTTCCCACGGGGGCGCTGGTCTAGTCTGGATTGCTGTGGCCTCTTCTAGCGTGATGCACAGGACCCGGAACACCGATTGGACAGGACCTCCAAATCGTGCTTGCCTGGCCCGTAGGAATATCCTTCTGCAGATGAGAAAGGGGATTAAAAGTCTGCAGAATAGTGTGCTCTCCCCTTTCCCCCTTCCCCCTTCGTTCCTCTCTAACTTCCTCCAAACCCCGGTTTAAGCTCACCTAATGGTTTGGAAGGATGAACTCTCCATCCTGCTTCTGGTGCAGGGGCGCGTGTTTGTCCAGTTACTTCATTGGTTTTCAGAATGGCGCTGGCAAAATCCACTTGACTTTCCTGAGCGATGCACCGTAAGTATGAAAGTTCAAAGTTCAAGTGAGGCCCCCTTTATGTTGTCTTTCTAACCTGTGATCTGTCCTTTATTTCAGGTGCAGAATGAAGGCGATGCGTCGAGGGTTAAACTGCCGAGGTAAGTAATGATGAGGGAGATCCCTCTAAATGTCCTTATCATTCCCCAGAAATGTCTCTTGTCCTTTCCCCATAAAGGCCGGGGTACGGTACCTGCCAACGGGGCGACGCCGACCCGAAATGTGGAAGAAAAGCTGGTAAGTATTATGGCTGTTAATCAGGCCTTCTGTGTTCCTTCTGCTCACCTTTTGTTTCCTCCTCTCTCCCCTAGGTGCAGAGATGTGGCGTCCGATGCTGACAGCCGCGATGGAGCCGGGAGTTGTCTCGAGGACAGGTGAGTGAAGCGTGGCGCTGCAGCGAGCAAAGCGATGCGTCTTTCTTCAGGGATGCTGGCGAGAAGATTCCGGATGCAGGTAAGAAGTTTGAAATAGTCCTTGGTTTTCACCTTTCTCTTCTCTTCCTTCCTTGCAGGTCTTCCAGGTTCGAGGCGGGCGTGGCTGGAATCCAGGAGCATGAGCAGGCACGGTGAGCGTTAAGCTGCAGGAAGCAGAACAACGCGAAGCATGAGCTGATGTCTGGGTGTGGCTTAAATAGCCTCCAAAGAAGTCCCAGGTATGTATCCTTCCCCAACTAGGTATGTATCCTTTCCTGGCCACGCCCGAGTGAAAAAATAGTCCCTATGAAAAAATAGTCCCTTTCAGGTCTCAGGGAGGCCTGAAGCGTGCAGCACGGTCTGCATCAGGTAAGTGCACAAAACACCTCCCTTTATGAGCCTGGCGCCAAAGGCGCCAGGACTGAGTCCAAAGAGCCCCTATAAGGGGCCGCTGGGCTTTTACCCGAGGGCATGATGCCTGCTTCCGGGGGTGCTGGGCCTGGCCTGGTGCTACGGGGGTAGGCATCATGACAGATTTCGCCGTCTGTCCCCGGGCCCCCCCCCCCCCCCCCCCCAAGTACGTCTTGAAATGGCGGCACAGACACACCAGGAAGCTGCGGACACTAGCACTGTCACCAGGGGCATGGTGGCCCTCCTGGAGGAAATCAGAGGCTTCAGGGCAGATATAGCGCTGCGACTGGACACCCTGGACAAGAAAGTTGACAAAATAGACGATAGAGTTCTCGCGCTCGAGAATAACAATGCTTCCAACGACATCTTCGAGACCCAATTCGATATGCGCCTTGCGGAGCTTGAAAGGAGGAAAGAGAAATGCGCCTTGAAGTTGGATGACTTAGAGAACAGGGAACGTCGGTGTAACTTGCGCTTTTTAGGTTTCCCGGAGCACGAAGGTGAAATGCAAGCGGACATTAAAAAAAGCTGTTAGCGCAGGGGTCGGTCTGCTGTTCGGAGGGGCCAACACGAATGTGCCCACCATCGACAGGGCCCACAGAGCGGGCGCATCCTCCAGAGGCCCTAGGTCCATTCTTGTTCGCTTTCACTCTTTTGCCGAGAAAAGCAAGATTCTCGAATTGGCTCGCAAGACAGGCCCAGTGGAGTGGGAAGGGGCCCAAATCTCAGTCTATCAGGATCTGTCAGGTTTTACTTTGGCAAGGCGCCGCCTATGCTCTCCGCTGACAAAAATGCTCCAGTCCAAGGGGGTCCGATACAGGTGGGGGTACCCCTTCTCACTCTCTTTTGAGTTTGAAGGCTATAAGTATGCCCTGGTGACGGAGGACGACATCCAGAGAGTGTCAGGCGAACTATTGGCTGGTCCGAATATGGAACTGGGTG
This sequence comes from Ambystoma mexicanum, assembly GCF_040938575.1. Lineage (NCBI taxonomy): Eukaryota > Metazoa > Chordata > Amphibia > Caudata > Ambystomatidae > Ambystoma > Ambystoma mexicanum. The sequence goes on from NC_090938.1 coordinate 127,269,576, forward strand.
ACCAGGAGGGTGAGCGAGCTCCGACAGGCCCAAAAGGGACCAGGGCCCCAAGGGAAAGACGCAGGGTTTGTGGCCAAAGGAAATTCAGGAGATTAGCCCCGGCATCCACGGAGCTCCCGGACACATGAAAGGGCTTGTGGTGTTCAATGAAAAAGCCCGTAATCGACTTTGTGAGTGGATGGGGGAAATAATTGTTTATACCCAGGGATGACCTTGGGGGTGGAGGGGGGGGGGCTCGAGTTGTTATTAATCAATAGTTATTGAGCCCGTAGGGGGAGACAATAGTGGCCTGGTTGGCGATAGGATGACACCAAAGACCTGCCAGGCGATCAGGAGGGAGGGGGGAAGTAAGGGGGTTGGGATGTTGGGGTTACAGTTATGGAACGCCAAGTTTTGGGGTCTACTACGCACCCCCAGGGCTTTCACAAGCCTCTAATGGGGTGGGCAAGCACTGTGGGAGCAAGAACCGTTGCTGTTTTTCGAGGGGAGCTACGAGCCTTTATCAGTGTACTAATGGATGATTTGCTTCAATACTTGACAGTGGGATCGTTAAATGTGCGGGGGCTCAATTCGCCTACAAAGAGGTCGTTGTTGGTGCGGGAATTTGCAAGGCTCCGGCTTCACTTCTTATTTGTACAGGAAACCCACTGGGTTCGGGGCAAGGAACCAAAGCTCAGAGCTAAAACTATTGAACAGGTATTCACAGCATCTTATCAGGCAAAGAAGCGAGGAGTAGCTTTGGTGGTATCCCCCGGGACCCACTTTGTGTTCAAAGCCTTGGAATCAGATCCAGATGGACGATATCTTATGGTTAAGGGGGAGGTGCGGGGCCGGCTGTTTACTCTGGTGTGTATTTATGTCCCGAATGAAGCACAGGATGCCTTCTGGGTTGGAATGAAAGAAATAATATCATTCTCGGAGGGTACCCTATTGGTTGGTGGAGATTTTAATATGGTTCTATGCCCCGAGAGGGATAGGAAATCTGCTAAACCCTGCCCGAACATGCGCCTTCACGAGAGACTTGCTGTGGCCTTTTGCGAAGTGAACAGGGAACTGGGCCTGAGTGACACATGTACCTCCAAGCAGGGTCGGAATCCCGACTATACTTTTTACTCAAGGCCCCATGCAGCTTTCTCCCGTATTGATTACATTTTGGTTGAGACTTCGCTTCAGGGGGAGGTCACTGACTCGGGAGTGGAGATTGTCCCCTGGACGGACCACGACATGGTAAAAATTAGACTGGGTCTCCCCCCTGCCCCAGCAGTAGGTTCCCGGTGGAGGTGTAATGACCTTCTTCTACAGGACAAAGAGGTCCGCCAATCCCTTCTGGTGGCCATAGAGGACTATTTCTCCCTCAATGATAACGGTGCGGTTGGGGTCATGGGTGTATGGGAGGCATTTAAAGCAACTATTAGAGGCACCCTCCTAGGGATAGGGTCGGGGAAAAAGAGGGAAAGAGCCCGTGAGGAGAAATCATTAATGGAAAAGATAGAAGCTATACAACCAGGGGGGAAATTAAAAACACAGATGTTCCCTGGGAAATGGGAGGAATTGCAGAGGTTACGAACCAAGTTGGCGGACCTCCTCGTGGGACAGACGGAAAGGAAGCTCTCTTTCTTAAAACAGAAATATATAGAAAAGGGGGAAAATGCGGATAAGATATTGGCTTGGAGGCTTCGTGAGTTCAGAAACAGCAGAAAGGTGAATTCCATCTACACCCCGGAGGGGACTCGACAGTGAGGGATAGTAAAATCGCGGAACAATTTAGGCGATATTATGAAAGGCTGTACAGCTCGGAATACGTGGGAGATGTGAATGAGGTTGACAGCTTTCTCGACTCCCTCCCGATCCCGGGCCTCCACCCCGACAAAGCTGAGTCACTGGAGCTGCCCATAACCCCACAAGAAATAATAGATACCATATCCTCGCTGAAAAGCGGAACGGCCCCAGGGGACGATGGCTATACAGTCAAGTTTTATAAAACGTATCGGTCCACGCTTGCCCCATTCATGGCCAAGATGTTCAATGCTGCGTTGAATCAGGGCTCCCTCCCACCCACGATGATGTCGGCTTTGATTGTAGTTCTCCCCAAGGAGGGAAAAGATCCCGCCTATTGCCAATCATATCGCCCCATTTCCCTTCTCAACACTGATGTTAAAATCCTGGCTAAACACCTAGCAAATAGGTTGGTGAAACTCCTCCCTTCCCTAGTACATGGCGATCAGGTGGGTTTTGTTTCGGGGCGCCAGGGATCAGACAACATTAGGAAAACCCTCGATCTCATGCATGAGGCCCCAAAACAATCGGTGGAAGGCTACCTTCTTTCGTTAGACTCAGAAAAGGCCTTCGAACGTTTCGAGTGGCCTTACATGGGCAGAGTTCTTCGCAAGATGGGGTTGTGAGACAACTTCTGTGGGTGGATCGCAGCACTTTACAAAGGCCCCTCAGCGAGAGTATTGGTCAACGGAGACACCTCAGAACCGTTCTCCCTCTCCAGGGGCACCAGACAGGGATGTCCCCCGTCTCCCCTTTTATATGCCTTGGCGATGGAACCTCTGGCTGTAGCAGTCAGGATAGACCAGGAAATCACGGGGATAAGGTGTGGTTACTGCGACTTTAAACTATCCTTGTTCGCAGATGATATCCTGGGCTACCTAACAAATCTCCAGGTCTCCCTACCACGGTTATTTGATCTCATACACTATTTCGGCTCCTTCTCGGGGCTGAAGGTAAACACGCCCAAGTCTAGCATAATGCCCATGGGTCCAGGGGAACAAGATATTGAGGGCAGCACTGAAATAGTGGGGGTAAGAATAGAGCGGGAATCCACCAGATACCTGGGCACCACCATCCCCAGAGACCTCTCCCAACTATACCAATGCAATTTCCCGGAGATCTTGGCTCAGGTTAGTAGTAACCTTAAACGTTGGGCTCCCCTTACACTCTCTTGGCTGGGGCGCATGGTTACAGTGAAGATGAATATCTTGCCCCGCCTCCTTTATCTCTTCGCGGCGCTCCCCGTGGTGATACCCGATGCCTTTTTTGAGGTACTCCAATCCCGGGACCTCCAATTTATCTGGAATGGCAAAAGGACGAGAGTCAAGACTTCTACCTTGACCCTTCCAAAGTCAGATGGTGGGTTCGGTCTCCCGGGCTACAGGCTTTATTATAAAGCAGCCCAGCTCCGAGTGATGTTGGAACATATGAGGGATGACATGGGAACATATTGGACATATATTGAGGACATTCATGCCCACCCGAGAAAAGTTAGAGACCTTTTGTGGGCCCCCCCCCCCCGGGCTCTCCCCTCACATCTCAGAACTCATCCCACCTTGGCGGCCCTCTGGGCGGCTTGGAAGCCTAACGCCGCTAACAAACAGCTATCCTCTTGGCCATCCCCCCTGACTTCGCTCTGGGGCCCCCCTATTGATCTGGGCTCCAAGGGATTCCGAGACACCCAATCTTGGTCAGACATGGGCCTGGAGAGAATCTCTCAAGTGTATCGTGAGGGGGGCTTTATAGAATACCTACGCTTGAAGGGGATCCTGACCCACCCTCGCTGGGCCGATCATCTCAAACGCCCCCTCACTCCTTTCGAGACTATCCTGGCCAAAAGCACAACTCGGAAGGGCTCCTTATCTATGTTCTATAATGTCTTGATAACAGCGGACCTAGAGCGCAGACAACCTTTCAAAAAGATCTGGGAAGCTAGGCTGGGCATGCCTCTTGATGACCATACTTGGAGGGCAATGTTTAAATGCATTTTCATGGGTTTACTATATACGGCTGCTATGGAACATAGCTTCAAAATTCTCCATTCATGGCACCGCCCCCCAGCCACCCTGTCCAAAATGTTTAGGGATGTGTCGCCCTTTTGCCCCAGAGGTTGTCACCAGAGGTTGTCACCAACGAGGCACATGGTTTCATCTGTGGTGGGAATGCCCAGTCATTCAGGTTTATTGGGCGAAACTACTTAGTTGGATTAAGGAAATTGAGGCGTTCTGCCCGACCTTACTGCCATTGGAAATCCTCCTGGGCATCCCCACGCCGGAGACAGAACTGAATGCGTTCCCTAAGGTCATTGGGGCCATGTTGAGAGCGGGGAGGCTAGCGCTTGCCCAAAAGTGGAAAAGTGCATTGGCCCTGTCCAAAGAGGAATGGCTCTGCAAACTCAGGTCGATTTTCATATATGAAAAGCTTACCGCAATAACGAACGACACCATGACGGACTTTGTGCAAGAATGGACTGCAGTTCTTCTCCATGAGGATTGTATTTCTATGCGCCTGTAGAATGCATCTTAGGTTGCCTCCATAAAACGCCTATCTCCATGCCTCCTTGAGACTGTGATTGTTTCCCAACCGGTTAATTCACGATCTGAACCCACTGTGTCAAGTGATTTGTCTAATTGGTATTTGGCAAGCAATCGTTCTCCCCAGAGCTATTATTGTTCGTGAATCCTCAAAACTTGGTATGTTGAAATTGGGCGAGGGTAGGGGCTAGGGGGGTGGTGGGAAGGGAGTTATCATTGGAAAAACTGACAACTTGTTCCTCTTTTTGTGTTTTACTGGTGGAGCGGACCGTTTCGTTCAGCCCTATATGTATGTTGACAATAAAACAAATTGGAAAAAAAAAAGGAATCTCCGGATCTGGCAAGGCATGAAGAAGGCCAACAAACAAAATGCCAAAGGAACAAGCAAAAAATATGTAGCACGACCATGTTAGGACAATGGCCACTGTTAGCAGCTAAATGCAGTAAACGCAGTAGGCTAACAAAAAGTATTGCAAAGATAACAACTGCTGCCACCAGCTTGTCTTTAGGCACATGTAATGTAACCACAAACTCCCTTTGAGTGTAGTCTAGGGTCATACACAAGAAACCCCATTGTACTGCATTGTAAGATGCATTGTGCAATGATCTGAAGTTACGCACAAAATTGATAAATGGTTAAAAAAAAAATATATATATTTTTTTAAATTTCTCTTTTTTTAAAGGGAACCATAGTACTAACGGTCTGAAGGACTGGTCAGTTTCTCAACAAGGAACAAAAATGCAGTGGTAGCTGGAGGCTTCACTTCACTGGAAAAAGTCGGGACAAAGTACAAAAAACAAAACGTTTGGGGGTCCATATAAATTGAGGGAATTGCTTAACAAACACCAAGGATGGCTTTTTAATATTCTTCACCACTCTTTCAAATTGTATGCTTTAGTCGTTTTGGTTGCGACTAAATCTGTAAATATAAGCCATGCAAAGGCACCGGCAGAGCCCATTAGACACAATGCTTGGCCACCCTCGTTCGTAGCCTCAGTGCCTGCGTTGTGCTGCTGCAGTCTTCCATGCTAGCGTTCACACAGTCCCCAGCACCTGGAAACCTCTATGAAAAGGCTGAACACACAAGTCCAATCTCAACCTCTCTATGCCTCAGCCAGCCTCAGCCAGGATGAAATTCTGCTCACCGGACGCTCCCCAGCATAAACCACGCTCTGAGATCATCGATCCCCTGCCATAACAGGACCGAAGGAGGGAGCTCCCAATAGCACAGTTGCATCGAATCTGCACAGTAGCATAGGATCGCGTCCAACACTAAGGGAAGCAGCAATCACCAACCTGCCTGCAAGATGGTAAGAGGGGATACAATAAAATGTTTTCATCGGGATTTCTGGGGCATGAACCAGAGCACCCTAGATCTGCACCCTGCTCCTGCTGCAGCTCACCACTGACCCCAATAGCTGCATTCGTATCACTGACAGAACATGTGTCATTTTGAGGTGAGACATGGCCATCTAGCTCACAAAAAGAATAACATTTCCTAATAGTTCAATGTTTGAAGCAACTAACTCTTTGCTTCTGTGAGATATAAGCAAGGTCTCGGGAATGTCAGCTAAGAAGGTCGAATACAAAGACAAAGTTAACTGAATGAGCTCTGTGACAAAGCCCTTGATGTCGTCAATTTTCCCCCAGAGGGACCCTTCCCATGGGGCCAGAGAGGTGAGGCCACTACCCGATAACCCACCTGGGGGTGGTACTCAGGGGGAGGATCCAATGAGAGAGGACCCCCTCTGTGGGAGAAGGGAAGTCTATCAAGGGAGAATGTGGTATGGCAACCACCATTCTGCTCTACATGAAACACTTGTGTATAGGCGCGTTATAAAAGCCATATCATATCCACCACACAACTGATAGGGCCCAAACACCCCCATCCTCTATGTTTCCTCTTTCTTCTGTTAGTTACTTCATGCATAGTAGCCCTGTCTATGAGATAGAAAATACGTTGACAAGGAAGAGTGAGCAAAGTCTGGGAGTAGATGGGTCCACAAGTACTGACACGAAGACGAGCAGGACAATGAAGAGACCCACGTGGAACCAAGACAAATATACTAGCTATCTGAGATTCAAGAGCCGACGTACCATAAAAGCTGACGAAGGACTTTCCTCAGAGTCAGCCCTACCCCAGAGGAGCATCGAGCTGGGAAGCGAAGCCACGTAGAGGACGCACTGCATACCCGGACGCCTGGAGAAGAAGGCATAGGAGAGCCGAAACTCACCTGAAAGCTGGGAAACCAGACGTCCAGTGACAGGAAGGAAGCCAATCGAGTGGTCCAGGCGAGACCCAACATGCGGAAAGAAACCAGTGGAACCGTTGAGAGCAGACTGAGAAAAAGCCAAGGGGAAGCCCGAGAAGCTTGCTGGTGTTGCTGAGGACCGGAACCCTTCCGGACCAAGTTAGAAGCTACACGGAGGGGGACCAGGAAGGCACTGGTAACCCCTAGAGGCTCTGGTTGGGAGGAAGTTAAGAATCATCTTCCTCGTCCCAGTGGGACCGAGCAGAAAAATGAAAGACACACTGGATGAGAAAGCACCCCCAAAGAAACCAGAAGAGAGATAGGGTCTGGGACCCATATGTTGAGAACATTGGAGACTTGTACATGCAAGACGGTGCCTGGCAGGATAGTGAACCGGGCATGATAAGAGGAGACATTAACTTGAGAAAGGGGTCTGGGACCCAAATAATGAAAAGAGAAGAACAAGGAGAGAGAGAAATATCCTTTGGCAAAAGTAGAAGAATAGAGAAGCAAAGGAGAAACATCCTTTAGTAAAGTCAAGAGAAGAATAGGGGAAGAGAGAAATATCATTTGGAAAAAGTCAAGAGAGGACCAGAGGAGAAAATAAATATCCTCTGTCAAAAATCAAGACATCATTGAGTTTACTGAAGGGGAGCCTACGAAAGACCTTCCTTTCTCAGTCATTTCAACCATCTTTATTGAACTGTAAAGAATAGCCAGAGAAGCACTGGGGAAGGGAGACCCCCGCCCTCCTCCACTCTCCCACCTGTGTGGAACAATACAGAAAAGCCTTGTGAGGGCCCGGGAAAGGAGGATATTCCCAGATCATTTGTAAACTGCCTAAAAGCATACAGAAGGAGGCAGCCACCTGTGAGGGGTCAGTAATGTGAGACTACCAACTATGTTCAGTTTTCCCAAGGTTTGACATTTTATTTTAAACAAAAAAAGAAAATAAACCCCAACTAAAGCTACTCCATTAGGGGATTTCTTACCTAATCTAGGATCTAAGGCAAAACCTCCCAACATGCACAAAACCAATCCTCACACTAAACAACGGACACATTCAAAGTAGCACATAAATAACATAAATAACAGGTTACCAAATGACCAGTGTTGTGTATGACTTTTACTTGTCCTTGGCAGATCTTGCTCCCAAGGAATGTCCGAAAGTCCATTTTCTCCAAGGAAAATAAAATCTTAAATCAAGCCTTGAAAGGTTTCAAAGAAACAAAAGTTCACTCTAACAAAAATCAATTTGTAACAGTTCCTTCTTTGCTTAATGAAAATGTTCTCTGTCCAAGTTCCACAGAGAAAACAACAGCACCAATAGTGTTCATGGATAACCTCCTTCCAGGAAAGAATAGGTCAAATTTAAGACGAAAGTACCACTTCTGCTCAGCAACAACTCTTCTTGTAACTTCTGCAGCAATTTGCCAGGATGCTTCTTCTTAGGATTTGCTTTCTCTCTAGCAACTCCATTCTGCCACTGATATTGTGAGAGCAGGCTTCCTTGCCCGACAATCTGCTTCTGCTTCTCCTACATTCAATAAAGTTCTGACAAAAGCATTGACAACCACAGTTCTACTGCTGCTACTGCAGCTCTGTATTTTAAGCAACTTCAACTAGACTCTTCGACCTCTACAGGGTGGCAAGGCAATCTCTCTCTTGTATGGCAAGAAAGGGCAGCCTCTTTGCCTTTACTTTCTGTCTTGCAGCTACCAGAAAATCTGTCTTTTGCTCCCAGACTGCTGCTTCTTAACTTGAACAGTCCGAGCTCTACAAATTAGAATGAGTTATTTTTAACAAGTACCCAGCTCGCTTCCCCAGCTTCATATAAACCTTCTTGTCTTCAGCGGTTATCCCAAAGCTGTATTGCCACTCCTTCAGCCTTGGATACCCTTGTCACCCTTGTATCAGAGGACTCTGGGGTTTCAACAACTTCAATAACTTTAAAACATTGGTGTTCAGTTCTGAATTGAGCTGGTTTCACTTTCAAATGGTTTGATCCATTGGCTTGAGATGTACTTGTTCTTCGTTTGACTTCAACAACTTCTGCAACTGCTTTCTAAGTGTTCAGTATTTTACCAGGAGTCAGTTTCTCTGTAGAAATTAAAATGGGTAAACACGATTTCGTTTTAATAATGAACTACTACTTTAAAGATGTGTGGTCCCTCTTTTCAGTCAGCGTCATGCTTCAAAAGAACTTGGGAAACATAATGGCATTTGCGCTACCTTTTTTTCAGCTTCTACTTCATAAGTGTTACCAGCAACGTTCTCTTCTTTAAAAGGAGACATGTGACCGTTCGGCAACAGTTAACAGCTAACAATGGGAAAAAGAGGCTTTCTCTTCACGCCGATACTTAAGCTTTGATGATATAAGCGGGTGATAGAATTCCTGTGTGAAATCACTGACTACCAAAAGTCAGACCTTTTTTTTTCTTTTGTTCCCAATTTTTCCGCAAATATATATGTGGGGTGGGAGACCCCCACAGCACCCCCACCTTACCCCTATACAATTTTATTAACTTTACCCCCCCACATATATATCTGTGGAAAAATGGGGGGTCAGACTTTTGGGGGGTTAGGGGGCGGTCGGACTTTTTGCCCTCGGTCATTTTGTCCCATTCCTCCTGCCCACTTCTTTGAACAAATTCTACTCACTCTCACTTGCATGCAAGTATAAATTAATTTGGCTACAGTTACTGGCAAGGTATTCCAAATGATTTGGAGTATGGAGCTTCCTTCAACGACTCCACAATCAGAGCGGCTGCGGGCGCCTTCTCCTTTCAGACTTAATTTCTTCTGCTGCTACTGCTACTGGCACTCTTGGGACTCACAACCCTCTGTAACACGGGTGTCTCTGGTCCAGCCTTGTTAATGGAGAGTCTTCCTTTCTTCAGCTTCGCTCAGCTTGCTTCTGCACACAGGCCTTGGAAGGAGGCACTTCAGCTCTGTATTTACAGCAATTAGGCGCACCTGGAGAGACTGCCTGTTTCTCCCAATATCTTCCAATGCTGCCACAGCCGAACAGGGTTTGTCAGCACAGGACCAACTCAGAGCATGAAGGTAAAATCTGCTCTTCCTCTGCGCCAGTGTCCCTTCGATGGTCACCCTTCCTAGTGAACTGCCATCCTTGTGCTCTGCTTTTTCAGCTACTTCTGCCAACCTTCCAGGTCCTGCTCCAGCTTCTCTCTAGTGCTCCTTTCTACTGAAGCTTTTTATGACCCTCAGGTGGGTTAATTGGCTTCAGGTACAGGCCCATAGGACTAATTGCCTGACCTTGCCAAAAGCTATTAGGCATGCGTGCCTGACCTTGGCTCCTACATTCCACTGCAGCTCTCTTCATTGTCACAAGCCTCAAAGGATTCTGGGACATGTAGTCTACCTCAGAGAAATTTAACTTTTGTACTTCTTTAAAAGGTTTAAAGATTATGTTTCCTCCCTTGATGTTATTGAAAGAGGGGTTATAGAGTTTAACCTTTTTAGAGGTAGATGGGACAGGAAAAGTCACATGTTCGCCGTTCCTTTTGGTATACTTTTGACATTGTGAAGGACACAGGGATTTAAGGGTATACAAGATTAGTTCTTTGGGTTCAACACTATATTGAATTACTTATTTAGAATGTACCTTTCCATCCTTAGTAGGAGGCCAAGATATATCAAAATGGCAATAAGCCAATTACTCCTCCAAGGCTGTGATAAGAGTAGTCCTCTTCAAGGAGAAATACAGTGTCTCATCCTGCAAAATCTCCCCACCACCCTGGCACTTGTCTCCACCCAGGTGATCGTGCCACAGTACACGATCCCAAAGGATTGTGATCAGGAAGCGCTTGCCCATTGTTGGCCACCTTTGAGGAGACTTTAGGCAGGGTTTTAGAGGGGGATCCGCATGATTCTCCACACACTCTTCTGGAATCAGGGTGAAACCTATTCTATAGTTTTCCTTTGAAGTGTAAGGGACAAAAATAGATTTGGAACACAGGACAGTGGACTACTTGATTTGACAGATGTTCTGATAACATACTTAGTTTTATTTGAGGCAGGGAAACCCCTCTTAGTTATAGGGACAAATAGGGTTCCTCCTTATTTTCTTATAAATAAAGGTTTATGCCAACAACCATGCCGCCTTTGTGTACCACGTCTATTTCTGCACCCTTACAGCTCCCAGCTTGTGCTGAATTTGAAAACCCACATTTGCGGTCTATAAGTTATTATCCCGGAAGGACCCCGGCCAGCTATTTACCTGTGCAGGGGAAGTATTCCAGGGCCTTGGTAGAGGGATTTATCAGTTATATGCTTAATCCTCTCCCCCAGTGAGACCCGTAGCACTTTCTGCTGGATTGCTGGTCCTTTTCTTTATTCTCCTGAATGAGAGGAGCCTTTTCCCCCTCATTCATTCTTTATTGCCCTGATCATGGGAACCCTATGTACAGGAGGGTCACCTATGTTCCACCATGGTGGCTCCTTTCTTTTGTCGCCATTTCTTGTGTGCTTGTTCTTTCTTGGCCCCTTTGCTATCCTGCGAGGTCCTGATTTGAATTTTGTCTTCGGCAGGAAACCCTTTGCACAGCCTGCCGAGGCTCCAGTGTGTCTGTGAGGACAGGAAGCATTGGAGGATCCCGAAACTCTGCTATCCTTGGTCTGCTGATGTGCCTGAAAACTACCAGTTCCCACTGGGGGGTTGGCTGTCCTGATTGGACAGTCACCCTCCCCTTTCTATAAAGCACAGGGAGAGTTTGCAGAGGGTGAGAGTGTAATCCTAAAGTGAGGTTCCTGAGGCAGAAGGCAAGTCGACCACTTGAACAGAAGATCAAGACGACCAGAGACACCTGTAGCCCCTTCAAGTAACCGCAAAGAGGCCACTGCTGTCATACCCCTGCCCCCACCTTCCCTTCCCCTCCCCCTCCACCCGATGACCTCCTATTGGATACTGTAACCACCATAGTGCGTAGGTCACCTGACCGCCCCTTCCCCTGAGTAAATTGTTCCAAATACTGTACCAGTGGTTTGTTTCATGTTTGTAAATTATGCTTCATTCATTACTGTACCTGTTATTCTGTAAAGCGCTTTGGTGTACAGCGCTATATAAACTCAATAAACATAATCAACAGAGGAGCTCCGAAGAGGACTTCTTTCCTTTGGCTGGTGAGATCAACTAGCTGTAAGACTACCTGCAAAACGAGCCATCCCCCGACATGCTGTGAGCTTCCAGGGCTGCAAACTGCCGATACCAGGGGACCTACGGCCCAATTGCAGTGCATCGTCTTTGTGTGAACAAATCCTCCCAGAACTCAGTTGAGCTCCAGTATGACCTCCAGAGACAAGATCCCGCTCCTCAAAGTCCCTTCATCAGGGTGCAGGCCCGAAGAACTGAGGAGGTTTGACCGGGTGGTAAACGTTCATCCTTGGTGCTTGTAAAAAGGTGCTGAAACTGCAGAATGATGTGGGAGTACAAGGAATTCCTTGCTGAGAGTCCTTTCTCTCGACTGCTGTTGCGACATCCCTTCCAGAGTCCCTCCTTTCGTCACCACGACTAAAGAACAGGAGACCGGGTGCACCGCTGCTGCACCGCAAAAGAATCCAGCTGCATTTTCTTCAACACTCCTAAGGTACTGTGGGGCCCTGGGTAGAACTTACCTCTAGCCATTTTATCGCTCCTGTGTTACTGGAGTGCTGCCTCCGGTGTTTGGGTGTTCACCCATACCATTCGCCCAGGCCTACTACTTGCGCGCCTATAGGGAGTCCTTTGCAAGGCCACTGATCACTTTTTGACCAACAAAAACATTCTACTGACTAATAAATAGAACTTTACCTTCTCTGCTGCTGTGCCTGCTCTACTTTCCGTCCAAACTGACTCTGAAGAACTCACAACTAGCTAGGGATGGACTGCTACAGCCTTGTGGCCTATGAACAGTATTTTAAGTTTATGGAAGTATTGAATTGCTATTGCTGGTGCTAAATAGCCCTTTTTATTCCTAAAAACATAACATTACTTTTGGCTTACTCACATGAAGTATTGCTGATGTTTTCTATTGTGTCGATTAGGTTAAATAGTACTTACATACCTGAATATAACTTTGCCTTTTGTATATAAAATAAATGTCTACTTTACTATAACTACAAGTGTGTGATAGTTTATTTGGGCCAATGTTTTTCATTGTACTTATACTAAGAGTTGTAGCCTATGTACCAAAGGGATAGTTTTATAGAGTCTCACCTCCTCCGATGCTAGGAAAACTTCGCCAACAGGCCTTACAAAGATATTTTGGATGGATGACCACTTCAGAGGGAGGGCATTAGGGCACGTGGATGGAGTAGTCATTTAACAGTGGTGATAAGAAATGAAGACAGATTCCACATTGAATAGTTATTTTGTAAATAAGGACAGTTAGCAAGTCTCTACGGCAAGACGCGCGACAGGAAATGATACTCCACATCTACCAAAAAGAAACATTCTCTAGTTTTACGTCCCTCTCCATCTCAGCTTAATAAAAGTGATACAATGGATCTTAAGCTGTACTATTTGCTGGGTGAAGAAAAAACCTCCCACAATACTAACAACAACAAAACTCAGATGAATTAACAAAGTCATACCGAAACCTACAGGACAAATAATGCAAAAAAGATAAATAGGCCTCAAGAAAAGGTCTATAAGCCTGAAATAATCGGATCAAAGAAAGAATTGATGGGCATGGGGATGTGCTACTGGACAAGGTCTTATTATAGGGGTTGTTTTGAACAAACAAAATCACACACCAACAAGCATGTGGCCCTAGAAAGGGACCATTCAATTTAAATAAATAAAAGACTATAACTAAGCACCAAACAACTGCTTGGTATTTTCTTCAATAGATCTTAACAAAGCTAGAAGGAAAAGCAACTCACCTTTAGTTCACAATCTTCATTCACTGCCAGGTTACTTGGCTTTAGGTCCTATGAAGAGAAGCAGAGAGATTACAAAACTGAGTAGCATTTTGGAAGATACATCTGGAAATATTTTTTTAAAGCACTTATAGAAGCAAAGAGACACAGAGACACGCTCCTGGCAAACACATAAATTGGCACTTGCAAAACCATTAGAGTGTTCTGAAAATGTAATTACCCATGCCTGCACCCACGCACAGGGGGTGTGACGAATCGTGGAATAACGTCACTTGTCCCCATGGGGGAACCCTTCCCTGTGAGGCTAGGGAGGTGAAGCCGCTACCCAATATTCCCCCCAAGGGTGGTAAAAAGTGGGAGTACCTCACAGGGAGGGACTTCCCCCATGAGGATGGCGACTTCCGTTCCATGGAGGAACTCCCAAACCCTCTTACCTTTGAGCCCCTGAAATCCCCAAGACCTGTAAGAAAAGCCTTTGACAGTACCACTGTATGTTATTTTAACACTCATACATTTTTTCCTATAAAACCTAATTCAGTGTCTTACGCAAATACTGTGAAGAAGATGATTGCAGGATTATTTTTTTAAATTTTTTTTTATTTACTTGATTCAATTTACAAGACATTTTTACACGAGAAAAAAAAAAGAAAAAAATGTTCTCTTTCCTATTTCCTCCTCCCTCCTCCAATGCTAAGAAAAGTTCCTTAAAAGAAAGGAAATTAGGAAGACGTAATCCAAATCTCCCAGTCTACAGGATCATGAAGAATTGGGAGACCGCCATCACATCACCCTCAATTAGGCGGCTCCACCACTCTTCCTCCCCACACGTTCTCGTCTCTCTGAATATGTGCCCCATGTGCGTAGTTCTTAGCATTGTCAATCCCATGCATGACAATAACAGATGTCTGAGTGTCTCCCGTTGTTCCTCTCTTTTACAGAAACGGCAACCGTTGACCCTTGTTAACTTTCTTATAGCTCTGATCTCATTGGTTGGAAGAAGATTCATTCAAACTCGTAGGAAGATGTTTCTCAGGGTCTTGTTAGGGAACTTAGATACGTCGGTAAATCGTTTAAACCACTTGTTGTTGGTGGCAAATGGGTTATCAATTTACTTGTGTGCTTTAAGGAAGTTGTCTGCATCCAGTCCCATTTGCTCAGTTTTTGTTTAACTTTGTTCGGATTTTGAATGAGTTCTTCTTCTGAACTGTCTATTTTTTCTAGGATTTTCAGATTTTTTTTTGCCCCCAGATCGCCAGTAGGTTGCTTTTTTTTTCTTTGATTTCAGTGTGAATGATGGTCGTTACACTTGGTTGGCTGCTGATAATTGTCTTCCTGTAGAGCATCATTGTATTTCTAACAACCACTGACTGCAATGATTGCAGGCACAGTTCCTGGTGTATCGTTGATGCTGGTATTGATGCTGGCAGATTCAATGTTTTTCTCCAAAAGAGGCCTTCTAGACGTTTCCAAAATACTTGTGGTATCGTCAGCATGGCATATGTTCCGTAAATTAGGGAGATAACCACCTTTCCCTTGTAGAATTGAACGAGGGGGATTGTTGTAAATCGACATAATTTTCTGTCTATTGCTCTGGCCTGTTGTGCCAATTTCTTCGCTCTTTCCAGCAGATGGTTTTGCATTGGACTCTCTTGTTTGTTGTTACTTAGGATCAACCCCAAGTATTTAAATTCTTTTAACTTGTTCGATCTTCTCCCCTTCCAAGGTTCAACCGAAGGTCTTGAGTCGCTTGTTTTGTTTCTCCAGGATCATAACCTTTGTTTTGGCCTTATTGATTTCCAAATAGTTTTTGTTTTATGTAGGTCACCGGTTCGTTTAGTTGACGCTGCAGACCAATTGGAGTGTAGTCCAATAAGATAAGATTGTCTGCATAGAGAAGCCTTGTAATCCTCGTCTTGCCTACTGTTGGAGGAAATAACTGGACCCTCGATTCACACTCTTTGATATCCCAGAGGTAAGAATTGAGCAGCGTTGGTGCAAGAGGGCACCCTTGCTCGACTCTCTGGCTGTTGGAATTAGCTCTGATAGCATCCCCTCTCGATTTAGACAAACCCTGACTGAAGTGTCTTGGTGAAGGGCTCTGATTGGTCCTAGGATATTTTACGGGCAGCATCTTGCTATTAGTTTTTCCCCACAAAGCCTGGACCAGGTCAACAAAGCAAGGTAGATTTTAGGGCCTCCTTCGTGAATCTATACCCTTTAGGGTGCTTAGTAGGAGAATGTTTGGCGCTGTTCCAGATTGAAGTGGATATTCATGTCCTGTAGTCCTTGCCCATTTTTGAAAGTTTTCCAGCAAAAGTGACCCAAAAACTTTCTCTACCACATCCAAGAGTGCTATTGGACGATAGTTTTTAGCTTGATCTCTAGAGCCTTTTTTCTAAATTGGGACGATTGTAGCTTTTTTCCATGAAGAAGGTATTGTACTGGTATCCATGCAGTTTTTTATTACCTCATGGATGAAGCCTGCCCATTCTACCTGGTGTTCCTTAAGGTCAGCGTTCATAATGCTGTCAGGACCCGGGGCCCTTGAACTGTTCAGACGAGAACGTTTTTTCTTAATGGCTTCCAGATCCCAGGTTATCGTCCATGATATATTTGGATCGGACTGATTAGGTGAGATTGTATGCCCAGGTTTCTGGAATACATTTGTAAAGTGATCCATCCAGGCTTTCTCTCCCACAAAGTTGTTTAGGGAGTTGAGTCCTTGGTGTTGTTCTAATTAGGGTCCAAAAGTCTCGCGTTTTTCTACTGCACACTGTCTTTAGCATTGCAACACTGTCTGCATGGTGTACAGTGTCTCTTTGTAGACGGAGCCAGCTCTTATATGTCTTTGTTGCTGCTTTTACCTGTTCCCTTAGCGCACACAAATTCGCGTTTTTCACCTTGCGTTTTATTTTTCTTCGTTTTTTTCTCTCTGTTACTAAGCGTTTGTTAAATTCGTGTAAATGAGTTTTTACCTCACTATTTGGCCAGGTCTTTCTTTTGGTTTCGTAGATTTTTAGCAGTGGCTGGTAGTCGATGTTGCGTTTTATGCCTGCTTGCTGCTTTATCTTACAGATGTTGCTGTATGTTCCAGTCAGTTCAACAATTTCATTCGCAGACAGTCTAAGCTTTGTTCCTCCGTTATGCGCCTCAATCTCTGCCACCATTCTAGATCTGGTGTTCCGTATACACGTCTATTTTGCCTTCAAGTGATTGTGGCTGCTATTAATTGTTCTCACAACCTCAAAGTCAGTAACAATCTTCAACATCTCTCGACACAAATATATGGTTCAAATTTGCACTCTGACCGTTTCTTTCCCACGTCCAAGTTGTGGGACTAGATTTAGATATTGATGTTTCTAGACTTTGTAGGTCCCATGAAGCCATCATTGAGACACATACATGACCACGTACCATATTCAGGGGGACTTTTCTCCTTGTTCCATTTAAGACTAGTTTTAGGGCACACCGCGTTAAGATCTCCACATATTAAGATACATTTCAGAGCACATTCTGTGTGTATTTTTTCCAGAATGTTATCTGCCATTTCTAGGTAGTCTTCATTCTTGATTACTGCAGGTTTCCAATATGTATTTATCAGAATCACGGCGTCGCCCTTAACTTCTTTATTGTCTTTTGCTGGATTTTGGTGGGTCCAGTTCATAAGAGACTTGAAAATGGGTATTTGTTGTCTATGTTTTTATATAATGAAGTTCCGATCCAGATCTAATAGTGGTCAGCAGGCCTGATGAAGGGTGGCCTCTCACACTGAACCGCTGGGGAGAGGCAAGTTTCATAACCGTCCAAGATTGCAGGATTATGCAAACTACCCTTTCATGTTCCGATCACTAAAATCGGAACAATCTTACTGGGCATTCTGAAAACACCTCAAAACTTTACTCTTTGCCTCCAACTTGTCTCGTTGAGCCTCCCTGGGCTGCTCAAACTTTGGCAATGTACTCATTGGCCTTTAATCACCTTAAAGAGTATTTCACTAATGCGCTTATGTACAAGCAAGATGTACCTTCATGCACTATGTTTTGTTTGTGAATTAACTATAACACTGCAATCTCTACCTATCCCTATGTACCTTATGTAAGCATCCTTCTTAATAATGCAACCGGTGCCTTGATGCCTATGGGTTTAGCGTGCTCAATAAATGTAAAACATAAATAAATAAAATAAATGTGACTTCCAAAATACTGAGAAGAGATGGCCCAGAGGAGCAAGGAAGAGTGCATCAATGATACAGGACAAATCCAGTAGAGCAGCCCCAACTTTTCAGGAACAACTGGCAACGTGGTCCCAGGAAGAAAGAAAGAGGTAAAGGGAACCAGGAACCATGATAAACTTGGTAGGGGCTTGAGGGAGGATAACAAAAGCATTGGAAGTGATCTCCCTCGTCTCAGTAATTGTTGTAAAGCTGATCAAAGCATCAGGAGGTATCTCCCTCATCAGTGGTTGGTGGAGAAGTGCTAAGAGTGACATTGTCTGTGAGAAGTGCATCAGGAGTGATCTCCCTCATCTCAGTAACTGTTGTGAAGATAACCAAAGCATCAGGAATGATCTTCCTTATCTCAGTGATTCTGGCAAAAATAACCAAGAAATCAGGAGTAGTCTTCCTCACAACAATAATTGTGGTTACAGTAAACAAAGTGAAGCAGTAACACTTAATCAACTCTTGACACAGCCTGGAGAGAGGTACAAAGCTTGATAAGAACTGTTAAGAAATATTGTCATCAAGAGTTAAGTGAACCAGGAGAAGGGATTAATTCTTCTGGCCTCCCAAAACAGTGTTGTTGATTCAGAAACTAGATACTGCCAAAGACACTAACTATTGGACCAGGAGGAGCGAGTCATCCTCCTGGTATTCTATATCTTTGTGGAACATGAACTCAGAGTTAAGACTTTTAAGCACAATCCCCATGGTAGTTACCAGTGAGCCGGGAGAAGGGGGTAATTCTCCAGGTGGTCTTTATGTTGTTTGTGTATATAGTGCTAGGGCTAGAGTTAGGTAGTTTTGGACAGTGGATAGGACTTTCAGTTGGACAACAACCCTGACAAGGACCAGCGTTTTCCTTAGTCATATAGGGAATGCCCTTTAGAACAGGGCGTTATGTCTTTTTCTAATGGTTTAATAAAAAAGCATTCATATCATGCTACCCTTTTGTCCAACTCCTTCCTCCAGCACGCCACAGGGGTCATTTTCTTAAAACAAATAGACCTCTAACCTGTTTGCTAGTTTTTTTGTTTTTCTGGACTTATTTTAGCTGTCACAGGTATTCTACTGAAGTTCCCGTAAAGCTGCAACTCATTTATGGTGTGCTGCCCTCAGTAGCAATATTACTACCTGCATTTCTCACCCAGAAAGTGCGTTGGGTAGTAGGCTGGTGGCAGTCAGATTTTGTTTTGGCCACACGTTTTAGTAGCCATTTACTGCATTTGTAGTGTTTGCCCCTACATGGTGGCAAAACAACCACTAACGAATTTTAAAAGTTCTGCACTCCTACCATTTTGTTTTGTTGCCACAATGATCATACTGTGGGAGGGAACCAGGAAGGCTCAAACTAACAACAGAGGGAGGGTTAGTGGTTTCCTACAACCCTTAATGGTCTGCAGTACCTTCTTACACGAAAGCACACAACCAAGCTGGTAAAACGAAGGGCAGAAGTAAAACAGCTCAGATACTGTTCCAGCACAGAGATCTCAAACCATCCGACATGGATAGCATAGGAAGGATGCACAGCGGCCAGACACTGGGAAGGACACTGGATCAAGCCAGTATGGCTAGATCCTGGAAACGCTTTGGAAAAAAATCCTCCAGCAAACCTGCAGAATCATAGCAGGATTGAGACAATTTCCCCTAAATAAACCCATGTACTTATTATAGGCTGGCCTACGCAAGCTCTCCATTCTCACACTGGGGATCCTAAACAAAGGTTTTGGTATTCCCCTTATCAGGCTGACCCCCCACAAACCGTTAGGCTAACACACACAAAACGCCAAAGACTCTGGTATCCGCCCACATGATGTGCAATGGCCAGCAACTGGCCTAGAGCAGTTCAAATGACTATGAAGAAAGCATGGCTAGCCTCAAATCAAGCACATGTGTGCACAAGGGCCATATTAGGCCTGCCTTGTGATTTCCCTGTATAAAGAAAAGTTACATGCAATTTCATCGAATCCAAAATAACTAATCCAATCGGAACCAAGGGATGCCCTATTGAACATGTGTTTGCACTGGTTACAGACTGTGAGAAGATGCGTGTTTGTTTCGAGAGAATCTATGGTGGTAGGCTCCAGAGTCCAAAATAACGGCACAAAACCACACAATAATGTCAAATTGTTTTTTTGGGACTGGAGGGTGACCAAAGGGATCTTGGGAAGAACTGGGTGGAATAGTCGGCTGGCCAAGGGTGGGATCTTAACCAGCCAGCACCCCCAACAAGGTGTCAATGGCCGTTTTGGATCTTTCCCATTTAACCCTGCCCTAACTGGTGCAAACCTTATTCCCCTGGCACAATGATAACTTGGGACTTCTGTGGTTGGACCTACTCAGCTGAGGAAATTTTGAACAGGGTTGGTCTTTCTCCACTGTTGTTTCTCTCCCTCTTACTTCCTCTATTTATGTCATGATGTGGTGTAATATGATGTTGCGGTTTATTAAATGTATGTGCTAGGATGCACTTTGATGGCTGAAAAAAAAATCTTACTGACGAATCCAATTACAACTGATACCAAAATAACACATTCCAAAATAACACATTACTTTTTCATTGTTTTTGGAGGTTGGGGGGGATTCTGCCCCAAAGCATCCCCCTTTTTGTTCCTAATACTTTTCCCCACCCCCAAAACCACTATCCCCACTCCCAACCCCGGTTTTATTTTTTTTCCAAATTCGTTCATTTGTATTTGTTGTAATTGGATTAGTTATTTTGGGATTCGATATAATCACTGCAAACCATAAAGAAAAGCCCCTGAAACTAAATGGCTGAAAGCAGGACTTAGAAAAACATATTAGTAAACCAAATGGCTACAAAATGTTAAATGGGGCTACTTGTTAGGTAATAATTGGTGCAGTCACACTGTGTGAGACTACACAAGACTTATCGGCTTTGTATTAGCTAACCCACCTTTTGGTATAGGTCTGTACTTCACAAGTTGATAGTGTGACTGAGTACTTTCCGGCGCAGAAACTAGGGTCTTACAAAAGGGACTACGTTTTGTTCCAACAACCCGACATGATGCGTTTCAGACCAGAATTGAAGTAGCCAGACTAATGAGGAACATTAGATTACAACAACACTTCGGACAATTAGAGCCAAATATAGATGTCAGAAGAGAACAAGACATCACAGGATTACATCCAAAATCGACCTTTTACCCACCAATTGTATCTACAGAGTCAATCGTATTTGAGAAAGCCATCTTTAAGAAACTAGAAGAACTGGAAAAAGAAGAAAAATCCAGCTTTCAAAACTTGTCCAAATCTGAACGAGAGGCACACCAAGGTCTGTAAATCAATTCGGCAGTGATCATCAAACAAGCCGACAAAGGAGGGGCCACAGTTATCAGGAATCCAGGAGACTATGACCTAATGGTAACCAAACTCCTGGACAACCGGAACCACTACAAAGTCCTAAGAGGGGATCCCACCCATAACCTACGGCTGACCATTGCAAACATCGTGGAAGAAGCAGCCTGTGAGGAATACATAAGTGCCAAAGAGGCGGCATTCCTTACTCCAAGATTCCCAAAGTTACCAGTGTTCTATGCACTACCTAAAGTACATAAGGGCATCTAACCCCGCCGGGAAAACCTATCGTAGAAGGGATTGAATCCATCTTGGAGCCCTTATCACAATTTGTGGATTTTTTTCTGAGACCAGCGATCCCAAAAATGCACTCCTACCTGAAAGACACAATGAGTGTTTTGAACATGCTCCACAAGGTCACATTTGATCCAGCAACACAATTCCTGGTGACACTTGATATCGAAGCACTATATACCAATATTCCACAAATAGCTACATTACAAATAGTGTAAAAAGTGGCACGGGAACTGGAGACCCCTCTGGCAGTGCCAATAGAAACAATCATGCAAATGGCAGAATTGGCACTAACTCAGAATTTTTTCCTACACAAAGAGATCTTCTACCAACAATGTTCAGGGACCGCTATGGGCGCCACTTTTGCTCCATCCCTGGCAAATCTTTATGTGGCGGAATTTGAAGAGCTACATATCTACACACCAATTAATCCCTTCAGATCACAGGTTTCCCTGTGGACGAGATACATTGATGATATCTTGGCAATCTACACAAGGACAAAAACCTCCTTTTTGGACTGGCTGAACCCTCAGAATACTTTCTTGAAATTCACTCACTGCATCTCAAAAGAGGCAATACGCTTCCTAGACGTAGAAATCAGAACAAATGCGGGACAACTGTCCACGACGGTCTTTAGGAAATCTACAGACCGCAATGCCTTACTGGACTACACAAGCTTCCATCTGAGGAATTTACGCGAAAACTTGCCATTTGGACAATTTTTGCGCTACAGGCGTAACTGCTCGAGTCTACAAGAATATGATACCCAAGCAAATATCCTGCCGAATAAACTATCGGAACGCGGATATCCTAAAAAAACAATCAAAATGGCCAGAAAATGGGCCAGGAATATCCCAAGAGCCATTACTTTACAGCAGAAAGCACGTCAGATAGGTGAGAAAACGATCACGGCAGTGTTCAGCTATTCCAACAAGGTGAACCAAATAAAGAGAGAAATTGTAAAACTTTGGCCACTATTAAATATGGGTCTAGTGACCCTTCCCATACCACGGTTCACCATTAAAAAGAGAAAAAACTTGAGATACACTCATACACTCTTATATGCCACCTGAGGAAGTTATTACACAGACCACGCTTTGGCAACCAACACCGGCATCTGGACAGACACCATGTGGCCAATGTAATGTATGTACCTTAACAAAAAGATCCCAAACATTGGATCTTGGATTAACAACGCCGTGGCGACAACAGTCATTGACTAACTGCAATACCTCGAATGTTATTTACATGATTAACTGCCCATGCAACAATAAATACATACATAGGCATGACCACCAGACCCGTAAAAAAGAGCATACAAGAACATCTTTCGTGCATAAGAACTGAACGAGAAAATGCTCCACTGGTCGAGCATTTCAAATCACACAAACATAAGGCCAATGAAATCTCATGGACAATAATAGAGAAAGTGATCTGTCCGAGAAGAGGTGGAGATATGGCCAACCTGCTCTTAAAAAGAGAGCAAAAATGGGTTTTCCGCCTAAAATAAGACCAATTTGGGCTTAATGAGAATATCACTTGGAAAACTCTAGCTATGACCAGTTGAGTTCCTGTGGACGTGTAATTATGCTTATAATCTGGATGCTTTCAAGGTGTGCTATACAAACTGACATGACCTGCCTCCACTTTACACATACAGAATATGCATAACTTTGTTTGTCATACTTAACTAAATGCAAATCACTGAAGTTCATTGATAGAGTTATCTAACATTCATATGATCATGAACTATTTGGAACATCGTGGAAGCTACTTCACTTTTGGGTCACGTGATCATAAACCATTATGGAAATCACCTTACTTCCGGGCCACTTGACCGCACATTCATCAACACATGGGTAAATATTCAATTCTCCTTTAAACGTTGAGTCTAGCCCTATCCAATCACTAAATGCCCCCCGTTTAAGAACAATTGAATGGCAAGCTGAATGTTCACCATTCCGACATTCTTATACTAGAAAGAGAGGTGCCCGACTTCCGGGTGACGCGTTCACACGCTATCCAATAAGATGTGACGCTTCTGGCAGCCATCACATGACTTGTGATTTATTTCACAACGGTTTTGCATACGGGCACTGCAAATCTAGCTAACGAGTGCAGGAGAACTAGGACGAAGCCGGCGCATTGAAAGCAGCCAGGTATGCCGAGAATCCATATGCTGTAACTGAAAGTACAGGGCGCTTTTGACCCTGCAGCGTGCGACTCGCACCAAACGCCTCTGGGAATTGGTTATAGCAACCCGATCACCCCCTGTTGTTGATAATACTGAGACCATATGTGTGGAACTACCGCGACACGAATAGAAAGTAACGGCAGTCATGTCATCCCTCCCCTCTTCCATTAGGATCAGGAATTACTACCCGTCTTTCGGGGACAATAATTGTTTGAACCTAGATGAGACAACAAGGTCAATCTACTCTCAACATTCAGGTCAGTGAGATTCCTGGGTTTCAAGTGACATGATATGAACTGCAGAATACTGGCCACCATTGATCATTACAAACATGATGCATAGACTACTAATAACAAAAGCAGGCCATAACATGCACAAAAAGGTTTTTTGTTGATAGTTATTGCTTAAGTGGACCAGAGGCAATTATGTAGAACATCAATCAACGACTATGATAAGAGGCTATAACCATACCACGCTTTGCATTGTGTTTTTAGAATATGAATAGCACTAACAGAACTGTTGATTTGTAAGCCATTAACTGGCAGTTAATAACCAAACGGTGACGTGTGAATACTTTGCTATTTTACACAGGTTCACCCGTCTGTCCCAGTACCAAGACACACAAAGGAGGTGGTAAAGTACACCCCCGCCTTCTTTTTTAAATCCAACATTTGGTATGTACTGACTAGACGTTCCTCCTTGTTGAATACCAACAGACTGTCCTGAAGAAAGTGGCCACAACACACACGTTGCCACTGAAACTGGTAGACAGTAATTGCTACAATTTATAGATACCAATTTAACTTTCTGTATATGAACAAGTTTTTACCTCACCCCACTTGATGCATTAATAACAAGACCTAGGAAAACGCATAGTGGAGTGTGTATTGTCTTTATGTTGGTCTGAGACACAATTTTTGAGTCTTTGTAATTTGTGTTTGTGTCTTTCTTTTAAACGTCGGTGCACGTGGTTTATACACAATCCCTGGGTCATTAAAGTTATGTATAACCCATTGGATGTTTGTATACATAACCACTAAAGCACTGATTTTTTTGTCTGGCTATTTGTCTCTTCCAATACAGACACATAGTGGAAGAGAGTGGTTGATGGGCACGATTTAAACAAGGCTGAACGCCTTACAACAACTAGAAGTAAATAATGTATCTTCTTATCCTGTCCCCTGTTTGTAGGCGATACACCAGCGCTACATAGGGACAGATGTGGGTACGAGGAAGGGATATTCAGAATTCAATTCTATCCTTTTCTGTCTTCCTCCACAGCCTTGTTTACTGCTGGTGGTAAAATTCACAGCAGTTCTCTGGTGCCTTGAAAAATAACTCTGCCCTCAACCACAGTAGTTTTATCCAAAAAACAGGTTGTTTGCTTGGTTTTGGAAAACAGAGGTTGTTTGGTTTTAACGAAATCATACCACAGTTGGCAATTGCCCCATTTTGTCGTGTTACTTAGTGTGACTGAGCAGCCAGGCCTATCTCAAGAGGGGTAAATGATGTAATCAGTCAATACAAGCAACCAAGTAACACTCAAGGATTCAGTTACAAATATATATTTAGTTAAACAAAGGTAGCGGGCGCCCCTCTCTCGCAAGAACAGACATGATAACCTGTTCAGTGGTTATTAACCACTTGAGAGTTCGCAGCCACTGCTTTTACTCACTGTGCCTTTCACAGATAGGAAATATCCATTTGCATATCAGTCTTTGTCCTGCCCAGGGGCAGTCCAGCACCGAAATACAATGGCAATTCCAATCTGAACGAGAGTACCACCAGCAACCCCATACACGTGTTTCACCCTTGTTGGGGATCATCAGTGAGATGAAGCTGATGCCTCTCTAAGCACAGTGAGAGGGAGACCACGTCTGGTTGCCCCCAGGAGACCTAGGGTTACCAATCCCAGGTTCCTTAACAAATAGTTTAACAAAGGTAGCGGGCGCCCCTCTCTCGCAAGAACAGACATGATAACCTGTTCAGTGGTTATTAACCACTTGAGAGTTCGCAGCCACTGCTTTTACTCACTGTGCCTTTCACAGATAGGAAATATCCATTTGCATATCAGTCTTTGTCCTGCCCAGGGGCAGTCCAGCACCGAAATACAATGGCAATTCCAATCTGAACGAGAGTACCACCAGCAACCCCATACACGTGTTTCACCCTTGTTGGGGATCATCAGTGAGGTGAAGCTGATGCCTCTCTAAGCACAGTGAGAGGGAGACCACGTCTGGTTGCCCCCAGGAGACCTAGGGTTACCAATCCCAGGTTCCTTAACAAATAGTTTAACAAAGGTAGCGGGCGCCCCTCTCTCGCAAGAACAGACATGATAACCTGTTCAGTGGTTATTAACCACTTGAGAGTTCGCAGCCACTGCTTTTACTCACTGTGCCTTTCACAGATAGGAAATATCCATTTGCATATCAGTCTTTGTCCTGCCCAGGGGCAGTCCAGCACCGAAATACAATGGCAATTCCAATCTGAACGAGAGTACCACCAGCAACCCCATACACGTGTTTCACCCTTGTTGGGGATCATCAGTGAGGTGAAGCTGATGCCTCTCTAAGCACAGTGAGAGGGAGACCACGTCTGGTTGCCCCCAGGAGACCTAGGGTTACCAATCCCAGGTTCCTTAACAAATAGTTTAACAAAGGTAGCGGGCGCCCCTCTCTCGCAAGAACAGACATGATAACCTGTTCAGTGGTTATTAACCACTTGAGAGTTCGCAGCCACTGCTTTTACTCACTGTGGTAACCCTAGGTCTCCTGGGGGCAACCAGACGTGGTCTCCCTCTCACTGTGCTTAGAGAGGCATCAGCTTCACCTCACTGATGATCCCCAACAAGGGTGAAACACGTGTATGGGGTTGCTGGTGGTACTCTCGTTCAGGTTGGAATTGCCATTGCATTTCGGTGCTGGACTGCCCCTGGGCAGGACAAAGACTGATATGCAAATGGATATTTCCCATCTGTGAAAGGCACAGTGAGTAAAAGCAGTGGCTGCGAACTCTCAAGTGGTTAGTAACCACTGAACAGGTTATCAGGCCTTGTTCTGTCGAGAGAGGGGCGCCCGCTACCTTTGCAAACTAAATTTCAAGGAACCTGGGATTGGTAACCCTAGGTCTCCTGGGGGCAACCAGACGTGGTCTCCCTCTCACTGTGCTTAGAGAGGCATCAGCTTCACCTCACTGATGATCCCCAACAAGGGTGAAACACGTGTATGGGGTTGCTGGTGGTACTCTCGTTCAGGTTGGAATTGCCATTGCATTTCGGTGCTGGACTGCCCCTGGGCAGGACAAAGACTGATATGCAAATGGATATTTCCCATCTGTGAAAGGCACAGTGAGTAAAAGCAGTGGCTGCGAACTCTCAAGTGGTTAGTAACCACTGAACAGGTTATCAGGCCTTGTTCTGTCGAGAGAGGGGCGCCCGCTACCTTTGCAAACTATATATTTAGTTACACATAGATTTTAGTTAGCCATTCTTTAAAAAGGTAATCGTTTGTAACAAGGCAAGAAGGTAAGTACCTCCAAGCCCATAAAAGTACTTCTGGTTTGAAGAAAAACTGTACACTAGATTCAGTCTTGCTACAGCCAAGCAGATCCTAGTTTCTGAGCCTCAGTTGTGGGGAAAAGAGGGAGGACATCTGGAGGGCTCCTGCGGCAGTATTCGTGAAGAACTTCGGCAGCTAAGGGCTCTCGTCGATTCAGTGGCTCTTCACGGTTTCAGTGCCTAGCAAACAGCACTGATGCAGAACAAATATCTCTGGTTGGCCTTCCCTTGCTCTCTCGGTCCTGGACTCCGGTGAGGGGTCTCTGGATCGGGATCTCCTGCTTCTGGAGTATCTTTAGGAGGCTCCTGGAGCTTACGGCCAGATTCATTCCACGGATGACGTTGCACTAGGTTATGGACACTCAACCCCTGGCATTGGGCTTCTGCAAGACAGGAGAGGCACAGCAAGTCTGGGATTGGCCCAACGTGGAGTTTACATGGGCTGGTTGGTCCCACCAGCCCAAGGGGAGATGTCGTTCCATCCAGAGCTTCTCTGTCGATACGAAAAAGGAGGTCAGCACAGCAGCAGGGCTTCACCAGGCAATTCAAGGTCCAGGAGGTTGCAGCGGTCTTCTCGTCACAATTTCTTCTTCGGATATTTCTTCTGACTCTGCCTGTAGTCTGAAGAACCTCGCCTTTTAAGCTTGTTCTCATTCATTCAGAGCCCTAGGGTGTTAATCACACAGCAGGGTGGATGTCCTTCTCCGACAGCCAGCCGCCCAAACAGGACTTGTTTTAATCAGGCACACGTAGAGACAGGATAGGAGAGTTTCAGGGCCCTCCCTCACATCCTGTCCTTCTAGACACACTGGAGCCAGGGGTGGGCTTCAGAGCAGAAGCCCGCAAAATGAAAAACACACAAAGGACTCAAACCGGTCTCAAAGCACAGAGTAAAAGCCAATAAAGACCTCACAAACAGAAAATGGC